>NC_048895.1:73320328-73371806 GCF_011077185.1 Oxyura jamaicensis | reverse complement strand
CCCTTTTTTTTTTTTTTTTTTTTTTTTTTTTTTTTTTTTTTCCAGGGATAGGCAGCAACATGGAAATCAGCTGATGTACAAAGCAATACAGGAAGCATCCTATGTCTCATCACAGGATACTGCATGAGGTTACAAATTCAGTCAGTTAACTGTGAAGGAATTTCTGTCCTAATTTTTAAAATCCCGAAAACAAGGAACAGATGTTGAATATGTATGTGTCAATGCAAGAAACCTAATGAAGTACAAATAAAAGGAAGGATGTGGAAAAGAAATGTAGCAGCACAATGCTGAGGAAAATTAGAGAGGCAACACTCTAGAAGGGCTCCTCTGACAAATCCACTACATTGTGTGTTTTGTATAGGTACTATCTTATATTTTCTTGACCCAGGTAAGAAAACAACAGAGCTGTGACATCTGCTGAATAAAGTCCATACCCTACTTACTACTTCCGCTCCTCCACCTGACCTAGTCAGTACTTTTTAAGCATTCAGACTGACTGGCACTTGTGAAGTCCCATCTCACTTTATTCAAATGTATCTAGGGGTAGGGCAGATGCTTAAACAAGTATTCTGTGCACATTAAAGAATGCCACTGAAGATGGCAGTCGGTTTTCTCAGTCTTTTTAACGTGAGTTATGCAGTGATGAAAATAACTGAACCAGCTTAAAAATGCTGGGGATAAAATGTTCAAAAATAATGATTCAGCTCACACACAAATGTTACAATAGCTCCAGATTTGCCATTTCAAGAGAAAGAGTGAAATTTCCTTTCTTGTTTTGCCACAGTAAGACATTAGTGACATTTAGAAAAAATGATCATTCCTGAACTAGGCAGTTATGTTACAATACAGTTTACAACATGGAGATTTATTTTGGCTTGAGGCGAAGTTAAGATTAAAGAGATGGTGCCGCTAAGACTACAAAGGCTCATAAAACACTAAGCCATTATCATGACCTTAATATAGAACTTAGGATTCAAGACATCAGTGGTTATAATAGTCTTATATTCATTTAAAATTCAGCTACAGTTTGTCACAGTCCCCTTTTAGTTTTCATCTAAACTACCCTGAACTTTAGCTGCACAAAGTATTTATTATTTCTTTATTAGCTGCAAAACTCACAAGGTCCAAAGGTGGGAAGCATGAAGTTCCTGAGAAATCCAAGAAGCAACTGCAATGTTATCCAAGCTGTCCTCTTGTGCTGCCTTTTTATTGCAGAAGGTCAATTTACAACATAATAGAAAACAGAATTACTACAATTTCATGCTTGCCATGCAGGAATACATTTGCAGAGCATCGAAGACTGAGACAAATTTTCACACCACAACCTTGCAGTCATTAATAAAGAAGATTGTGGTCTCTGTTTGTCAATATGTGTTGTTCTTACAAAATATCAAATCAGCTTTTCCTCGAGGATGGAGGGAGAGAAATGAGTTTGTCTGCAGAGGCTCTACCTTTCAAGTCTATAAAAACCATTATGCTAGAAAAGATAAACTTTTGCATCTTCTGTTTGAAGGTCACCCTCAGTGTAGTAACTATTAGATTGTGATTATTTGAGTGTTCCAGTCTGACCCCTGAATTCACTTATACTCCTGCAAAAGTAAGGATTGTTTTTGTGGGGTGTGGTGGTTTTTCCCATGCTAGGCAGCTGAACACCACAACCGCTTTCTCACTCCCCCTCCTCGGATGAGGAGGGGAAGAAGTAAAGGAAAGAACAACTCACGGGTTGAGATAAGGATGATTTAATTAAAGAGAAAAAAAAAAATATTAAGGAAATATTATTAATTAAACAATTCAACTAAAGGGAAAAAAGGGAAAGGGAATAACAAAACAAGTAAAGGCTATGTGGACATGCAGAGGAAAGAAATTACTCTCTACTTCCCACAAATGAGCGATGCTTGACCACGTCCTTGAAGCAGGGCCTCAACGCACGTAGCCGGTGTTTGGGACGAGGACAGACGTTTTCGCAACAAGAGCCCACCCCTCCCCTCTTCTTCCTTTTTCCACCTTTTATTGCTGAGTGTGACATCATATGGTATGGAATATCCCTTTGGTTGGTTTAGGTCAGCTGCCCTGGTGATGTTTCTTTCTCACTTTTTTGCCCACCCCCTAGGAGGGTCAGAGAGAGTCCTGATGCTGTGCCAGCACTTCTCAGCAGCAGACACAACACTGGTGTGATACCACTGCTGTTCTAGCTACAAGTGCAGAGCACAGCACTGTATGGGCTGCTGCAGGGAAAGTTAACATCCCAGCCAGACCCAGTACATGGGGGAAAACTTCATAAGCAAAACAAAGGCCAATCTTCTGAAAGCAAAAAATGTGCAGTTTCAGTAATGCAAATACAATCAACCATAAAATCACTATGAGAAAGAAACTCTTCCTGGCCAGTGGGAAATGACTTTGCTGGAGGGAAGGCCTGGAACACCTGAGGCTTCTGGGCCAACAGATACATGCTCTTACCACTTTTCTTCTGGCAGGCAAACAGTAGAAGCATTAACATATATCTGAATTGTTAACCACAGGTGGCAAGCAAGAAGACTGCATGACAACCCTCATGTCATAATTTCAGTTTCTAACCACAGTTATGAGTAACAGGAATTATGTAAGAGGGTTTTTGCTTATTCAAAAGAAATAATGAAACCATGAAAGCTACTAAAAGAGTCCCAAAGACTACAGAAATACATCCATATTTATACCTCTAATCTAATACATGCAAAGCAGATATTTCCAATAGCAATATATAGACTTCCAATAGTAATATGTAGACATTACAGTAAAGGTTTCCAGAAGTGTACTGCTAGTAAAAAAAAAAAAAAAAAAAAAAAAAAAAAGCCTCCTGAATTCCTGAATCCACTGTCTCTCAACAGTTTGTCTCACTGGTTGGGATTTCCTGGTAACAGCACTCATTTTCTTGCCTTTCTACCTTGTCAGACTGCTAGTATGAACTTGTTTGAACTTGTTTTGGTGTGGCTGAATAATATGTTACCCATCAAAAACAATGTCTCTCCAGGGTAATGCAGTGGATCTTCACCATAAGGATAACTTCTCCATCCTAAAATCTGATTAGGCAGCCAAACCATCTCAGATTATAGACAGCATATGTCTATGGGCCCCAGCAGTGAAAGACTCACCCAGAGCCACAGCTTCTACGTTTGGGAGCAAAACACCAAGCTTACACATGGTAGGGAGCACCCATGAAAATTAGATTTGGACTATATTGTTTTTTATTCAGCTTCAAAAAGAGCAAGTTCTCAAAAGTAGGAGGAAGTAACTGAGCCGAGTGTCTGTTCCTCAACAGATGCATTTGCCAAATATGAGGTACAGCAAAAATGTGTTTCTTCACTCATCCCCAAGCCCAGTTGTACCTCTTTCTGGTTTTCCCTTTTCACTTATGCCAATTTTTATTCCTCTCACTTCCTCTCCCACTCTGTTTGTTGAAATCCATACTTTCGCACAGGAATTAATAACGGAGCAATCAAACGGTCATCCAAAGATCAAAAACTTAAGCTGTTGTTTTCAAGCTTTATTTATGTTTATTAAACCTTTCTAGCTCATTTCATTATTTTTCTGCTTACCCACCCTGCCAAACACCTCTTTGGTGGATAATAAAATAATCCAAATAACAGAAAAACAGACATCTGGTCCAATTTCTCTTGGCATGCGAGAAGGAATGGGATGTACCAAATAATTATATAAAAAAAAAAAAAAAAGAAAAAAAGAGAGAGAGCGTATAACACATCCACAAGTATTTTGTAAATATAAAGAGCTCCTATCTGATTATCTCTATTTTCTTCTAGGTGTTCCAGGTCTTCAGGAAATGACATGATATGTCTTGGTTTTAAAACAGACCTTAAAGAACAATGATGGAAAGCATCAAAACTGATATCAGTAAATATTCTTCACAAAGAAAACGGGGGCAGGAGGAGAGAAAGTCGCTGTGTCTGGTTACGATGCTATTAATAAGAGATGGAGAGTTTAATTTCAGTATCTTTTCACAGTTTATTAGCAGGCTGATAACTAGGACAGTATTCATTCATAGTTGCATCACTTCTTCATGCAAACAAAGATCAGTTTTAATAAAATGAAGTCTGCCTGATCTCCTTCAACCACTTTGTGTTATTAATACTATGTAATTTTCCACCTTAACCTCACAGTGCTGTTGTTGTCCCTTGGCTACAAAAGGTGTTGTCTTAATAACCAGCATAAGAGCATGTTTGAAGCACTGGGCTTGGGTCACTGAGAGAAGCCAAGCATTTTGTAAACCCACTGACATCCCTGGGCTGAGGCTTGCACCTCCTGACCCAGGCTGTGCTCCATAGATCACAAGCTGGCTAATGAAGTTGCATGTACCATTTAATTTCCATCACTTTACCATAGTGGATAGCAGAGGAAGGGGGAAATCAGGCTGTGCAGCTCCAGCCTGAGAATCTGTGACTAGAGAGGTTAATTTCCATTCAAAAGGCACCTGAAACTGGACTCCCCATTTCACCCCAAAGCACCACAGCAGTACTGGTACTCAGCAGAGCACTGCCCGCAGCTCCCCACACCAACACGTGTGCAGGTGTGCAGCAGCTCCTGGCCATGGTCCCTTGCAGCAGCAATACTTTGCACCCTGAAGAAGGGAGCAGTGCTGCCAGCATCTCCCGAGCACATCTGCTGGTCCTTCTGGCCTCCAATTAACATCTCCATTGCTATTCACCTGAATTGCTGTTATAAGCAAATTAAGAAACATATTGGGGGAAAATGTATTCTCCTGCCTGGAGAGGTCATGTTCAGTCAAATACTGTAAAAAAACCTGCCACTCTTATCTGCCTCTTTCAGTAGAACAGTTACTACAGGGTCTGAGAGAGAAAAGCAATTTTTTCTGCCTTTCAGTGACTCTTTCAGCAACCAAGTCAGATACAATTCTGAGCTGACTGTATTATGTTTCATTTAAGAAGAGCTGTCTTTTCAGTGCATTGTATTAGGCTTCTGGGGATGGTGCAAAAAATATAAAGGCTACATAACAGGGTCGAATTTGTTACACTCTTGTAACCCCCAAAGTACACTTCTGGCATTGTCCTGCATTTCACTGATTAGAACATTAGACTTAGGCTATATGTTTCCAGTTTATCTCCTGTATTTCAACCACTGCTAAAATTAGCTGTGCAAAAAACATGGGCTTTCACACATTAGCATTTGCAAATGTTTTATAGTCATTCTGTAGGCTGAAGTTGGGGTAAACATTGTCTTTGAGTTTTTCAGCACACCAGCTGCCCTCCGTTCAGACTGTGAAAGAGACAAACATCACTTGAGCTTCAGCTGAAACAAGAGAAAACTGCCGGCAGTCAGATCACAAGCACACCCAGACCACACAGAGTTTGTAACAAATACAAGGGCAGGGGATTCGAGCAAGTGCAAATCTTCATTCACAGACAAAGCAGCTTGTTTTTTATTTCCATTAGGCCAAAAAGAAGGCTGCTAGCATGAGCAACAGCCTTCAAACCACTCGTGTGCAAGAGGTGTCATGACTTGCCAGTGTGATGACACTGGCTGTACAACCCTGGGGATGCTGAACAGCGTCATGAGGCAAAGGACCAGCAGGGGGCTGGACTGCCGGTAAAGGATCTTCTGCTGTTTGTAAACAGGGAAACTGAACCTTCACCAAAAGGGGCTGTAAGGATATGGAGTTGTGCCAGGTTTGTCATCACCTTTGGATCTCAACTCCTAAAGGAGTCAAACCTCTGGAAAAAAAAAAAAAAAAAAAAAAAAGTTAAAACACTGTTCAGCATTCAGTTTCCACTATCACTAAATAAATATGAATTCTTTAAAAAGAATTTTTAAATTGTGTGCTTACACCATCACATTTCTCTCACTCCACTCTGTCCCCCCCCCTCTGCTTCCAAGCACTGACATGTGTGGGAGGCAAAAGAAAGAGGTAAAAGAGAGAAATAATATAACCTTGGTTATTTTAGAAGGAGTTCTTAACCACTGTAAATCACACAACCAATTTTCTCCCATTTAGAAATCCCCAGTCCCAAATAGCATTTACTAAGATTTCAGAAATTATGGCAAAGTTGCACTGCTATTAAAGTCACTGAGTGAACAGAATAAAGCAATGTTTTGTGCAGATGCAAAATAGAAAATATTAGTGTTTTTGAGTTTGAAGTTATCTCTGAAAATACGTTGTGTGCCATTAGAATCAATCAATTAATAAAAAGTTCAAGAAATAGAGGCCAGCTAAACTAATCATTCCGATATCTTCTGGATATTCAGCCATCTAATTTAGAAGAAGAAAAATAAATAAATAAAGTGGCAGCGGGAATACAAATTTTGGTGGATGCTTTTCCTGGAAAGGACTATGGGGTTTTTAATGACATAATCTCGATCTTTCATCCAGCAATTTCTGAAGTATATCCAAGAACACTGTAATTCCACTCATTGCTAACACTTGAGCTTTCTAGAGAATAGATTTTGGACTTGTTAGCTGACTTTTCAATCTTATTGCAAGGCTTAGGGTGCTTATTCACTATAGTTATTAATTTTACAAGATATCAGGACATAATTATTTTGCTGGAGCTACAATATGCCAGGTGTGTGCAGCTGTGTAATTACAAGTAATAATTATTCTAGAAATAATCAATTACTTGTTCGAGTGTTCTAACTTCTATCTACACATCAGTAACTATCCTGGGGAGGTGATTCTTGAGTATCTGGTGCAACCTCAAGGAAAACACTACCTGAGAAAAAAGCTGCATCATAGACTTCCAGAGCAGTTAGTATCATGATGGGAACCTCAAAAATTCAGCAATGAACATCCTGATTATCCACATCCTTATGTCTGATGGAAAGCGGTAACTTTAGCAAAACAAATCATGAAGACGCTTTTGGAAAATCTAATCACTCTCAAAATTCACCATCATTTGGACTTCGGGCTGCTGATTTTTATGTATTCATATGTTTCAAAAATATTAACAAGCTTCACAGCTTTCTGATCAAATACATTCAGTCTACAGTATTAATATTTTTAATATTAATGATAGATCTCGGGCTGCATGACTGGGAGAGCAGTGACTTTCCATCTGTGACCACTGAAATTGTAAGGGCTCATCAGTGTTCAGGGGCATTTGGATAATGCCTTTAAGAATAGGCTTTAACTTTTCATTAGCCTTGAAATGGTCAGGCAGTTGGACATGATCTTTGTAGGCCCCTTCCAACTGAACTATTCTACAATATTTTATTCTATAAATCAGTCATTATAAAATTCCTACATAGCTGCATCTCTTTGTATGCCAGATTTCTCAACAGATATTAACAGTAAGAGTAAATAACACAATATTGAATGTAGTTCTAAATATGCTAAAATCTTGCAATCCAGCTGTAAGACCTCCTGTCATTTCATACAAATACCCAAATTTCAGAAACAAAGTTATTCATCAGGATTTACAGATATACAAGCATGGTTGGTGAAGTGATATATCACGCCGGTGAATCTACCTTTGAAACAGTACACCCTCTTACACAGGAGCTTTATTCAAACCATATACATATCATATGTAAAGCTAAGATTTTTAATTTGTATTAACAAGATCTCACCAATCTTTTGGCCAGATATGTGGGCACTCTTGGAAGCATGAAGATAGTACAAGTAAGAAATCTATGCAGATGCAGCTTCCTTGCATGAAAAATGATCACAGGGTATTTGATGATGTTACTTTTTGCAGTACCCAGATATCTGTATCTGGTAACACCTCCACTTACCTCAGCAGTTGCTTTTTCTACTTCATCTGAGACATCTTCCCTTTATCTTCCCAAGGACAGTTTCATTGGCTTCCTTTATCTCCTTCTGTTCTACTTAGGGAGTTTTAAATCACAGTGGCAGCTATTTTTCCCATTACTTTGCATGGTTCGATCATTGGTTACTCATGCAAATGTGCTGCCAGCTACAGACTGCTTGGCCTAAAATCCTGTCTCTGATGGCCCTCTTAAGATGAAGGTGGTGACCATCCAAATCAAGGTCTGACATGGTATGTGCCTCCACCCCTCAGCACCTCCAGGGATGTAGTCAGTACTAGAGCTAAAAGTTATTTCTGGTTTATGGCCTTGATCAGCACAAGAAGCACCTACCCAGTCTTAGCTCTTTGGGCAAGTTGTCAGTGTGGTACTTCTCATCACTCAGCCAGTAATGACACTATAAGTCACTGACATAAAGTTTCCCACATTTGCATTAACTACCACTGGCCATTTGCCACTGCCCAGGTGGACATTTCACTAGGGATTGCTGGATGGGCAGCACAGCTTGCTGGAAACCCACTATGTAAGGTGCTTTCAGAGGCTTCAACTACCTGGATCATCATAGAGGAAAGCCAGAAGCCTTTTGTAGCTTTGATGAATAGATGCTTTAGGATAGTTTTGTTTCAAGAGGTAAAGCTTTTTGTAATAAACCCTGAGAATAATCAGTTCTGACAGCACTTGTCCCACTTCAGCCTATTTACACAGTTATCCAAATTATGAATCAATGCTTATTCTTTCTCATTCATTCTCTTGAGGGATGAAAAAGAAATATTAGTATACATCACTCATGAAAATGCCTTAAACTACTGGAAACAGTATGAGAGCAAGTACTGTTGTGTAAACACTAGAGTCATTTTTCTGTCTCCTATACAATAGCTGGCATGAACAATAAAAATAAATGTTCCTATTGATTTCCTATCTATTATTCGTTTCACTCCCAAGGCATATTATTGAAAATATATCAACACACATATGAAGAAAGAAACAAGTATATACATCTTAACATTATAGTCACTAATGGAAAGACAGCATTAAAAAAGCAGGATTTAACCTTATGAAATCATGCTGTCATATTTTTCTTCATTCATTGCTTCAACATGGCTGACTTCTGGTTCTCTCCAAAAATCTGCCAGTGTATTTATTACTGGCATATTGTGTCAGGTACTGAGCCTTTCTTAGATAGCTTAAGTATCCATAAGGCTCTGCCTAAAACAACAGTTAAGTGTCCCATTGAGTAACATAGCCCTCTTCCTATACATTAGAGAATACATTTTCCTTAAACACCCAATGAAAAATGTTTTTTTCACTAAGCAAACTGCATGTTGCCTGATTTTGCGATGCAACTCAGTGTTTGCATGTAGTTCCTGCTGTACCTTCCCTTTCTGCTGTCTTCTGCCTCCCAGGAAGAGGTGCAGAGAAGCACCAGGGGAGCAGACTGGAGCGAGGAGCTCCCAGGAGACTGTGGTCATAGCAGAAGTGAATCAACAACAACCACGGGTCCAGTTCTGCCTTACATCTTCCTGAGTGACAAGCAAAAAGTGAAAGGGGGTCAATATATGATGAAATTATAACTAATGTCTGCAGACTGAAGGAATAAAAGTTAAAAGGCAAATGTCAAAGGCAGATGTCTAAAGTTTTGCATCCAAATCTATTTTTGGAGGCACTCAGATTAAGAGCTCAAGGTGCAGTACACCAAAGATTTACCATCTTCCCCTCCCTGCTGAAATGTATCACTTAACTCAGGATGTTTCCATTTCCTTTGGAACCATACTGGTTGCATCCAGATCTAAAAGACTTTATGCTCCAAAATTAGAGCAGCTCCACATGCTGCTCAGCTCCAGTGACCCAGCACTGTGTTACTCAGTCTGCACCTTCTTTCATTTCCTTGAGAACTACCTCTGTGCAAAACTATACAGTTTTTACTAACTGCATGGTTCCCCTGTGCCCATGGACAAGACCCGCAGAAGAGGCAGAGTAAGTAACTTAATGTTTCACATTTGGGTGCTTTGCTATAATTAAAATGAGTCTTGTACATGAAATCTAGCCATGATTTCTGCTCTGTATCTATAGAGCAGAAATCCTGTAAAAACTCTAAAACCTTCCTCAAACTCTCTTTCTCTCTATCTCTTTCTCTCTCTCTCATTACCTTATGTTAATTTTAGGCTTGTTTCCTTTATAGAAAAGGCATTATACTACTGTCATTACAGAAAAGAGTGCAAAGTACTTCCTATTGTCATCACTAGAAAATTAACCTTAGAATCGTTTAAACCTAATTGAGGAATTTTCTCTGAATAGGTGCTTTCATACTACCATCATGGCACAGCAATTCTGGCTATCATAAAAATATCTTTTGATGGCACAACTTTCCTCTTTCAAGAATAATCATAAAATTATTCTAGTTTTATATACAAAATTCAGCACTGCCATGGCTCCAGGTTTCACAATGGTTTCTCTATCCACTTGCAAAAATGAGTACTAATGGTCCTGCCACCACTCCAAGTGCATGTACAAATATTAAATACACTCATTTAAGAAGACGACAACAGCAATCCAGGAGAGTAGCTAATTCTCTATGCAAGATGATATATACATTTAGGACCAGAATGATTATTTTAACTTTTTGCACCTAACCTAAGGCGCTCCAATACTTAACTCTCTGACAAGTGAATAAAGATGTGTAATTCCAGACAATGAGGTCAGCTTTGGACAGCTGGAATTAGACATCTTTCACCCATGAGGGTGCCTCTACAGCACTGCCAGATTTAAAGGGATTGTGGAGGACTATGATCATGTAATAAGAACTTTGCCTAATCACCTTGAAACAATGGGCTAAGTCCAAAATTTCATGGCAAACCGTAAAATACCTTTGTCAATTGAAAAGCATGTTTCTCGTTGAGACCTACTGAAATCAAACAGAGACTTCAGTCAGAAATGGCCTCCTTAAAGGAAAGAGTTACCCCTGTGAATAATTGTACCCAATTTCATTGAACTCTACATTACTGAAGTTTTTTAGATGCATTAGTATTGATGGCATCAAAGCCTAAATAACACTTAACATTGGCTTGGTTACCACACTCCAGTTCTTAATACAGCAAAAGAAATAACCTTCTCCATCTAAGATTTAAAAATAGTATTTAAAAATACTTGTATTGCATTAAAAAAATTTAAGATAGTCTATCCACAAAGCTAATTTGACATCTAGCTACAACCATCACTGAAAGCTAAAATTAATATACTTAATATCTAATTACAGAACTTCAAACAACCTTCAAAATAATGGTTGATTAAGTTGAAATTAACATGGCCTTTCTTGTCCATTTTCTTCTTACTAATATCAGATAGTTAAATAAGAGGTATTACCTCTCCCTGTAAACCTTGCCTTTTTTTCTACCCTTCAGCCATAACAGCTACACCATTACCATAACCTGTTCCCTCTCCCAGGGAACTCCAACCCCTCAGCTGTGCAGCAGGGATGACCAGAATTCAATCTGCCTGTATCCAGCATCTCAAGATCCCCAAACTGATATGATAGGTACCACGCCAAGGAGTCCTCTCAGATGCATTGATGTCTTCTCCCAGTCCACATCAGGCTCCAGAATTTTATTTCTGAAGACTTGGATGCTGCCCCCACTAAAGCAGAGAACTTGCACCCCAAGCTAGCAAAGGCTTTAAAAAGTGCTTTATTACCAGTGCATGCATATAAGTGTGGGATTTCTCTGCACAGACTAATTTTTAAAAGCCCAGTTTCTGACAGATGGAAGTCTTAAGCAGCTCCATTCTTCTTATTTATGTGCAAAGATCCTCTGTGGAGATAAAGATTCATTTGTTCTCCTGAAAAAAGAAGTCTTCTAAGTAAGGAGTGGGAATGTAATGCATGCATTCAACCCCTCTCAAGTTTAATTCATTTACTCATTATCTCAAAGATCTTCTCAAGCTGTCGACACAGAAAGGCAGAGCACTTTAGTTTACTACCACTTCATTTTCAAGAAGCATTATATGAATATTACCTGTGCAATAAACTGGTGAGTTATAAGTATCTGTCAGCTACATTTCTGAGAGTTTGCCCTGAATTTCCAAAAACACTCAAGTGATTTAAGGTGTCCTGATTTTATATTCTCAAAAGCAACCAACTGCAGGTTACTAGGGATCCTTAACCTTGACAACACCCATCTGCTATTCTGTTTTGTGTGACAGAAACCTGTCTACATCAGCTGCATGCATGGGTGTCCATCACTTTGAACCTCGCTCCCTGGCTGATGTTGGATGCACAAACCCATAGGCTCCCAGACATAGCAAGTTTTTCTGTAAAGATGAACTCCCAGAGACATGCCTAGGCACAGGCAGTGGGATTCAGAGCAGGTGAAAGATTACAGCTGAAGGAGTCCTTGCTTAAATCAGTAGGCCACAAAACCAATGATCACTTTAACCAATTCTGTAAGCCCTACTGGTGTTAAAATGCATGTGCCAAGGTAAGATGTATCTAAAAATAATTACTATGAGTAAAGTACAGTAGATAATGTGTGCCACAAAAACATGACCAGTTGCCTGGAAGTAAAGCTGAAATGTTAATGAGTTGTAAATGCACCTATTTAGTGAGAGAATCTGTTACTTCATTTATTAGAACCTTTTTCATTCTTTTTTTTTTTTTTTTTTTTGGCTTGAGCAAGTTTAGCAATAAAATTGCCTTTCATTTTTGCCATCTACCTTTCCATCAACTATATCGTCTGCTTTCAAGCTTCATTGTTAATCTTATTCTGAAGGCAATTTAAAAACCACTAGATCTCAGTTCTTTCCAGCCATAGTTGCTATGGTTACATATATGCCAATATACATCTGGATGAAAGGAGGAAGAACATCTGACTCTTTGCCTTTTAAAAGGGAGAGTATTATAAGCCACAGTTAAAAGTACAGCTGAAGATCATTTCCCCAGCTCTGCTTCAAGTCAGTGGAGGCAGAGCTGGATTCCATGCCTCCCCACCTCCCACGGACAAACAGCGCGCATATTGGCCATGCTGCCCTCAGAAAGCACCTCTGCTTGAGCCATCCTGCCTGGCAGGATGCCTGCATATGCCAGGTACATAGGATGGACTTCCTGCCTCAGAGTGGTGGTCGGCACCTTCACATAAAAACCTCAGCCTTCATTCCCCTTCCTTCTCCCTGTCACACTTCCACCGCTAGAACTTCTACTCTATTAACACTTACACTCTGTGTCATGTCCAGTTTTGCTTTATTTTGCTGGTTATTTCCCCTCCTTTCCTCACACTACACTACCTTTGGCAACTACTTGACCTTATGGTTATTGACTCAGACAAGATTCAGTTTTCAGAAGCAGACAAAGCACATCTAGCAAGCAATTATTTTGCCTCAGTGTCACCAGTGAATAGCACTTCCTGCCAAAATTGGGCCAGTCAGGCTGGCCATACTCTGGAGCAAGCAAGAAAAAAAATCTAAAGGAATTTTTTGTGTTTTTCACAATACTCTGCTTTTTTATTATACCTGAATATAACAGTTATTCAGGTCATTAGTTGCTATTCAAAGATTCATATTTTTGTTAGTGTGGAGAAAAAGTTGTTGCCTCTCAATTGCATATACCTTGGAAGATCAAATTCTGTAGCTTTAGCTCAAGACATTGATCTGTGCACAGAGGACTTAAGTCCATATGAATTTACTTCAAATCTTCCAAGAAAAAAGGTGACTGTTTCCTTTGCTTGTCTTGCAAAATTATAAGACATCTTTTCTTAAGAGAGCATAGCTCTTACCAGAGCACAGATCTATCATATAGGATCTATCTTGAGGTTTTTTTTTTCAGATAAAAACTTTATTATAAACCAATACAGTACTTTGTCCATCAAAATTATTGAAGCTGCTCCCTACGCCCTACACAAGATGCAGCCCTGTATGAACTTCAGAGACGAGAAGCTCCACAAATAAACTATTTCTCCCCATGAGCCAGGACCCATGGCAAAAAAATGCAACAGAGTCTTATGAGCTGATCAGAACAGACTGAGCAAGAAAAATGTCTTCTTACTATCAAATATAAAGACCAGGCAAATGATGAATATGCACGTGCTATTTCTTTCTTACATTCAACTACAGTGAGGCAATAAGAGGAACCAAATATTGAAAATCCCTCTCCCTCGGGAAACCTCCACTCTACTTATGTTTATGCTCTATTCCAGTGCCATGAAAATTAACATTAAATTTACAGTGTATTAACACATTTGCACAAAGCCTAAGCAGAGATGAGATAGTCTTTACTGATACTAAGCTACTGATATTTAAATAATTGCTTTCCTTTATCAACCTTATTATCAAATGATCTTGTTACAGCTAAAGAATTACCTATAATCATTTGCACAGAGAGGATTTTAAGTCTGATCAGAAAAGAATCATTAAACTGTAATTAAAATACCACATGTGCTCTCTGTATTTGGCTTGAAACCTTGCAAGAGCAGCCTGTTAAACAATTCCTGCTAAATGCAGAGATAAAGCAAGGTATGTCTGTACTGAGTGCACAACTGGGAGCTGGAAACATGACTTTAGTCCATTTATAAAGTTTTCTCATTAGGTTTCGATTCAGGAGTAATGCCAAAATGGTATTTAAAGGATATTCAATCACTCATGACAGAAAAGCTAGACTGACATCGCACAAATAGTGTTTGATTATTACCAATCTATCATGTCAGTAAGCAGGAGGAAAAGATACATTTCAATTGATTTCAAAAGATCACCATGACAAATGGGTTCCAGGAAGCTGGGCAACAAAAGATTTCAGATCCTGATTAATTTTGTATAAACAAAACTGCATACTCTGGCCTTTCTTAAGAATACAGCACAATCCTCAACACAAAATTCAAGTGGTTATATGAGCAAACACTGGGTTATTTTCTTACCAGTCTTTTATTTGATTCTTGTGTTTGTAGGCTAAAACTCCG
Organism: Oxyura jamaicensis; assembly: GCF_011077185.1. NCBI lineage: Eukaryota > Metazoa > Chordata > Aves > Anseriformes > Anatidae > Oxyura > Oxyura jamaicensis. The sequence continues at coordinate 73,357,101 of NC_048895.1, read as the reverse complement.
TAGCGCATCAGTCTGTTCAGCTCTCCAAGAGGTAGTGGTTGCAACATTCATTAAAAATCTAGACTTCTACTCATTTGTAACATTGTCACTGTAAGTATGAAGTGAAATAGTGTCTTTAAGAAAATGACCCCAAATATCTGTGGGACCATAAGAGTTGGTCAAATTACATAGGAGGAAGTAATACAATCAGGAAGGCTATGCTTCAAACACGATAGAAAGGGAATGTTACCCATTGGCACTGCACTGCACAACCTGCTACCCACAGCCACTCTGAAGAGGTACCAGGTATGTCCACCAATAAACAGACCTGTTGGTTGAAGCAACATTCTCCATTGAGTTATTTTTGACTTGCTATGGGCACTGGTGGTGAAATTTGGTGTGTATTTTTCTCCAGAAACAACACAGAACTTTTCCCATATTTTCCACGATCCCAGATTTGTTTGCCAGGTAAGCCTGGAAGAAATATTGGCCTGGCAAACATAAGGAAAAGGGAGGTAAAAATAGTAATCACAAGCTAAAAATAGTGATTACAAAAAAATCACAATCCAACACTGCCCAAGCACCGAGTGCTTACAGAAAGGTTACCAGCATATATGATCCCCCATAAAGGGTTCCATCAAAAAAAATAAAATAAAATAAAAATAAAAAAATCACATGGAAGTAGATGAGATATATTTGTTAGATTATCTGGTGATTAAGACAAAGAATTATCCTTGCAGAACCTCCCATTTTTTCCAGCTTTTCCATGTAAGGTATATAGATCGTTTTCCAGGGCTTCTCCACTCAGTATACCACAGAATGCATATTAAATTTTAAAAGTCTCTTGAAGATGCCTTTCCAGTGGTTGAAAAAAGAGGGGACAAGGGAGAATTTCTTCTGTGCAGGCTATTGCCTGTATAGCTAGAACCATGTAATAGGAGATGGCTTTGAATATTACTGTATGTCATAGAAGACTAAGTGCAAGAAGTCATAAAAAACACAAGGTCCTTCGTCACGCTCCTTTCACATGAACTCTGGTGGTCAGGGCAATCAACATGAAGAGAAGAAGTGTTACCCCTTTCCCTAATGTGAATAATGATGAACTAAAACTGTCTAGTAATGAGGCAAATATTCCAACAATTAATGGGGAAAGTGTGAAATGCAATCTGCTGGTTTATTCATCAGCTGAGGACGTTAAGAAAAGAATTAGGTTGAACAGTAACTGATATGGGTTGAGGTAGTGGAAAAAAAAATACAGGAGAATTAACCCTGTCTTCTCTGGTGCACTGGTGCAATTAATAAATAAATAAATAAATAAATAATGCTTTTGCAGTGGTTAAATGAACCAGAATATGAATCAGTGAGAGGCAGTTTTTCATTGGAATGACTATATGTGAAGACCATTTTTGGCACTTCTACCATGCTTCATTCTTCTGGCAACTGGCAAGAAGCACAGTACATTTGGGTGACACGCAACAGACAGGTACATTACAAAGGCTTTGGGAAATTCCCTGAATTTCAGATAGCGATCCTGAATTCTGCATTGTAAAGCAAATAGGAGAGCAGAAAAGCAGTTTGCTTCCATATTTGTCCATAGTTGTTCCTTTTTCACAGAGGTTACAACCATGGCTGAATGTTTGAAAGTCTGATTTCAGATTTCTCTTAAGATCAGTTTCTCAGTACAAACATCTTTATTTCTAGTTGCAATGGCAATGGCTTCCAGAAAGAACATCCCTAATTTGTCTCAGCGATTCTGAGCTACAAGGTTTAATCATGATTAGCTAAAAGGATGCTAAACGTAATTTCTCCTGGTCTAGTAAGGCTATAAAACTCAGTCAGGAGCACAGCAGCAATTTATTCTTCAGAACAAATTTTACACTGTGATAAGCTTTTACTCATGTTTCCAGTGACACTGTTCATAAAGTGAGGTGCTACTCAGTGAGAGTAAGAGAAGCAAAAATGAGATTTGTGATTGGCATCAATCCTTGTAAAGTTATATGAACCACAAAAAAAAAGGCATCTCTCTTGTCAGCTCCTATAGGATGTTCTGAGCACATGTAAAAACAGAACTGCTGACCTAATTATTTCACATTTCTCATAAGAACATTAAAAAAAAAAAAAAAAAAAAAAAAAAAAAAACTGCTCTCAGATCTAAAGCCTTGTGTGACAAGTTCCAGTCCATTTACTAAAAGCCCTTGACATATGGAATTCATAGCCACTTTGACGGCCTTAGTTAGAAGTGTGCCATTATAATCTGTCGCTCAACGTAACTATTACCCCAAAATGATGTTCCTACATATTCAGCCTGTGAAACATGGGCAGTCAGGAAAGAGAGAGGGAGCTGGGATAGAACAGCCTGGCACCTGAAGTGGACTTCACTGCCTCACACTGATGGCTGAAAAATGCACTTTGAAGTTAATCACATAGCTTTCACCTCAATAACCAGTGTAGACCTTGAATGTTTAATTATGCTACTGGTTTTATACCTAATCAATCTTTTTCATTAAAATCCAGCGAAGCAGACAACTGAGATAATTACTGAAGAATCATCTTAATTAAAAATTTTAGCTTCTAATTAAGAGTCATTGTTTACCTCATCAGAAAGCCATTACGATTCAGGACAAGGTTGCCCTGTTCATTATGTTTCCACTCTTTTTCTTTTTTTTAAAGCTTTGAGCAAAGAGAATGATACAGGCTTTTATGTTAAAAAAATAATTATTATAGTTGTCCCAAGAAAATGAAGAACATGCACTAGCCAGTGTCACCATTTGTTAGAAGCCCCATAGCATATTTACATCCAGAGTAATTACTGAATATCTTTGCATATAAATTGAGGCTGCATCAGTCCTTGAAGATAAAGCTATTTCTACACTTAGAATGGACATGACCTCCTAAAAGTTTTTTTTATTCCTTTCCAGCTAAAATAAATATAATTTCAAAGTTCCTCAACACTCCTATCCTTCAATCAGAAACTTCTCTCCACTTTTTACTGCTGTTTTCACAAATGCTCATCAGACTAAGGTCCGCTTCACCTTCAGGAGAGCACAATCAGTCATTTCAACTAGGGAACTGGAAATGCATAGCAGTCAAATGCTGTCATTGAAGATGTGCAGCTTTACCACACCGATACTCACTGCAAGGTATCAGCACCAGCTATACAGGTGCAATGATGCTTCACCTGGCAGTATTGATCAGGGAAAAGAATTATCCACTCCTAGCCCTTGCGGTTTTCCCCTCTCTGTACATTTGCAGGCAGAAAGCAAAAAACAAAGACATCTCCATATGGAAGTTTTTTCCACCTGCATCTCTAGCATGCAAATTTTTAAAAATCATGATGATGTTAGACTAAAATGCTGAGTTCAGGCATTTGAAATGCAAAGGTAAACACCTCTAGCTAAAATGGTTGCTTGCAAGCATTGACCATCTGCTATAGAAAAAGCAAACTATGTTAGGATCAGCAGTAAAATAAAACAAAGCCTATTTTATAGAAACATCTTGTGCCATGTATTTTTATTTATTTTTAGTGGAATCCTGAAGGACTTGGTGTAAAGAACAATACAAATATTCAGTTATACTTCTCAGTAGACCAGTATTTCTGACCCAGGGAGTTCACACTGAGAAATACAAAAATTATCATTAAACTACACATCCATCACACGATCTGCAAAAACTTTACATACATCAACAACAACAACAAAAATCCCCACACCATTGACCAAAAAAAAAAGAAAATCACAACACTGATAAACATGGACAAATACACAGATTCCACCCCTCATCCCTTCACCACATTATAACAACACAAATTCTTCCCAAATATTATGTACTCTAACAACACCCAGGCCATGAGGAACTGAGAAGACAGTAAGTGTGAAGAATACAGAGAATTTCTTTTTCATGAAAGCTCTGTAACCATTTAAGTAGGTAAAGGTCAAAAGAATGGCTGCCAGAGAATTCATATAAAACTTTCAGGTACCACCTGGATATTACTAATCTAAGTAGCAATTGTCTCTATCTGTAAGAATGACGATTGCCAATAATACAAGATAGACAACTATGGTGCAGAAGCAAGTACTGGGTTATGGGTTTAGGATGGTTTTTGTTTGTTTGTTTGTTTTTAATGGGTGAGAGAGACAGAAGAAACAGAAGACAATTAAAAGGCAAATACACAGTAGAGTAAATAACAGCAGCTCCTATCTGTTTTCAGACAAAGAACTCAGTTGTGCTAGCCATTGTTAACACTTCTTAGTCAGCCGTCCTTGTTCTAGCCTGTAATAAAATCTGATTGCAGGAATCTGAAGCAGTTCTTGCTCCACTCAAGAGGTAATTTGAGAATACACAATGGAGTGGTAGGCAACCAGCTACAGTATAACAATACCCTGGATGGCACACCAAGACAGAGATTTTAGTGGGGTCTGAAATGCTAATAGGTGTACGTTTGCCTAGGACACTAAAGCAGTGGAAAGGCAAGAGGAAAGATTATGTGATCTTACTGAAGTTTCAGGTGACTTACCCTAATTTAACATTTAGATCTTCAATTTATTGTCAAATACTGGCTGTACAATTTCTAAGGCACAAATTTTCCTATTACACCATCATTGAACTGACCAAAGTCTCTTTTCCAGCAAGAGCCTCAGGCCCTCATGGGAAGCCATATCCCGTAAGAGCATTCAGATACCAGAGATCAAGTTGAACTCCTCAGGCTTTCTGACTTGGATGAGTTAATCATGTGTACATTCCCACCACTGCACTAGAAAGACATTTTTTTAAAAGATTGAGAGACAGAAAGGCAGATATTTTATTTTGACAGAAGGGAGGCAGGGGAAGACCCACACCATAGCCTCACCATTAGAGAGTTCACACACATCACACCTTTGCACATTTCATCTCCCAAGTGAACATGGCCTCTCATCACTGGGATCTTGCATTTAGAGGAGGGATGACTGAGAACAAGAACAAATTAATCACTTTAAGAAACAGTTGAGTTCTCTAAATTCCAAAGCAGATTTATGACTGCTCATCCAAAGCAAGAGTGAAGCATTTATTTCCAGTAAGGGGTTCAAAAGAGAGATTTTCCATACTGTGTCTGTGGGAGTTCAGGAACCTCTGCACTCAGCTGTCTTGATTCTCAGTTGTCAGCACCTCTGCCTCCCCATGCAGTACAAGGGAGACTATGTAGTTTGATTTAGGACAGATGCCTTCCAGTTACAAGATGCCTTTTAGGGTAACAAGAACCCTAGTCCTTGTAAAGCTAAGCCCTATCCACCATTACAGAGTTGGCTATGAGTCATTTACTGGTCAAGAATGTGCCCATATAAAGACTTTATTGTAGACACTAATGGAAAACACATGCCAAACTAGTTACTTATTACAGCTGTAGGAAAGCTAATGACATGAAACAGCCACAGTGCCTCTCCTCTTACCCCCCATAAAAGTTCAGGTCTGTCTCTTTAATTGGCAGAACTAAATCAATTTATCACTTAATTACGTGTCAATTTATGAAGAAAAGTGACTTCTGATTTGCTTGCAATCCTACTTATCAGAGCTGGAGTGGCTAGAAAGTCAGAGATTTAAACATAAAAACTCCTGTCTTAACCACATCCACTCAGCTTAGCAGCAGCTTTAACAAAATAAATTATCTGCTTAGCTGAGTAACCAAAATTCAGAGGTTCTGAAGTGCAACAGTAGTGAGGAGTAAGAAGTCATAAGGTAAATGTAAAGATTTTGTAGGCCAGTAAAATATGTTTACAGCTTGGGTAGATGAGCAAAGCTTTGTCTTCCCATTCTTTTGCTATGCAGAATACCCTTAGATGAACACCAGAAGAAAAGATTCAAACTTTTAAGCATAGGATGTAAATCCATGCTCATGGTCCTCATGTAAATAGCTCACGGTCCTCATATCTACCTATTTAATCTAAATTTACTGAGGGATTTTATGAAGTCTGAGTAACACTTAAAATTATATATACCTGAGGCCCTGGGACAGAAGATGTCCATGTTTTCCCTGCTGCTAGGGCTGCTTTGCTTACATGGCTGTAGGTCCTTGTCTCTGGGACAGCGATGGCAGTGCCCCCTGCACAAACAGGTATTTTAACATATAGTGATGCAAGGCTTACCAGAGTAAGAAGAACTGGGAATTGCCAGCCAGCAGCAGATTCTGCTGCTAAGTGAATAAAAAGTTAGTAATAAAGAAACCTCTCCTCAAAGGAGACCTATTACAAGACAAGCTGCGTTTGAGTCCTTTGCGAGAGATGTGCTCATTTGGGTCAGCTTGAGGATGGAGAAGTACAGAGAGGCCTCTGACTATAGTTATCCTTTCTGGGGAAAGCTAATCAGCTTCTCCCCACCTGCCTGCAACACTGAAGGCAGCACTGGAACTGCCACTGCAACGCAGGCAGCCTTGGTATAGGCAAAGTGCATCAAAACTAGTCCATGCATGCCCACGCTCGTCTTCAAAGCAGAGTGGTTAAAAGGTATGAAACAGAGTGAGAGGAGAGATAATAAGAAGAATCAATAGATAAACAGGCATTTTAATAGATCCAGGAAGGTGCTAGCATTACTCAAAACTTACAGAAAGTTTAGTAACTGTAGCCTAGACAGAGAATAAAAGAAGAGCTGAGTCAATAGCCAAACCCAAGTACTGCATGATGTGAATGACACCAGCTGGATACAGGAGACATTTGCTGCATGAAGCATTGAGGTACAATGCTAAAGGAAAACTGTCAAAAGTCTAGATTTCAGCCTGATAATCACAACAGAGTGGAAAAAAAAAAAAAAAAAAAAAAAGTAGGAAGAAAAAAAAGAAATGCTTAGCATTGGGACTGAGAGCTGCAAAAATCATTAATCTTAGTAACATACAATGGAATCCACATAAGCTCAAGGCAGACGAGGATACTGAGAGATTTCCTGACATGTTGGAGGGCATAGGACATCTGCTACGACGTCGGACAACTCAAGCTATCACTGAAGGCAGTGTCAGTGGTGCATGCAGAGCAATGTGTGCTATTAGTATTAAGGCCAAAGTTGGGGAGGATCTCCAACATACGGTATAATTAAGTGTAATGGGAAAGGTGGAGGAGTCCTCAGAATGGGTTAGTCTGATTGCTGCAAGCAATAAAACACCAAGCACATGCTGAGTCAGTCTGAATGTGCACAGGCCCTTGAGTCCCACACACAGCTAAAACAGGGAAAATTGTACCACAGCCTCCCTCCCAGATGTAACTTGTAAGGATTCCAGAGACAAGAACAGCATGAAGGAACAGACACAGTCTACTTTCATCTGCTGGGGAAGCAGAGGGGGTGTTACTTTCATTACTCTGCTAGGAGAAAAGCTCTTCTATACATTAGAAAGACAGGCTGGAGCTGAAATGCAATCTTGGCTATTGCAGCACCGGAGAGGAGAAAAACAAAATGACTTTAAGCTAATTGCAAAGGGTAGGATATGCAATCAAAACCTGAGTTACAACAAGCACTGCAAGCACTTTGTATCTCAGAAAAGGTGATGAGATCAGGAGAGTGGAACCTCCACCAAAAAAAAAGAAAGAAAAAAAAAAAAAAGGCTGTAGAGTCCCTACTAATAGCTATACAAAGGTTATAAGAAACCTCAGCACCAATATGAGGCCTGAGGGCCTGAGGGCTAGCAGAAAGCAACTGGTAGTGGAGGAGAGGGACAACAGCATCTAAAATATAAATGATATCACAGTCAAATGACAAAACTCAGGATACTTCACTAAAAACAGGAAGGTGCTTCCCATCCAGCAGCTGCAGCAGTATCATGTCAGGAAGACAAATCAACAGCGTCGATGGTGGCAGAGAAGCAGTCAGGCTGAGATAGACAACTACTTGTCACTGCATGTCAGAAACCCTGGCACTTATCTGATTGTCACACACCTGACAGAAGCTGAACATCCTGGACAGGTCTGCGCAACTAAGGTTTCACCATGCTATCCAAAGCCATCAAATAAAAAACTAAAGTCAAAAAAGACAGAAAATCTTGTAGCAGTTCTTTACTCATGCAACATGAAAATGACATGTGAAAGAGAAGGGATAGATGTTCACTCACACCTGTGACTCTGCCAACAGAAATGGGGAAGTGCAGGAAGAAGCACAGTGTGTTGATACCACTGATTTGTAATGAGGCCTGGATGTCAGATACACAGCATCAATTTATCAATTTCCCTTGACCACTATAGATGTGTGGATTTAAAAAATAAATAAATCAGTCTCTGTAGGTGGGATATGAACTAGTCCAGAAGAAGTTTAGAGGGAAAAAAAAAAAAAAAAACAGGGATCCCACAGCATATTTCCTTCAGGCATTTGGAAGAAATCCCCCATGAGGGATACTGACGCATGGACTTGTAAAAAAGGCAAGCAAGAGTGCAGGAATTTTCCAGAAAATAATAATAAATAAATAAATAAATAAATAAATAAGCTTCACAAGCAAAATATATTCTCTTAGAGGGTTTTATTTATGTAAAGTATCAGAAAAAAAAAAAAAAAAAAAGTAGCAAGGAAGCAATGATAGTTCATGATGCGCCTAATAGAGGCTTGACAGCAATTGGTACCTGATTTATATGAACATAGCCAAAACCACTACCTGCTGATACTTGATTATTACAGTCGTTTTGTCAAAGTAACTCAACTTAGAAACACATTATACAGCTCCGCAATAAGTCAGACCACAGTAATATTCACCCAGCAACGTATTTACAGCAAGCTAATTTGGAATAATGGCTTGCAATGCATACGCAAGGAATTCTGCAGATTTGCAAAGGACAGTATTTCATACACACACAACAAGTAGTTTGTATTAGCTACAGTCCAATGGAAATGCTGAAAACACACATTTGAGTAACTAAGTAGATGTTACTTGAGACAAATGAAGAGGGATTGAAATCCTTACCTCAGTTTATTACATTACCCAGACCAAGTAGTGGAGCTTTATCAGCACTGAGTCTAAAAGTGCAAGAAGAAGCCGATCTCAGAACAGGTGTAACACCCAGAGGAGCAAATCACTAGTCAGAATACAGCATGATGGGAAAAAAAAAAAATGGAAATTTCTGTATAAAGTGTCAGTTTGATTAAGCTTTTCATGAGAAACATCAGTAACAAGAGGAGAAGATATCACATTCTTCTGTACTATAAAATATTATAATACAGGTATGTATAGAGTACCATAACATAGAATACTACCTCAACTACAGTAAACACAACACATGAGCCCAGAAAGAATCTGCTGAACCTACCAAAGTGGTTAATCAGTGAGAAATTGTCACTTTTGTGAATGCTCCTGTACCGTTTCCTCAGGCTACATGTTCCCCTCCTGTGGCTGATGGGCCTTCTGTTATCTGACCAGAAGATATGTTCTGCAAAGCACCCAAGCAAATTCTGCAACCACACATATGAAAATTGGATTAATAGAAAATTAAATATAAAATATCACAGGAGTGAACATTAAGAGCATTAAGCACATTAAGACTCAAGCATTCAAGTAGTTAGAGAATACCAAGATGACATTAATTCATGCATGCCTCATTCTGTCCCAGCAGGCGTAAGCACCATGAAAAATTAAGTGTTTCTTTTCACCAATAACCCCTCCTTCATTCCATGATAGATGCAAGGAAAGTGGCAAAACCAGGGCTGCAGAAACGATTGAACCCAGAGGTGTTGTAGAAACCATCCAGCTGTGAATTATTTCCCACTTTCAATGGTTTACAATTTAATGCTACTAAACAAACAAGAACAGAAGGTAAAACACAGGGAGAAGAAACTTATCTGAGGTGGTGCACCATCACAGAATTCAAACTGGGACCAACACTAGTCTTCCTAAACTCCAGTTCAAAGTTTACTCTTTAGATGTGGCATCACATGAAAAGTCAACCACAGGTTGTAATTTAGGTACACCACAGGATGCCATGAAGCAATCAGTGTGGTTCGGTTTGACTTTGAGAATACCAGAGTATCCACAGAGAAAGAATGCTTCTTCCCAGGCTCACAGGTCTTGCAGACTCTGTTAAAGCAAACTAGACCTGCTTGGAGTAAACAGTCCTTGGGTTCATAGATATGTAAGAGAAATTCAGATTTTACTCAAATATTTAAAATAAGGAGGACTTATTTTTCATAATCCAAAGAAGCATACTAAAGGATGATGCCTCCCTTTGGACAATTATAAGCAATGACATATATCCAGTAATAACAGTAGCCTGAATATGTAATGGATTAAAAGTACACTGGAAGAGAAGATTAACAGACAGTCCATTATGGGCTCCCTAAAGTAACATTTTCTAAAATATTAATATTTAATTATGGAGGTGGCAGCAGATTGCAGGGTTTCCCTTCATTCTTATTCTTGTTCTCCTTATCTATCACTAAAATACTAGAGATAATGAGAAATCATGTACCTGTGTAAACTCTAATAGCAGTAATATGGCAAAGCAGAACAGTAAAAGAAAAAAGAAAGAGAAAAAAATAAAAAAGGATAGGCCTCAAGCTGTGTATAGGGTCTCTGGTAATTGGAAGAGTCAATGGCTATATGATTCAAGAAAATACCTTCCCTAGAGAAGGAGACTGACTGTCCCGCATTTATACAGCATCTAACCAACACTAAGCAGGCTTTCCTTTGCATATTATTGGTGCCAGCCCAATGAGGCAGAAAATTGCATCGTGTCAGTTAATTTCCCAATCTTTGTTTTCATTGTATTAATCTTTTGGCTTTGCTTCACTTTATAATTTGAAGGCTCAGCAAGAAGCAAACCAAATGGAAATTCAGCTTACTTTCATGTCTAACTGAATGTGGTCGTTGCAGTTTTGGAAAGTTTAATTCTGCGTAATCTCACCCATGAATAATAATCATCTGGTTTTGTATGCAGACATATTAGTGGTTATTAAAGACTGCCTTAAAAATTATTGGAATTGTGCCCAAAAGCCAGTCACCAAAACATGATTAACAAATAGGTTACAGGAAGATAGGTTTTTTTATGCAGAATTGTGTGCCCTGTTGCTATTGAAGAAAAGTAAAGAAAGCTGCCAAGTTCCTGAACTTGACTAATAATTTTAAAGTTTACAGTTCCCAAACTGGAAATTCAGATGCTGAGGATGTTGAAACAGAGTGGTTATCTTAGAAAAAGCATGGGAAATAAATATGGATTTTGCACTGAGAAATATAAAAAGGGAATGATGATGATGATGATGATGATGATGATGATGATGGTGATAAACAATTTTCTACTTGTGCTTAGAGTTAGTTGACTTACCAAGGGCTCTGCTGCACTAGGTACCACTCTAACAGGAGGGCCTTGCAGAGATCATCTGTTCTGAAACAGGAACATGTTAGCAAATTAGCCCTCTACTCCCCTTCTGCAAGACCCTACGTGGAGTACTGCATCCAGCTCTGGGGCCCCCAGCACAAGACAGGCAGGGACCTGTTGGAGTAAGTGCAGAGGAAGGCCACAAAGACGATCAGAGCACTGGAGCACCTCTCCTATGGATAGAGACCAAGAGAGCTGGGGATGTTCAACCTGGAGAATAGGTTTTTGGCAGACCTTAGGACAGTTTTTCTATATAAAGGGAGCTTATAAGAAAGATAAGCTGTTGGACTCGGTGATCTTGGAGGTCTCTTCCAACCTAGACTATTCTGTGATTCTGTGATAAAGAATTTTTGCTGGGGCCTGTAGTGACAGGACAAGGGGCAATAGTTTTAAACTGAAAGAGGGTAGATTTGGACAATATAAGGGAGACATTTTTTCATGATGAGGGTGGTGAAACCTTGGAATATGTTGCCCAAAGAAGTTGTGAACTCCTCATCCCTAGAATTGTTCATAGCCAGACTGGTCAGGGCTTTGAGCAATATGCTTTAGTGAAAGGTGTCTCCGTCCATGTCAGGGAGGGTGGACGAAATGATCCTTCCAAAGCAAACTAATCTGTGATCTCATAGAAAAGTGCCTTGTCCCTGCCTGGTACACCATACTAGGGCAAAGTGAGGACCAAATCCCAAGTCTGGGTCTCCAATTCACCATCTTCCCTCCACAGTGCACTGACTTCTTGTATGAGGTCTAAAGCCTCTTTCAATCACTCTTTGGTGCCATATGAGCATTTTTCCTGTTTTCATTTATTGAACTATCATGAAGACACACTGCAAATTTATACAGCAAATCTGATATGTATTTCTTGCTGTGGTTATGATTCCCAGTTCATCCAAATAGGATTCATGAGCCGTATCTGATGAATAAAGCTATTTAAAAAATGAGATGTCTTTTTCATGATTCTGTCTCTGTTTTTTTGTTGTTGTTGTTTTTTTTCTAAAAAATATAATAATAATAAAAAAAAATAACCAGTATCTCTTGTAACCACAACAAAGAGTTTAAAGCTTCCCTTTCTCAGATCTCCAAGGACATGTCTTACCCAGAAAAGTCTTGGGGGGTTGTGTATTATCTTCTACTTGTGGGACATTTCTGCACTTGTGATGAACCTTAGTCATATGAAAAGAGCACATATGAAATACTGCTTCAAAAAGAGGGAATGTCCTTTTAGCTTTCATTATCTGGCAGACAAAGGAAGAGCATCATGAGATAAACACTGCACCTCTGTGCAGTTCTACACTTCTCAGTAAGAGACAGAAAGCAACCTCTGACCTACTGCTAAGTAGCTGATGGCAAATAGAATGAGAAAGGTGTTATTAAGGACTGAAAAGAAACTACTACCTGACGTGAGACTCATGAAAGCCAAGTTTCATTACAGAAGTTTAGCCAATGTATTTCATCCTTGTCAGGGAGAGCAGCCCTATTTAGTCACTTTTCTCTGTTTCCCCCCAAAAGTGTCCATGAAACACTCCAGAAAGCTGATCATAAACTGTGAAAAACAAAGTTGTGTGTTTGCAGTGGAAAATTCCACTAAACTTGCACATTCTAAAGTGATTGTGCAGGCATGACAGTGGCATAGCAGTGGGGAGTATGTAAAGCAGGTAAGGGGAAGGTCCCACTGTCCCAGAATAAGGGGAATAGTTAAGAAAAACAGGACGAGCATTCCAAAATCAGTAAAAATTAAAAAACATGGCCCCTCTAGTCATGAGAGAAGAGGGAAAAAAAAAAAAAAAAAAAAAAAAAAAAGGAGAAATTAACAGTTGGTCAAATAAAAATTGTACATGTATGGCATAGTAAGCATTGACTAGTTTGTGAACCTGTAGTACTCAGCCAATGAGGAAACAGGGGAGGAATCAAGTGTCAGGTAATAGGAAATATAAGGTTATGATACGCTTTTGCAATTGCGAATAAAATAGCTTCACAGAAGACTCTGTCTGAGAAAATTATTGAGGTATTTCTCATGAAGCTGACTCCAAACTTGCTCTGCTGCTGTCAGTTGCTTTACTGGTGTCCCCTGAATGCACGGATCATATAGGGGTGCCATTGCTTTTTGCTATTGGGTCTTGTTGCAGGTTTCTACAGATAAAAGTGGTAGAGCACCTGTTTATCATCAGGAAGTAGATAAGATGTATTTCTGCCTCTTGTGAAGTGTTCATCATTCATGGAGATGATTTTTGCAGTTTAAAATTAGTTTTAAACTTCAGATTTTGAAAGAGACTTTAGAAAAGTTTAGGAAAACTTTGTTAGTCCCTCACACCCTGATCACACCAGAAGTTATTGGACTTGAGCATAAAACATCAGGAAATTATGTACCTATAGTACTCTAGATGCTTGATCACATAGTCATAAGGTTCCCTGTAGCTCCTGAACTTCACAGGAAAAGATGAGCAGCAACTCAGAGCTCTATTAGCCTTACCAAATCCTAGAAATACAGTCCCCTTTCATTTGAGTTAGCCTCGAGCATACTCAGAGCATACATGGCTGCTTCAGTTTGTACATTGAAATAATTGTTCTTCTCCCATTCTGCTCATTTAAAACAGGCCAGAGATACATAAAATAGTGTCATGGACCTCAACACTCCTGACATACATTCAAACATTCCATGGATTCAGTTCAATGAAGTTCTCAAAGTACATTAGCACCAAGCATTGGATTTAATTCCACATATTCAAAATAAAACAAGCTCCAGTAACAAGAGAAAATGATTTTTTTTTTTTACATTCTGACTTACAAGTGTAAAAAAAACACAACCTGCTTCACCAAACTGTAACTGAGGAAGTAGATGGACAATTGTCAAATACTATTATATGGTATAGATTTAAAGGGTCTTCTTTCATAAAAGTTGATGTGTTTCTGAAAGTTAATTACTAGTATTTTGTGCAAACTGTCAAGCAGGTTTCATAGCTAGGAGCTGATATGAATAGATTGTTGATATTTAATCACAGAACTAAGAAAAGAAGGAACGCACATCAAGACAACCAAATTATAAATGACAGTTATGAGTCCTGAAGTTAGCAATTTATTTTTTTTCTACATTTGACATGACTTTTCAGTGGACTATGCTTTCTCTAAGCATGCTTTTCCTTTTAACTTATCTAAAAAGCTGTTTTCCTTTGTTGCTGTGATTTGATGCAGAAAGGACAAACCTTTTCCTTTGGAAATCTCAGCTGCAGAAGCAGCATGGGTATTTGGGGGCTGCATTGCTGGCGGAGAAATAACACACACCTGCCCCTCTTGTTTCCAATCTACTTGAGAAGACCCCAGGATGAATCCATCAATCTCTAAACACCTCTATTCCCACCCTCCTCTTAAAACAAGGGTAAATTACCACTTTTCAGCTCCTTCCTCTAGCTTGCCCTGTTGATAAACCTGCCAGGAAGCAAAGATTGTAAATACTGGCCTTTTGCAGCACCAGGATATGCCTGGTGGGTCCCCCGTTTGGGTGCTAGCAGAGGACAGGTGAGATGAGCCTGTGCCCTATCAGCAGCCAAGGAGATAGACACAGGTTGAGAACAGCAGCACTGTGTGTGGAGGATGGAAGAAGGATGTGGTACAAAAGGTTTTCTGCTGTGGCTCAGCACAGATGTTAACTGGAAAAATGCAAGAAATGAAGTACTATCCTTTCCACAGAAGCCTTTCCCAATGACCTCACTTGAAAGTTAATTTATATCTTCATGAAGATTTGAATGTGTGTAGACATATTCATCAATAAACCTTAAGGCAACTATGAATTCACTGCTATAACTGTTGCAATTAACTGTGCAAGGAATAATAATGAAGTAAACAGAAATATAACATTAGGATGGTTGTGGGCATCTTCAGTAAAAGAATAAAAGGATGGTGCAAAATGTTAAATAAACTGAATACACTATCAGACATTGTCATGGACAATACATTAATCCCTATGACAAATTACATGTATATCAAAATACTGTGGACTAGCTTAATAAACAGGTTTATTATAATGAAATAAAAAATAATAAATAATAATGATAAAAATGAAGTTGTTGGTTAAAAAAAAAAAAAGGAACATGAGAAGTTTCATTAACGTTATAATTACGTAGGAATTTTTTTCTTCACTATACAAATTATTCTTAGTATCCAGATTGCATTAAGTGAAAAAATAAGCAGATTTTGTCAGCCAGTTTTCTAATCTAAACGAATTAGCACAGACTTGTTTGGTTCCAGAATTAAGGGGTGCCATCTTTTTTTTTTTTTTTTTTTTTTTTTTTTTTTCCCCAAACCAATTTCCCTGAAACGTTAGCAAATCATTTAACAGCCATTTAAGTCCTAATCAGTTAACAGATGGCCGTCTTAACGCACCACAAGTCGCAGAACATTGCTAACAAACTTAACAGCTCATATCACCAAAACAGTAACAACAACAACAACACAAACCATAAACTACAATGTACCAAAGCAAGAGAAGAGTGCAGGCATCACCAGTTTTTCAGGTCCCCATGATACCAGGATATCCGTTAAGGGATAAATTCTTATGGATCCTGGAAAATGAGAAAGCACCATTGAAGTGCACTGGCAGAGAAAGTTCAAAAGACATGGCATTGGGGAAAATATTTACATACAAAATTATTGTAGTTTTTAAATTCTCTTAGTATACAGAGTTTAAATTTGGTCTCTAACACTCACTGATGTATGCTTTAACATACATAAACACATATTTTGTTGCTTGCCAGAGATAAAGGTTCTAAATACCTGATATTAAATACAAAATTCACAATTTCACACAGTAGCTTTCAAAACGTTTGCAATGGAAATTGCAGGGCTGTTTCCAGACTGTACCTAATTCCTCTTCATAGCCAAAATTCTCATACTTTCCCACATCCATCTTCTGGATGGACTATTTTTTTTTTTTTTTTACAATTAAAAACAAAAAAAAAAAAAATTTTTTAAATTTTTAATTTTTTTTTTTTTTTTTTTTGTAGGTGTTTTGGTGTTGTTTTTTTTTTATTGATTTTGTTGTTTATTTGTTTGGTTTGGATTTTCTTTTTTTCTTTTTTTTTTTTTTTTTGTACCTTCTGTGTGAGCCACAAGAAGCAGATGTTATAGCTAACAGCAATGAAAACAGTATTTTATAGTCCTGTGTTTTCACAGTTTTGTATGGGGATATCAGGGACAGTAGACTCCTTCATTTGTTTTTAAATTTCCACAAACTGCAAAGTATTTTTACACTTTCCTACTGCTGGAACATACTGCCTTAAATAACTCATGTTAAAATACCTTAAAGCTTTAAAATACTGAAGGAACTTGAAGAACAGTTTTAGATTGCTCAATGCTGTGCCCTTGAGAGCACTGTAGCCTTGTAATGCCAATAGAAATGATCTTTTGACTTTTCTGGATTTTCAATCAGGCCCTAAAACTGTAGTTTCAGTCCCAATTAATTGGCTCACATGAAAGAAACTGGTGATAACCATTGCTCGAAGTGTTGCGCCCACATGCACTTCCACAAGGCCTGGATATTAGCGCTGAAGCCCTGTACCCCCTGTGGCTCTGGCCTTTGCCACCTCACTTTAGGAAGCCTGTCACATTCAACAGCACCGGCAAGCTCAAAACAATAAGGGGTTTCTGATGAGAATGAGGACAGATACTGAAGTACAGGAAAGTGCTATTTCTTTACTCCATAAATACCCAAATTTTGGCACCTCCATCTGGAGCCAGTCCCCTCCCAGAGAACCCATTCCTGTCCACCACAGCTTGTAGGTGGATGCTGCTGTATCTGCACTGGTGTGCGTGGCAGTCCCACTGTGTCCTATGACCGTCCTGGGACTTGCAGATTCTTAGTTCTGCTCTATTTGGGAACAACACATCTCCTAAGATGTGTGAAAAGGCCAACAACAGCAACAAAAGAGAAGTTCTGCTGATAAACGTTATATTTTCCATTGCACACAAGGGGAACAAGGATGGAGAGTTACTTGCCTGAAATCATGGCAACCTATGCCAGAATCACAAACAGGAACCAGGCTGGGTGCTTTGAGCAGGCTGGGTTACCCACATACCAGGGGATGCCTTCAGTCCCTAACTAAATTCACTCTGAAAACAGAGAAAAACATAAGAACAGTGATGGCACTGTGTGAAAATCCTCAGCCCAGCCCATTCAGGGTGTTTTTTCCCTTCTCCAGAAGGTATATATCACCCCCCAGCAGTGCTATAGCATGAATGCACAGAAAACGCTGACAACCTGACAAGTGGGGAGGACGAGGTGGACGCTTTCAGGGAGGAGAGCGAGTGTCTTGGCAGGAACAAGCAGCAGCTATACCCTGCCAGGCACCCCGACAGAGATCCACATCCACCAGGCAGGAGGAAAAGGAGAAAGGTTGGAGCCACCTGGAGCCAAACAAAGATTAACAGAAGTACAGTTGCAAAACATAACCTCTCAGCCAGAAAGAGTCTGGTAGCTGGGAAATAGGAAGAGATCTGCACTCAATTTTTTATGCAAAGAATTTGGACAACCATTTGGAACAACCATTTTGAGTTTGCATTTAAAGTTAAATTGGGAGAGACAGCAAATAATAAGAAACAATGCAGACAGATAAAGAAGGTCTTAGAGCAGATATTTTAAATACCAACACAGCTAATAAATGCAAATGAAGTTCAGTGCAGATAAGCACAGAATTATGAGTCTGAAAGCAAAGAATAAAAAGCAGGAACTATCTGCTTAGTGGCAATCAGCTGCACTGTAATGACCAAGAATGAGATCTGGGGAATTACTGTGAAAGAAATCCCTAAAGCTTTCGGCCCAGTGAGGAAATGATTGAAACAAACAAGATGATAGGCGTTATTAAACCACCCGAATATAATGCTCAGTTTCCACACCCTGTGAAGGGTATGAATGAAATGCACCAAAGCAAAAGGATTAAAACCAAAAAAGCAGCTTTAACCTCATAGAGTAAGATGGATTTTTGCCCTTGGCTTTTGTCTGGAATCTGAATCTTCTTGATTGCTCTGTTCCTTTGTTACTATAATGTCCTCTTTTATTATTTCATTTCCTTTTATTATTTTTTAATCTGTCATATAAAACTTTATGAGAACTTAGCCAAGAAAGGACAACATCTCCTTCACAATCACAGTAATCTATTGTTCAGGTCAGGCAGATTTTTAAAACATAAATCCAAATTCTACCTTGGACGCTTGCCTGGATTACCAGCTGACCTCAGAATTATGTGCAGGAACAAATTTAAAAGCAGTATTACTGCAATATAGCAATGTTCAGAGGTGGTGTCAGCAGAGCCTGGGATGTGTCAAGGAGGAATCAAGTTGGACTAAGAGAGAGAAGGACTTGCACTGACAACTCTCTGGCATGGAAATAATCAAAGGGCTTTGTACAGAACAAAACTGTCACTTGAGGAAGTCAGTTTGCCTGGTCATCTTTTCACCAGTACTGCCTGAGCAGCTCCTGGCAGCCCCTAGTACCTTCTGGTACAACCTTATGGATCTTCATCTTCATCCCTCATCCTTATCGCTGACCCAAAGAGCATGCAGAACATAAGAATGGCCACAATGTGGAAGCCTGAAAGTTGATATATCTCAAACCTGCCACGGTATTAAGAACATAGCAAACACATAAAAGTATTTTCTCAGGACTTCTCTTGCCCCTAAATAAAAAAATAAAAAAATATATTAAAAAGTTCAAGAAGACCTAAAGCCAAAGTAGTTGTCTTTGTACCTTGCTTCCACTCAGTTTGTCAGGTTAGCTTTTGAACTCATGGAAACTTTTAGCATCCGTACAATCTTGCGGCAAGAAATTCCACACAAAATAAGACCATTGCTCTAGCTGAGGCCTTTCTAGTGATGAGCTGAACAGGACACAAAGTTTTCCTGCTATTTTATGGTTCCATAACCCAGCTCAGGAGAGTTCAGCTTTTGGTCCACAGCAGCACTTTGATTTTTTCAGCAGAATTGGTTCCCAGCCAATTGTTCTTAATCATGGTTTGGCAGCAGAGAACAACTGCATTGAGCATGGACTCCTGCCTTTGCCATTATCATTTTTGTGTTCAGACTGTTTCCTCAGGTTGCCAATACCATTTAACCTGTCCTTCACATTGCTGCTCTCCCCTCCTCATTTAGTTTCAACTGTAATAGGATATTTCCCATCTATCAGCTAGGACATTAACAATAGCACTGACTTGTGTCTGCAGTCCTACAGATACACTTCCGTTCTGTCAGCAAAATATTGTCTGAGTATTTCTCTAATGTGCTTTGCATCTACCTTGCAGTAATTTCACCCAGTCCACAGCTCCCTGCGTGCTTCCCAGAACGCTGCAACAATATGCTCAGAAGCCTCACAGACTTCAAGAGGGGTTGTTTTGTTTTGCTTTGCTTTGTGCTTTTTGCAGTAGGTACTAGCAGGTAGTTATTTTGCAGCACTATTTTTCTACAGCTAAATTCAAGTAGACTGGCCCTCAGCAGCTCTTCCACCCATTTTACCTTTTATGAAAAGAAACACTACCTGGCCTTCTCTCAGAACCTCACCCACACTCCCTGAGCTTTCAATGATAAATTTGTATGGCTCCAGGTTCATCTCAGGCTATTCTCTGACTATCCTAGTGCTAAACATCCTACTGTCCAACAGCAGCAACGAATTCAAAAGTTTGAACTTCAAATAACTAGTCACCATCTTCCAAAACTTAATTAGACTGTTCCAGAAACTGCAATGAAAATGAAAAAGTAAAAAGGCTTTAGACACTGTTTTGATGACATTTTCAGTCCACAGCTTTCCTGCTCTGATGAGCAACAGATCAGCCCTTTCCTTAGGCATCATCTCCTTCAGCAAGTGTGCTTGAAGAATGATTTCTGGCTGGTCCTAATGCCTCCTGATAGTCAAGTCATTTCTTTTCATGCAGAAGAATAATAAGCACCTAAAATGACAGTGACACGGTGCTGATGTGATCAGGGTTCAAACTGCTGGGCTACAGGTGCTGCTCTCCCATTGCCTACTGAGGTATTAAAAACGCCTCCTCTTGCCTATTCCTGCAGATAGCTGTTTTCAGATGGATTCCCGCATAATTGTACGTTTCAGGGAATATTGCTTCTCATTCCGTTCTAATCCTTCTATTTTGGTCAGTTCAGTGTACAAGAGCTTAAATCGAACATTTTCAGGCTGTCACAGAGGTTAAAAAACCTATTTACCACAAAATGAGACTCACTTGCTGGAGACGCCAAGCTTCTCCAGACACAGCAGGGCTCCAGTGTTTATTAGGAGCTCTGAAAACAGCCACACTCCTGAGCACAGCGTTCTCAAGGCCAGGATACTGAGCTGCTCTGCTGGCACGATGGAGCCCAAAACCTGGGGGGGGGGGGGGGCCCGCGGCTTGGGCATTTCCACAGGGCACAGAGCCTCCATAAACAACTCTAGCACTTTGCCTAGGTTTTCCCAACACAACAGTGTGGAGTTACTTTCTTTATCCCTTCGAGTCCTTGTGTATTTAGAGGCAGCTCCCAGAGGGCAGAGAGGTGCCATAGTAGATTCACGTCACCACCGAACCACCCAAAGATCTGCAAAATGTGCCTGGCTTGCAGCCAGCTGCAGCTGGTGCCTCACACCAGGGCAAACCCAGAGGTGGGAGGTGAGTGCTGGGAAGCCAGGGAGGGTTTGACATCCCATCCTTAGCACCTCTTGAGCACAGGTCTGCCTTTGGGTCATTGACTTTGTGACTTTCTCCCACTGAAAAAAAAAAAAAAAAAAAAAAAAAAAAAGGAAAGAAAGAAAAGGAGATGGTGAAACATAAGCATTTGAAAAATGCACCTTTAATAGCCTCTTATGGGCAGAATCAGCTGAACTCAGATGCAAAACTGCTTTTTGCCAAACTGCATGAAAGCATCATAAGATCTCATTTTATCTCTGTTCTCTAGATTTATTGTAGTGATGCCCTCTCATACTTCCACTCCAAAAAGCATTCCCATTATAAAATCCCTCCCTTTTTCAAAGATTTTAACTCATCTCCGTTTGTGCATGATGCTGTAGCTTGGCCAGATGTGATTCTTTTTTAAGAGGCAAAAATGAGTTCTGCAGTTTTTGATTTACAGACACATAAAAACTAAAAACTACACTTTAAAGAGCTAGGAAATGTATCTGAAAAACAGAAATGATTGAAACTGGGGGGGGAAAGAACTACCCTGAATTTTAATCCTGGAATCAATTATTTGAAAGGCAAAATATTTTTTCTCAGACCTCATTTTCTGGACATCTACCCTTTTTAAATATAGCAAAGGCTAAATTGTTTCTACCTGCAATAAAGGTGCTGCAGGGTAATGTAGTAGGAAGAGACGATTTTGCCTGTGATACGTGGTATGATGGAACAATTTTGGTATTTGCAGTTATGACTCAAGGAGTTACAAGGCATGGCCCAAAGAACCAATATCACATCACCAGACAGAGATGACAGCAAAATAGGATGATAATAAAGCTGGCACTTTCTGAGAAGTAAAGACTTCTGTGGGATGGCATGGTGGCTGATCCCTTAGAAATACATCTGCTAACAAGCTGTCCACACGCCCATGCAAGCAGTTTTCTGTCTGTGGGCTGAGCCCAATGCAGTGTCCCAGGTAGCCCCAGTAAAGCCAACTCAATCTATTAGTGAAAAACAAAATCTGTTATAATGCAATGCTCAAGCCACTCCAAAGAGTGCTGTATGTGCCACCAAGCAAAGAAGGATCCACCTCTGCTTTCTATTAATGCCTGAGTCCACCCCTAACTGTTTAAGCCAACAGGCATGTAAGACTTGTAATGGATTAGATTAGAGCAAAAAAGGAACAAGGCTTTTTAACTACACCAACACATCTGAAAAGGACACCCCTGATAAGCAGTGCTCCTAAGTTCAGTTGAAAACATCTCGCATAATGTTATGTACCACATGGTGCTTTCTGCCTTCAGAAAATGAAAGAACCAGTGGCAGCATATTTCTACCATCCCGCTGACAAGGAAGAGTAACACGGGAGACCTGCTGATCAGACATTCAAAACCAAAACAGACCACTGGTCTCATGTACTCTGTCACAAAGTCACAGAAGGAATGAGGCTGGAAGTGACCTCCAGAGGTCCAACCCTGCTGCTCAAGCCAGGCCACCTACAGCTGGTTGCTCCCCCTTGCACAGATAAGCATATGACATTGTACTCTTTATTTAGTGCCCCAGCTTGGCACAGGCTAACAGAGCCTAAACTCTCCCACAGGCCAAGCACATATTTTGTTTGCTGGTCTGTGCTGTTTCAGGTCTGCTGCTGCTACTCAGTCTTGCTGTAGCATTTCTAGTACATTAACCCATGTCCTCTTTGGCAGGGCAGACACACTGTTAGGAGACCGAGCCAACAGTTTAAAAAGTTGCACGAGCTCCTTGGCAGATACATCGCTGGTCTTTCCAACCAGAAAACCTGACTAGTTTTTCTGCTGCATTGCATCACCGGGAGCCCCTTTGCATGCATTCAGTCTCCATGTAATCTGAAAGACACCCTAAGCACTGAGCTGCAAGGTGAACCCGAGGCTTTTCTCTTTTCTGAGTCTGTCACCATAATACACAGAGAAACTTTCTTTCAGCTATCTCAAGCACCATGCCAAAACTGGATATTTTACTAAAGCTACGTGCTGTAAAATTGCTACTATAGACTTTGTCTCACACTCAGAAGTTATCCAAACATGACAAAGTAGGACCTTCACTCTTAGACAAGTTCAGAAGTCAGATTACTGAAGGTATTTCAGTAGGAAACCAAAATGGGTCAGGACACCATTTATGGTCTTATTAATGGTTTCTTGTAAGTTGAGTAATAGAAGAGATAAAATAATGACTGCTTCATTGTTGGGAATTTCTGATACATTGCCTGAAAGACCTGACATATTTTAAAAGGAGTCAGTAATTGAACATTTTAGATTTCCCTGGCATTATTTTAGTATAGATCCCAGAAAACATTTCGTTTATTGAGATATAAAAGAAGTGTACAAGGAGATGGAAAAATTGAGTGACATCACAGTTTTCTTTTTAAGGGGATTCATAAACCAACAGTTTGGTAACTGTTGACTACGATATTGTAGCATGAGCTTCAAAGTATTCAATACTAAACTTCCCTAATCTGTTTTGCAATGAGCAAGGAACATGGGAACAGGACTTTAACAAAGGTGAAGCTTCTTGACAATCCATGAAGACAATAACTAACACTGCATTAAAAATTAGACTGCATTTGCTTTTAAGTTCTGGTTACATTTTCTCTTTAAATTTAGATGTAAATGCTTTTTAGATGAAGTATTCTCACTACCTGTCTCCTGCAGCTGTGAAGGTTTTGTTTTTCTCACTTGACAGTGATTAAAATGATCCCTGAATATATGCCTGAATGGTAGAAAATGAGACTTAAGTGGGTTTTGTTTAAGACAATTCTAGAAAGGAAAGTGGAAGGCAAAACAGTAGGCTATTTTGCAACTTCACTTTTCAAAAAAAAAAAAAATAAATAAAATAAAAATCAAACCACTTGAAAACAGAATCATTTAAAATTAAGCTAGGGAGCACAGTATTTTCTGCTGTGCTTGTTCCACTGAGCCAGCTCAGTTGTGAGCAGGGTCTTTTCCTCCAGAGCAACGAATCCTGCAGTAACATATGAGTCTAGAGCACTTACACTCCCTCATAAACTGTCACCGTTGAAAACATCGAAAAATATTTCTATATTCTCTTTCATCAAAATCAGTTCTGTAAAAGCAGAATACAGGTTTAAATAAGGCCTCAAATAATACATTACCATGACTCTAAAAAGCACTGTCTGCATGAGGTATGCTACACTGACGTTGCCACCGAGCTGAAGAGACCTGCAATGCAGTAAATGTTTGATACAAAATGAAAGGCTAGGAAGGTTTTCATTTTCCTTACATGTACTCAAAGCATTTCATATTTCAACATACTTATAAATATGCCCTTGTTTCAGGCTTTTAGAAAAAAAACAAGCAAAGTTTACTACTAAATGACTACTATCTGCAAGTGGCAATTCCAGCTAGCAGCCTGTAATTTGTCAGGGACAGATAACAGGGCACTGTTATATTGCACCTGCTTAATCCAAGCTCCGTTTATCTTGTGTGCATGTCAGCATAGCCCAGAGATGTAAGCAGTAACAAATCTCAGAGCGTATGCGCACATGCTGTTGTCTTGTTCATCAGATTGTATTGTTGTTTGTTTTTTTAAAGGCCCATATACAATGTTCTTCCAAGGTTTGCTGACTACAGAATGTACCTTTGAACTCCAGGACAGCTGAAATTTAATGGAAACCTCAACTCTCATTCAGCTGTTTTGAGAGAGGTAATGAGAGAGGGAGAGACATTTTTCTAAACAAATGAGTTTTCATATTGGAAATAGTCTACTTTATGTTTTAATGCGTCATGGCAGAACATTAAAGTGTGCTGTGCAGGCTTTTAAAAGAGAGAATATTGCCATTTGTGGTTAGTCACCATCCACAGCCCATTATTTGAAGAAAAATATTATCCACTAATGGCAGCACATAGGAAATTGCTCCCTTGATAGAAATGGTTTACAGCAAGTAGGAAACAACTTTGGAATGGAGATTGGCTAATAGCTTTACCTTGTCTTTGCAACTTTTTATATTCTTCTTTGCCTTTACTGCAAAGTTGAATCCTTAATAGGAAAGAGCCTTTATCAGAGAGTATTAGTTATTCATATAGCTTCTGTGAGCAGCAGAAATAAATCATTATGAGTTGAGAATATTTCTCAAAGCCCATAAAAAGCACCCTTTTAAAACTGCTACATTAGGTATGATTATTTTGTTTTCAGCTTTAGCTTTCTCGGTTTGTATCTTGTTCACTTGTCCTAAGGACCTAACTTGTAATTTGACTTATTCAAATCACACAGCCCATTCTAAGGTTAAATTATGGGAAAACAACTGTTAATTATAAAATTCATTTTTAGTAAATATGAGGTAAGTGGAAACTGCCCAGACTTTTACAGCAATAGGAAAATACTACATATAATAACAAGGATTTGACATTAAATCTGGATGGTGCATCTTCCATTCTATCAGCAGGCATTGCAAAATGTGGAGCTTTAAATAAAGGTATTTTTCAAAGTAAGATTTAACGGTGTAACTCTTGCACACTACGGAATGTGCATTAATACCTTTTCCATATTGTCTTTCATCTGACCAGCTCAAGTGGTTTTTGAGGTATTAAGGTATTAACTAAAAATGGTTAACATGCTACAAAATGAGATTTATTTCTCTGTTCTTGATCCATTTGAGGTTCTGTTCTCTATATAGCCAGAATCTAACAGTGGTTTTGTTATTGGTGTTTGTTTGATTTCTTTTTTTGTTTGTTTGTTTGCTTGTTGTTGTTGTTTGTTTTTGTTTGTTGTTTATGTGTGTGTTTGTTTTGTTTTGTTTTTCCCATGCCAGCCATAGGAACCTGTCCAAAGTTGTATTGACTCTGACTTAATTCAAACTACTAACACACATGATGACCTTTACACTGTGTTGATATTTGCAGAAAGTGAAGCCCTTTTTGATTTCCAGCCCCAGTCCTTTTCCTCAGGAGCTTGGAGGGACTGGAGAACAACTCATAGGCAAAAGTACCTGTTCGCTGGTAATATTACAAGTCCCTGTCATCTGTCTGTCGGAGAGCAGAGGTCAAGGGAAAGATGTCCATACCAGCAGAACTCATGGGATCTGGTGTGCAAATGTGAGCACTTAGATCAGAATATCCAATAGTTTAGGCAGAGATATATTGTCCTTGGGGGACTGAGTCGCCAGTTTATGTTCCAGCTGAGTACCCTCTAGCTTGACCATTCAGAAGAAAAGTTTGCATCTTCAAGCCTTATAAATTACAGACCATGACCGTCTTCATACATAAATAAATTGTCATATATTCTGCCAACTCTCTGCTTAGCTATCTCATATGTTAGGCAATAGCAGAAAGAAATATCACAGCTTGTCTTTCTTAGCTTGGGATAGTGAAAAAACATGCTAACTCATTTAAGCATCCCTTATGGTCAGGAGCAGGTGTGGGTACAACCCTCTTCCCACATCACAAGCCCATCCTCCAAAGGGCAGTACTTGTAATCAGCTAAAGGCTGAACCCAAATGGATCAGCTCTGCAGCAGGAGGGACAAGCTGCTATCCCACCAGTGACAGGAGCAGCAAGATGCTGAGCCCTTCCAATAAATTCTCCCCACCTAGTAGGAACAGGCTGTTAGCTGTCTGCATAAGTTATCCTCACAATCTGTAAAATAAGGAGATTCTACCTGTCCAGCCTTCCTACCCTGAATATATTGTAACAGTAGGACATAACTCAGTTGCTGGAGATTAAAACCGTAATTCAGATGCCGAAGTAGTTTATAGGTGAATTAAACCTGTGTTTGAATTTTGTCTGTTAAGCATTTCAGCTGAAAGGGAAGGAGAAAGTTGCATAATTTATCATGTAATGTTTTCAATAGACTCCACTATCATACACAAAAGCAAATAGTTTACATGAGATACATACGTGGGCAGGAGTTATGAAAAAGCTGTGCCATATGGTTTTAAGGGGATGCAAATGCAATACGAAGACTGCTTTATAAATCTGCTTTCTGTGTGATAGCTCATTTAAATACTGAAGAATTGTTTGTTAAGTCTTCATTACCACAGATATCTACAGGACAAATTCAGGTCTCTTAATGACTGTGGGGAGCATGTCTCACTCCAGCTTCCAAATTCTGGTCCTACCTTTTCCTTACCTCTCCTCACAATATGACATTTGTCTGTTTCCTAACTAAAGGTTATTTTCTTCAATATCCCTCAGAAAAGATGTAACAAAGCAGCACACTCCTTCATGCTTTTCATTGGAACATCTTCTTTGTGAGGCACCTGTCCTGTCAGTTCACATTTTCTATTAGCTGGTTTAATTGCTTACTAGCACCACATGGGTTTCCACCAGGGGCTTTGCAATATAATAAAATCTTCTCAATTTTTATTTTGAGATGATGTTTAAAATTACTAAAATCACAGAACCCAGACACTGTTACCACCCAAAACACACACAGTCACTGCAGACATTCAAAGTTAGGTATTGAACACCATTGTGACAACCCAGAGCATTTCCACCTACTCTTTGTAAAGGTACAGGTACCATTCCCTGCTCAGATGTGATCACTCTCTCATACTGCCAAGCCCTGTAAGGAGACAGAACCATTATAGGTGCCAGCTCAATGCACCGTGCTAATATAAAATCAAGCACATATGTGGCTTCACAATGCCATGCAATGGTAATAGTGGTTATTTTCTGTTATTTGACCTAGACATTCTTAGCTCCAAACACTCAAATTTATAACCCAAGACCATGAGAAAGTCTCTGATTCCAGGGACAAAAGGCAGAAGCTGATATCATCATAGCCAAATTATTGGGTTGCTTCAACACTTTCTCCATCATCAAGCATGTAACTTCACACATCAGATGCTGCCAGCAGGCTTGTAGGAGGTTAACTTGCTCAATGTCTAGAGACAACAGCAATGACATGGCAGCTGTTGGAGAGGATAGGAAAGCAGCAATCCTAACCTCGTGGGCCTACTTCTGTACAGGAGCATTAGATGACTGGGAAGCAGCAGGGAACCAGCTATAAAATTCTGTAGACTCAAGTTCAATCGAGGGACCCTGTGGGATACCAGTGGTTTGTGACAGAAGCAATCATCAAATGGGATGGGGAAAATGCAGAGATAATTGATTGAAGCAACATTTATGCTCAGAAAACCTTCCAATTCTCAACTAATACTTAAAGGAGATGTCAAAGGAGCAATAGAGCCACCAATAATGATTATATCACTTTTCATCCCATAAGATCTTTGGATGCTTTTCAGACTGCAGGATTGCACACCCACCGCTGAATTACAGCTGGCTACAACAGCCATTTTGTAGCACTATACAATAGCTATTATGAAGGAAATGAAGAATAAACTTCTCCTATTGATCCAGCAATGGGAATCTTCAATAGACAGAATGTAATTGCCGGAGCTAATTCAGAGGAAGGTTGCAAAATGGAAGTAACTGTGAGTATTAAAACACCTACAAAGTTAGCCTTGAAGAAGCCAAGAAATCTCTGGGGAAAGTTACAGAGGACATAGGCGCAATCAACAGCAAAGCTTTACCATCAGGGAGCAAGGGAAAGAGAAAACTAAGCTCTGCTTGACCATCCAACCCTCCTTTCCCCAGAGATATCACATCTTTTGCAGCCAAAACCATTGGTTTCTATGGTCTTGTCACAGGAGTAAGTGGTGACTGTACATGAAAATATAATTAACTTGGCCTGAAGAAACAGAGTGAAAGAGGAAGATAAGGAAGCCACCTTTCCAAAACAGAATCTCTTTCACACTGCATATGAGGAATTACACTCTTTAGGGCCTTTTTGGGTGAGAGTCCTCCCTCATTCTCTGGCTCCAAAAATAGCCCTGGCAGAACAAAAAGGCATGCTGGTAACACCCAAGTCTGGAATCTCACAGAGTGTGCTTCATTCAGGAACAGAACAAAGGATCCAAAAGTATCTTCTAGAGACTTGCACACTACAGCTGGAGGGGCCGACACAAACACCAGCACTACCTACTCAGCTATTTGTTGCTCGGGCTCTGCTGTACACCTCTTCTGCCTCTAGCTACTGGCTCCCGCAGAGGACAATTGCTTTCTTCCAGAAGAAGGTTTTTATGTTTCCTCACAAAACATGTCTGCTTCAAAGCACTAAGGGAAAGGATCAGCAAATCTCACCACCACCACCACCAAAACAAAACAAAACAAAACAAAACAAAACAAAACATGATTTTCTGAATTTGCATATTACCCATGCAAAATTCATTTTTTTCTGTATCAAAGGTAGCCTGCCAAATATAGCACCAGAGACTAGCAAGGGTGGATCTAAAATTTATCTATAAAATTACTGAACTCAATAGTCTGCCTTATTTGAGAAAAACACTTCTCCCTAGATCACCTCAGAGCTTCTTGTCCTCACCTGTGTTCCTACCCTGTCAGCAACCCCCTCAAGAACTGTTTTTGCAGCTATGTGCTGAATTTTTACATAAATTATGAACATAAACACAAAGGTCATGAGACTTAAGGAGTGGTTTCCTTTTGTTTTCATTTGCTTTTAAGATAATCTGTAATGTCTCTGGCTTCATACAAGTAAGGAATGTACCTCTTCACCTCACAGTCCTGTACCTGCAGAATAAATGAAGGTACACAATACCAAGTCATGGTACTTAGGACCTTGCTCTGATTTAGTCCTTAGTCATTTGTAGGCAGCTTATTCATCTGAACTGCAAAATCATAAGAAACGAGAAAAGAAATATCATTACAAATGACTAGAACTCAGAAAAAACATAAAAGTCACTTGGTGACAAGGTGCAACATTTTACAGACCATTCAGGGATAGGCAGTAACAAGAACAGGAATGTATAGACTTTGCAATATTCTTCAGACATTCTACTGAATGTTAGTTGTTGTGCTGTGGCATGATGCATTTAAACGACCTGATGACTCCATTGATTTAAATAGCCTTTGGATAAGACCCAGACTTGCATAGTTGCCTAGTCTCATACTTGCCAAAACCCAATTTAAAAACCATTAAATCCTGTAAGGAGGAGATTATCATTAAGAGATTATTTTAATTCAATACAATTTAAGCTTAAAGTAATAGCTAATAACAGCAGTCAATGCTTAAGAAAATGTCTGTAGTGCTTGAAGACAGGAAGTATTCTTTAGTATTTATACAGAAAAGAGAGCTGACTTTGAATAATCAGTATCTCTTTTTTTGGGGGGGTAGGGGGGAGATTAAATAAAGCAAGCTGCTACATGTTAGTCTGTACATAAATAGCTTTTGTGTCACTTGAAAAGGCTCAGACAGATAACAAGATTGACATCTGAACCAGAAGATTTCAAGTGTTTCGGTGCTATTAGGTAGCAATGCATTTCTCTGAATGCTTTCATAAAAATGGCTTCATCAGACAAGTAAAGTGGTAAAAATCAGGTCTCAGCAAGACAGCTTTTCAAAAGCTTGCCAAATTACAGAAAAGGACACACAATTAATTATGATTTTGATTTAATTATCTTAGGTAAGCTATAACTAGCTGTTCTAGCTTCATTTTTTCCTCATAATTGTACTTGGAGTTCCTGGGCTTCAGTGATCAGAGGCTGACAAATCTCACAGGTGAACAGTTCTCCCATGCAACAGCTGTTGTAAATGTGTTGATTCACTTCTACCCTAAAGAGGGGATGTTGGGAGCTCAGAAGGATAGAAGCAAACCAGCCTGAGTTATATCACCAGTGTGAGGCTGCTGCACCTAAAACATATGTTATTTCAGCACACAATAACAAGGGTTTAATTTTCAAGATAGCAAATGGTTTTTTCAAGACAGCCTAAGACTGCTGCCTTAATGAAGCAAACATCCAGGATCCTTGCTTCAGCACTTTGCCTTCAACACACAGCAAGACTGAGCAGCAAGACCAGAGTGTGTACAGCTGTATCCATAAGAGGAGAGAGGACTTGGGCAAGAAATCCTCATTTAGGATGTGGGGCTTATCTTCTGTAGCATTAATGATATGGGTGCTGCAATATCCCAGAACAAAAAAGGGATAGCCCATTAACATCACCAAGAAAGCACTGATTAGTTTTACACTGAACTCCCTACCATACTTGGTGTGGTCTCTGAGTGCCAGTTCTGTGATCAGCCTCGATTTGACTCACTGTTATCAAGCATATGCATTCAGATAATGTTGCATTCAGAAAATGTCTCTGAGGCCCCCCTTTTGGTTTTGCTGTTTGGCAAGGACATGAATGCAAAGCCGCTTCCCTATCCAGGTTGAAGGTGGGTGGGTGTGAGGCTGAGGCAGAGCAAGAATGCCACATGACTCAACGTGTGAAATGCTCCACTGCTGTTCATGCCTCGAGTTGTTCTCTGGCAGCACTTTTAAGTTCAAAAACACAGACTGAAGTTAATTCTGGTTAGTGTCGAATAGTTAACTTCTTCCAAACTCAGTTATGCCAGACAAAGGGCAACCATCACAGCTGCTGAACAGCCTTTCCTCTTGTTGGAGGCTACTGTCCCTGCCAATCTGTAAGAAGAACAATCTGCTCAAACACTCTCATTTTGCTTCAATTCATGACATCCAAATTAGCTCACATAACACCGCAAGTGTTTTCCCTGAATCAAATAAAGGAGCTAGCTCACACAAATGTCTCCATAGTTTGATCAACCTGGACAGTAGCCTCTTCCACCAGCTCAGCTAGAAGGTGCCTATACACAATCTACACTACTAGTTTCTCATGCTACTGACTTTTTGTTACAGTGGATTCTCCAGGTCTCAAGCACATGATGCCACAGGGCATTTTGTACAAACAGGTCTCCACATAATCTGGCCAGTTGTCAAGTTTCACTGTATTTCAGGAGTATGGTAGGAAATTCATCTGAAGAAGAGGAAGAAGAGAAGCATCATCAAGCTGATTCCTCTCTGTCAGAATATTCCTGAAGCCAGCATAAATAGGCCAACACGGAGGTACTTCAGGACACCAGCAAACAGCCTCAGAACTTAGACGCTGTCACATAGCTTTCAGTTCTGCTGAGAAGTGTTTGCACTACATTGGGAAGGAAGCCGATCCCCCATGTCATGCACCAGCCCCTGTTTTGTGGGCTGCATTAATCTGCTGCAGATCCACTCTTCTCTCCATGAGCACCTGGCTGCCGGCACCAAATGATGTTTGAAGGCATGTTTGCTTTCAGGTGTGTGTTTGCTCAGGGTGACTTTCAGCACATAAATGCCATGAAAAATCCTCTTCCCTGTGCTAAAAGCAAATACCATTCTGGATCATGAAATGAAATCAGGGTAAGTAAAATGATACTGAAATTGTACAGAAAATGATAGTAATGAATCAGCAGTAAGACAAACGGTACTTCTGCAATTACACATGCTATACAGAAAGCTCTCTGTCAACAACAACTGACCTCTTCATGTTGTCATGCATATCCCATTGTACAATTCACCATCCATAGCAGTGAAGGGAGACAGTTGTCAAGCATCATTTCTTTATTATCATCTTTTTCCATAGATTCAAATGCTCTTTGAAGTGATCAGAGATTAACAAATAGAAACAATTGCCTGTCCCATCACTCTGCAAAGATTAACACAACAGTGTCCTTGGCAAAACCTTGCCATGAGATATTAATGTGAGTGCAGCAGTACAGAAGGTGTTGACAAGACTGCCAGACCTCGGAGCAATCTACAGCTGCATCCTCTGGGTGCTAAAACAGGAGCACAAGTTGAAGTCTTGCCTCATAAATGTTGAGCTTATTTTAATTTATCTCAGGAAAAGATATGAAACCAACAAAAATTGACAATGTATTTAACAAAAATTAGAAGCAAAAACACTAGACCAGGATCCAGTTTTTCTTTCGATACCTTCCTGCTGTTACCACTGATTATTTCAGTGACCATACCAACAACACTTCCATGAGCTGGGAAGTAAGGTTAAATAACAGTTAAATAACATGCCCAAATTTATTTGAAGTCTGCTGCAGAGAAAGGAAAAAAAAAAAAAAAAAAAAAAAAAAAGGAAAAGAAAAATTCTCGACTTGATCATCCAAATCCCAGGCTAGCCGCCCAAGCACTGGCGCATCTTTCTTTACTCTGCCAAGTATTTATCAGACCACTTCATGATTCATTGCCTTTCCAAATAGCTTTTCACTGAGGAACAGTGAGTTGCAAAAGGCTTTGTAGATTGAGCTAGAAAGGTCTTCAGAAGGTGAGCCAGGAATGATTTCAGATACAGAAAGCAAAATGCTGTCTTGAAAAAGGTCAGAGAAGCAGGTCCACCTCACTTCAGTGATGCTGCAAAACTGATATGCCGAACATTTAGCCTCAAACATGAACTGAGGAGCCTACATCCCCCCTCCCTGATCCTGCAGCCTATTCCTTAAGTCCCAGTTGAGATTTTTTTAGCTTTTTCATTTCTCAACAGCTTCTCAGAGCTCTTCTACCCTACCAGGGCAGACTCTGTTGTAAAAATAGAATTATGCCAATTACAGATGTGACTTTTGGTAAGTTATCAGCATAACCCTTTATGTAGACACCAACTGCATCGTGATAATATCATATATCAACATTATTTCTTTTTCTGCCTGTCCAGGAAGCCTGTCTTTCTGGTCCTGTGAGTAGTGCACAAAACTCCTATGACCAAGGGCCATAAAAACAGGTATGTCAAAAAGTCAAGGAGAAAGAATAGGGAGACATGAATCACAGAAAGTTTGTGGTTGGAAGGGACCTCTGGAGGCCATCTGGTCCAGCAGCCCTGCTTGAGCAGGGACATGCAGAATATGTGTCCCAGTACCACACCCTGGTACACATCCTGTCAGGGCAACCTATTCCAGTTATCCATCACCTGCACAGTGAAGTGCTTCCTGATGTTTAGATATGTTCCACTTTGTGCCCGTTGCCTCTGGTCCTGGCACCACTGAAAAGAGCCTGGCTCTGTCCTCTTTGCACCCTCCCTTCAGTTATTTCTACACCCTGATGAGATCTCCTGGAGCCTTCTCTTCTTTAGGCTGAACAGCCCCAGCTCTCTCAGCCTCTCCTCACAGGAGAGGTGCTCCAGGCCCTTCATCATATTGGTGACCCTCTGCTGCACTCTTTCCAGTATGTCCATGTCTGTCTTGTACCAGGGGGTCCAGAACTGGACGCAGCACTCCAGGTTCAACCTCACTGATGCTGAGCAAAGTGGAAAAGAAAGCCTAGCAGATAACAGCTGCCCAGACCCTACTGCTATACTGAAGACTGGCACTTGGCAAAAATACCCTGCTGGACCCAATGGCACCCCAGCAATGTTCAGCCAAACATCATCACCTAGTGATGTGCAGTGAGGACTTGCATTGCCCAGCAGCCTGCTCTAACACAGCCCTTCTGATGCTGTCCTCATAAAGGTATCTTATGTGTTGGTCCTATTGGAGGAAGGAAGTTTGTGTCCCTACCATTGTGATGG
Organism: Oxyura jamaicensis; assembly: GCF_011077185.1. NCBI lineage: Eukaryota > Metazoa > Chordata > Aves > Anseriformes > Anatidae > Oxyura > Oxyura jamaicensis. Next base: position 73,322,789 of record NC_048895.1, on the reverse strand, counting down.
CAGTAAGAACAGAAAAAACAGAACAACTTTTGCTTTCAGGCTGAATTTCATTTCACTTATCTGACAAAAAAAAAAAAAAAAAAAAAAAAAAAACCTTCTAGGACAAAACCTTCTCAAGTGGATTTGACAAAAAGCTACTTACAGCACAGCTGCTAAGGACAACCATCTTCTCTCTGTCTGAAACTGTCAGTGGTCCCCTGGCTGGCAGAACATCAACTCCAGCACCGCAGGGTTCGGGGCTGCAGGGAGGAGGAAGGCAGATTTAAACAAGTCCCATCAATAAAGTCTTGGTGTGCAAAGTGCAATAGGTTATTAGGCCCAGGACCTTCCTACAAGACTTTCAGGTTTCTTCTGAAAACCTGCAGACTGTGAGATTTCAGATTCACTGAATGTTTTCTCAAGTCTGATCATATAAAATATGACTGAGGGATAAACAGAGACCTGGACACTTCACCAGCATATCTGTTTTCAAACAGCATACCCAGTGGTGTTCAGAAGGCGATGCCACATGAAGTGCTCCTCCACATTTTGCTTCAAGCTCTCAATAGCCAACCAGCATTTTTCAAAAACAAGACAGTGTGTCTGTGAACAAACAGAAACTAAAAAGTGCTGCCAGCTTAGGGTCTTGAAGTCTAGTCACTGCTGTGCCAGAGGAAGAAGACCACAAGCTAGGGGTCTACCAGCGAAGAATAAGTTCAAACTACAGAGGTGCTTTTCTTCATCCAGTCCGGTCATTTCAGCTTGCCCTGGGGAGGGAAGGAAGTTGCCTGGTACAGGGGATGAGCCATTGTTCAGTTGTTCTGAAAAGACACTGCACAGACCAAAAGTTTAAAGTTCTCCTAGTTTTGGGAAACTATTACTGACTGCTTTCACGCAGTTCATAAGGGCTTGGGGGGTTGTTTTTTCTCTTAAACTCTCTGAGATACCACTTCCCAGAATAAACTCCAGTCTCTGACAGAAAATAGCTGCTAAGATACAAGCCACTTCTTTGACTTACATTCATCTTTAGAAGCAGTTTAATTACAAAAAACAATTGAGAGAAATGTACTTTTATTTTCAATGTCAAAATATTTTAATCTAGGTTTTCTCTAAAGTGATCAGCTTGAGTTCTTAAAACCAAGAGAATGAAACTCAACATAATTGAACATTTGGTTTCTAACTACATTTTGCACAACGCTTACCTGGATTACATTTTATCTTCAAAGCATGCCAGGGTCAGGGAAGCATCAGACATATCTGATGACTGTCATGGGACTGGCTGAGAGGTGACAGCAGTAGAAACTGGGCTGCCAGCAAAGTGAGGGGTGCCACTGTCACCCCTCTGTCACAGGCCCACTGCCACGTCCCCCCAGCACACACATGTTGAGAGCAGAGCTCCAGTTTTCTCCCAAGAGCACGAATTCATTTAGGGAACTGACAGAAAAAGATATAAGCTTCTGTGAAACTAGCAAGTGTAAGGAAGATGTTTACTGAGTGTGCCTGGATACCAAATGCTGAAGGTGTTACAACCTGTTATAAAATAATTTAATAAAAAAAAAATAAAAAGCATAGAGATAAGAGACAGCAGCTTCTAAATACAATGCCTCTTCAAACAATCTCTTAGAAGCTGGGGAGGTATTCATAGTTCATTTCTTGATAAGGATACCCATTTGGAAACTCTCAGCCACTATTAAGAGCCATCGTAATTTGATGGTGTTTTCTTCTAATCAGGATTTTTAGAGAGAATTTTAGGGTTTGTAAATTTACTTGCACCACAATCTTGCAATCTTCCTCATATTTCTTCTCTATCTCATGATTGGTTTTAGGAATTTATTCTGACAAAAAAAAAAATCATGCTCAGAGGTTAAACATACACACACACACAGAATTTCAATCTTGCTTATCACAAATGCGTCTTTCATTTTTGCTTTTTCTATTCCACAGTGGTTACCAGACAAGCCTTTGCTTATTCATTTGCATTCAATCCTGTCTCCCTTTCAAAAAGCTCAAGAATATACTGCCACTTAGGTACACTATATTTAATTATTACCTGACAGCTCTTACAGTTCCCTTTCACTTTTGGAGCTATATGGATAATGTTTTCACTTTACACCATCAGCAAACAGCAAAGTTGGGCAGCTCTTTCTTCTGATGCCCACCCACCTACTTCACCTGGATCTCTAAGCACTTCTGCAGAACAAGGTATTGTTACTTCCAGTAATCATCTGTACCTTATTTTCATAGATAGAATGACTTGATGTGCAGCATCAAAGCAGCATTGCATTCAGATCAGCAATGAATTAAATACGGCATCAAAGAACAGTGGAAGATTTCTCATATAAAGAATTAAGGTGGTGTGCAATCACTGTAGAAAGTGCATTAAACCAAAATGAAGTGTGAGGAAAAGGACAGGACAGGACAGGACAGGACAGGACAAGGAAAGGAAAGGAAAGGAAAGGAAAGGAAAGGAAAGGAAAGGAAA
>NC_048895.1:73320138-73320318 GCF_011077185.1 Oxyura jamaicensis | reverse complement strand
AAGGAAAGGAAAGGAAAGGAAAGGAAAGGAAAGGAAAGGAAAGGAAAGGAAAGGAAAGGAAAGGAAAGGAAAGGAAAGGAAAGGAAAGGAAAGGAAAGGAAAGGAAAGGAAAGGAAAGGAAAGGAAAGGAAAGGAAAGGAAAGGAAAGGAAAGGAAAGGAAAGGAAAGGAAAGGAAAGGA
>NC_048895.1:73211415-73320038 GCF_011077185.1 Oxyura jamaicensis | reverse complement strand
AAAGGAAAGGAAAGGAAAGGAAAGGAAAGGAAAGGAAAGGAAAGGAAAGGAAAGGAAAGGAAAGGAAAGGAAAGGAAAGGAAAGGAAAGGAAAGGAAAGGAAAGAGAGAGAGGAAGAGAGAGAGAGGAAGAGAGAGAGAGGAAGAGAGAGAGAGAGGGAAAGAAAGAAAGACAGAAAGAAAGACAGAAAGACAGACAGACAGACAGACAGAAAGAAAGAAAGACAGAAAGACAGAAAGAAAACTGGCTATTGAGTTGCATGGTCTGTTTTTTCTTACATGTGCCTTTCAGTTTGTCAAAGCAAGGTGTAATTTGGAGTTAAACTCTGGAATACGTAAAGGGGAGCCCCATATGATGGTAAGGAGGCATTTATCTGTGCATTTACCTTGCCTAAAACTAGGAAAATGTTTTGTGCATAGGAAGGCATTTCAGTTAAAAACACAAAAGCTAAGAGAGCTGCATTTCCAAATCTAACATTTCGGACTTTCTTTTGTTCAGATTGGATAAATCTCATGTAACTTTCTTAACTTGCAAGAAAAGATTGCTGAAACAATCATCTCCAGTTCTTCCTCATGGGATTAACAGTTAGACCTTTCCTAGAGCACTTCCATACACTTTAAGATGCTGCTGGGTGTGTCGTTAAGCCCTCCATGGCCACTATATAATTGAAAATAATATTAGAACTACATAAGGATTTTACCCACTTCTGTATGCCCATTCAAAAATGGCATGGCCTACTGGTCTACAGATAACAACTTTCTGATAAAGCCTTGCTGTTGTAGAGCTGACAGATAGGGAGATCTTGTTCAACAGCATTTTAACATTAAAAAATGTCTCTTCAAATGTTACAGAAATACTACAAGATCCTGCCATAACCCCAGTGCACCATAACATTGTCTGAGTTGCCTTGAGTTGCTCTGAGAAAAAAATAATCTTTATTAAATATAAATCAGAAGAGAATGAAAAACAAAATGAAGTATCTTTTGGAAGACAGGTGATGTTCTTCATCAGGAACCACTATGACTGGCAGTCCACTGGACAAATATAAAAATCAGGGATCCTAGGAAGAACTAAAAGCATGTTACCTTTATTTGCCAGTCCCTTAAATGTACTTGAACATGTATTTTCCCTTTTATTCTAGAATTTGTTTAATCACTTGCAACAGAGCATCATTTAGAAGTCAGAGTAGCATGTTTTCTAACTTGCTGAGTTGTAAGGGGTCATTGCTAGAGGTTCATTTTTGCATTCATAGCATCATAAATAAGAGCTTTCATTTATGGCCTTATTATCTTTCATGTTTTAGTATCTCTCAAAGTGACATTTTGCTGGGTGCTGAGATGCAGTAACGGTACTCACACTTACTGATTCACATTTATTAGAGAAACATTCCCTGGGTTATTGACTTATCCTCTAATGGGATTCTGCTGTACGTTTTCCTTGCAAATTTTAGAACTAATTATTTTGCAGGTGGTTTCAAAGCAGAGCAGCACAGCTTCTCATATTTTTTTTCTTCTTTGAGGCATGCACTTGCATTAGCAAGTTATTCTCATGTTTTACTGCTCATGGATTGAATTACATTTATCACTCTGCAAACGGAAGCAGCGCAACTGCCCTTCTACATGTGAAACATGCAATTCATTGATTTCTGGAGCTGTAACCACAGCTTTACATTTATCATATGTCAGTTCTGGTTTACTTAGCAGTCCCTTGTGCAGGAGAAAGTGGTTTAAAACACTGCTATTAAAGAGAAAAAAAGAAACATTTCACATACAATGGTAACATTCATCAACTGTTCCTTGCAGAGTGATGTAGCACTATTTATCAACTACCAGTTTCCAATCTTTCTAGAAATAACTTTCTTATTCTTATAGACTGCTCAAAGATCTAAGTACAAAATGACAAAAAGAATAGTTCAAACATGACCCATATAGACCTGCTACTTGTGCTGAACTAAAACCCCTTTTTTACCATAGGAAGAAGCAATTTTTGATCCCTGAACTTTGTGACTGAAGGTTCAGATCAGCCTCATGACCCTTGAGGAAATTACTTTGCCCCCAAAATTAAGAACTTCACTCCCAATTCTGAATACCTCCATTTGAGTGAACAACTCCTTATTGACACCTCCTATTTCAGAAGCCTCTGAATCCCTCAAGCACTTGGCTTTGTGTTGGCAGGCCCTGTTCAAGGGGACAGTCTGCTGACCTCAAGGAGGTACTATGCACCCAAACAAACCTTGGCATCTAGCATTTGATTTACAGATTAAATAAAAGTGGGGATAAGTGCCAGGAACCTCAGATCTATCTCAACTATTTAGCTTCATATCTGATAATATGCAACAGCCTTGCATCATTCTGAAGCTTTTACTCTTGCCTCTTTCTTAGTAATGCGTCTGTAATCAGCATGATGGCTCTGAAAACTGGTTAAGTATTCAGGGCCAGTGTCTCTGGTTCCTGCTCAAGTGAGCTTAGGCTGTTGTCCAGGAAGTCAGAAGAAGATTTTTTTCCTTCCTTCTCTTCTGGAGTGTGGTTGATTGTGTCCTTGGGGGATTTCATTAATTGATTAATTAATAAAATTAAAAAGGTGAAATAAAATAAAATAAAATAAAATAAAATAAAAGGTAAGAATGGGTTGTATATCATTCCCAAATCCTGGAAGAACAGTGGGAGAGAGACTGCACAAACACACCCAGGGTTATCTACAAAGCCTTCACTGAACAAAATCTCAACAACTTGGAGCTCGTCATGTCTCTCAAGATATTAGGGAACTAAGTACATTTCAACAGGAAGAGCAACAGAAGTAATGGTTTTGCCTGCTTCCAGACCTGGAGGCAGAGTAACTGCCTGCCTGACACTGTGACAGATGAAGCGATGCAGTCACCCACTCATTCCTGCTCAATGACCTTCCCTTAGTCCTTTGCACTAGCAAGGACTCTCCTGCCAGAAAATAGTTTGTCTTGTGGTAGGAGGGATGTGAGGGAGAGGGTGGCAACTGTCAATGCAACTTCTTCCTCTAACTGAAAGACATTTTCAGTTGGTTGAGTGGAAAAGCAGAATTTGTTCACTTAGATGACTGCGGGGACACGTCAACACAACAGCAAGAACCAGCAAACTTAAAACTCTTATTGAAAATATATTCTCCAAGGCAAATCAAAGCAAAGTTTCTTAAGCGAAATGATCTCTTCTTATGGCACTTAACCTTGAAGATTGTTTCTTTCTACCAGAGATACTTTCATGTGGTTTGCTACATAAATAGAAAAATCACAGTCCCAATTACAAATGAAGTCAGTCTTATTTATTTGTTGGCATGCGTGTGTGAAAATTGCATTTTTGGTTAGTGTCAAAGATGCCTGAAATGAAAGGCTGTAAAAATATATCCCCAATAAGCACTGGTTTCCAGCATTGTACAAAAATGTGTTAGTAAAGAATAAATCATGTAATGATCTATTTTATCTGATCGGGAGTAAAATATTCTATATGAAAAAGGGCATAGGAATAAATAACCCCTAAGAACTGCCTTTTCCACCTCCTGCAGAATGGGCTAGTATGAAAACAAAGCAAGCTCTTTCCAATATTTCTCATTAAGAAAAATCACAATTTCCACCCAGCAATTAGGACAGTCATTTGAAATGTGGGAGATCCACATGTGAGCTCTTACTGTCAGTTAGGCAGAGCTTCAGATTGTCTTCCCCAAATTTCAAGTCTGGAAAGGACCTCAAGAGCTCATGTGATCTGACCTTTTCAAAACAGACCTGCTAGGTTAGGTTATTCATAGCCATATCGAGTAGAGCTTTGAACACCTCCAAGAATGCAGGCACCACAACCTCTCTGAGCAGCCAGGTGGTTGATCACCCTTGTGTTGGTGGATATGGGGCAGGGGGTTGAGTTGGGGAAAGATCTTACTGTCTACATGGAATTTCACTTGTTGCAACTAGTGTCTGTTGCCTCTCGTTCTTTCCCTGTGCACCTCAGGAAACAGCATCAGCGTAAACTTTACCAGTTTTGTTGCCAGCATATTTGTAGTAGCCCTTCTTGTTGCCCTTCACCAGATCCAAGTCCAGCTGAGCTCTGGCTTTCCCCATTTCCATCCCTGCATGCACTCCATCCATGCACTCTACAATTATCATCACAGGCAAAACAGACTCAGCATAGAGAGATTGATATAATTTATTGTCTATCACCAGAAAACTAGAGCAGTGAGAAACTAAAAGCAAACCAAAAACACCTTCCCCCCATTCACCCTCTTCCACCTCCTCTCCTTGAGCAGCACAGGGGATCGGGGAATGGGGGCTGCGGTCAGTCCCTGACACTTCATCTCCACCGCTCCTTCACGGTCACTCTCTGCCCCTGCTCCCCAGACATGCAAATTACCCCAGCATGTTTCTGTAATCCCAATGATATCATAGGTCTACAACTGCACATGGACTTCCAAGTTCCTTCTGTTAGTTTCCTACGTTGCATATGTTTCTGCACAAACACTTGACAGATTAATAAAAAGTCTGCCTTTATAGAAAATGTGTATTCACTCTTGCTCTTTAGTACTACTTATAAGAAGTTCTGTTTATGTACTTACACACAATGTTATCACAGTTCTTGGATAGCTGGAAAAAAAAAAAAAAATGAAATAAAATGTTAGGAAAAAAAGCTTTCTTTTTCCCTATATATGGGTTTGCAACATCAATATTCAAACAGTATAATTCCCATGTCCACAGTCTGAAGATAAAATTAAAAAAGCAAGTAGTTGGCTCCTGAAAGAACATATGTTGTTTTTAAGTAAAATCTCTTAAGCAAAAGATCAGATGAGAACATACCCATAATCTTGAACGTTCATAAACTAAAATCAGCATAAAGCATATTGGATCTGCCTAAGGAGCAAACAAAACCTCAGCAAGCACCATAGCAAGTTAGAAGTGTCCTTAAGAATGCCAAATTCAATGTAGCTGGTATTTTCTGCCCAGAAAGATTAATTTTACTTTTACTTGCATTAATAAACTCAAAGTTTTAGGCATACCGATGTGAATGCACCAGTAACACAGTAGAGCATCAGCCTGTTTATATTCCTGTGGAATGACATTTATTGCAATGATGAACTTTAGCAATACTTTTGGCCAGATGGTGATTGGTCTCCTTGATGGCACACAGGGGAAGAAGAACCCCTAAGGACCTAGTACAAAGGAAATCTTGGCAGTTCACAAAGTAACAAGGTTTCCTGCCTTTTCTACCTGAATCAGACCCTTTTAAACAGCTTGCTGTCCTGACCCCTCATCTGCCTGATTTTCACAAATCAGGATTAAATTGCTTGCACAAAAACGCTACTCTTCTGTCCGCAAATGCAAGCGTCTGTCTGCATACTGCAGATATACTCTTTTGGTTTTATTCACATCAGCAAAATCTACATGCTTTACCAGGCTCTCTACTGTTAATTCTCATTTATACCAATGAAACAGGATGTTCTTTGAAATACCTAAGAAAGGTACTCTTCAAGCACTTGTCATTGCTATTAGTCCATTCAGAATGACACTATTTACGTATCCCTCTGCAGTGCAGCATTTAAGAATGTCCCTTTTCATATTACCACACCGCAGCCAACAAATACAAGTTTAGTGTAGCAAGATAGAAGTTTTCACAGACGTGCAGTATATATTAAAAGCTCAACTCTGTAGACTCATCTGCATAGACAACGTGGTAAAAATATTTAAAAGGATGAAATTTAGAAATAAAACTATTATGATTCAGGGAGCAATAAATGCTAAAAGCTACAAATTCATACAGACTTCATCTTAGACTAGTTGCAGTTACTAGTTGCTTCACACATTTTCCCAAGCAAATTGAAGGCTGATGAAAGAAAAAGCATTTGTGTACACACACACATATCTTGTGCATACACACAGACATACGCATTATATTGACACATGCTTATGTTGTGATTTCTCTTTTACACTGCATAAAGCATACGGGATCCTAAGAACTGCTAGTTAATTTGGTGGCTGTATCTTCAGATATAAAGCACATCTGCCAAATGACAGAAATGGATTGATCACCACAGATTTTTTTCTTATTTGATGTTGATGTAATTTATTTCAGGAGCGGAGCTGGAATGCCAACTTGGAGCAAAGGCCGGCTGCAGCCCCAGCACATTAGCTCCCAGTTCCCGCTGTTAGTTGTGTACATCTGTGGATCTATCAACCTGTCAGGCCCAACTGCTGGACTGCTTTAATGTGCCCCAGAGATAAACACTCCTATATTTGGAGAAGGAAATGAAAGCCTTCTTTTGCTGATAAAAATATGATTTACAACAGGTGTTAGAATAGCACCGTTCCAATTAAAAGCAACACTTAAGCATTTTTTGTCCTCAATATCAATGAAATCAGAATGTCAGTGTAATTCTGTTTGTTAATTTTAATTTGATTTACTAGGAATAATCCCCCTGAGCCAGTAGCTGACCTCCAAAACATTCCAGCTTCCTGTGGGATAACAAGGAATAATAAGAAACACATTACTGTAAAATAAGCATGGCTGGTGTGGTGTGAAGTTTGTTCCTGTGTTGTCAGATATACTTGCCTATACCAAGTACTCAGCAATAATCAAATAAATGTCCAGAGACCTTTTTCTAACAGACAACTCAGAAACTTCAAACAGATTTCTTGCGCTAATTTACTCGGTGGAATAGGCTGATAAAGTAGTATTAATCTCCTGCTTTAAATCAAGTTTCTGTCATAAGGTTCCACTAATCTCTCCTATGTTATCAAGTGTCTTCGTGGTAGGAAATTATATTTCTAAATTGAATTTTGTTCTCTTTCAGTGTACCAAGATGTATTTTCCAAAATTTTAATAGGGGGCGTAAAAACTATGATGCTGACAATATCTTTGAAAAGATAAAAGCTATAAATTAAAGCTACTTTCTATGAAGCCCCAATGTTATATCAAAATAAGACTGGTTACCTAGAGAGAAGAAATCAGATACAAGATTTTAAATGGAAGTGAGTCAACGGATAGTTAACTTTCTTTATTTACCTTTTTATAGCAACAGCATTTAAAAAAAAAATAAAAAAAATAAATCTCCAGGCACTTATAAAACACTTATTGAGTCTCAGTGTATATACTTACTATACTTACTATATTACTATACAGTATGTCCTAACTCACAGCCTCTGCTATATGTAATGGAAACAGATACCCTTTACACAAGTCCGCAATGTTAGCATCCCTTTTTTTCATTGGAGACTAATTTACAGTAAGGAAATGTCTCTGCATTAAATTTACTATGCTAAAGTTAAATGAATAGCCGCAGGCGACAAAACAACTTAATTTTATGGCCAGCAATAGAGCTGCAGGGTGGATTGGGGTAGAAGGCAGTAGAATCTACTGCAGCACTGACAAATTTTTATGGCCTTCACTTTTCAAGAACAATACCGCAGTCTCAGTAACGTTTAGACAGACATGTCCTGCAGACTTCTTTGAATCTTATCTACTGCTGACCATTACCAGTTCAGCAAGTGCAATAAACAGGACCTGTCAGGGGCTCAGATCAGGGATGCCTCCTGCACGAATGCACAGAAGTAAATAAAAAGAACTCTTGTATATCAACACATTTGGATCCCACTCCTATCGCTGCATCAGACAGAGCATTCAAAGCCATATGCCTGGGCTCTACCCCTCCATCCACATCAGCTTTGCAGCCAAACCCAGAGACAGTTGGTACAAAAGGAATTCATCATCTTAGTTTATCAGGCTTTGGACATGTGAGACAGATTAAATTTCACTCAGATGCAATATATATTAAAAGAAAAAACAATAAAACAAAAGCCACGCACCTTGAATCTATAAGATTTATTTGCTCTAGAGTAAGCAGTGTTTCCTCACAAAGTGAGGGTCAGGACCTCAGAACGCTCGCCACAACACCTTCACTTTTCGTGGGGGGCACTACCTTTGAAAGTTCAGCTGGGAAGCCTGATGCAAAGACTGAACACTACCCAGAACACAGCAAGAAGCACTGTGACTGCTGCCTCCTTTTAATTTCCACCTCGCCTTTGCGGAGTGTTCAGAACCACCTTGCCTCTGGCAGTCCTGCTTTCCCTCCTGTGACAATGGCCTCAGAGAGTGCCCTCCAGCACCTCCGCAATTTCCACCTCTGCATTATCTAACGTGTCATGAACTTTAAGTTACCTATCCCCATAATTAGAGCTGATTATGAAAACAGGAAATAGTTGTGCACAGTTGCATCTGTAAGGAAAAGTCGTTACAAACATTTCCCCAGGCTAATATGGGCAGATGCATGATGTATTTGCAAGTAGAGCAGTCACCTGCACACAAAATAACCAACTGCAGCGAGCTGAGGAGACCTACAGTGAAAACTGTCTCTCAGGGAGAAGGGTGGCTGCAGCCGTGAGGGTGGGCAGAAAGGTGGAAGGCAGCCAAGAGCTGGCAGGCCTTAGGTCAGCACTGCAGCAGCTGTACCGCAGCCTCTGCAAACTGTTAGCAACCAAAGTCTGTGCCTTCCTAGGTACCTAAAGGGGTCTCAACAGTTTTATAGTCCTGTTGTTTGCCCATCAGGCTACTCCCTCACTGCATTAATGTTATTCTCTTCCAACTAAAGCTGGTTTACTACACACATTTCAGAGGCACCTGCAACCCCATTTCTGAAGCAAATGGGTGTATTGCCTCATCCGGCAAGCTGCACACATGCCCTGCTTATCAGAAGCAATGATCTTCCAAAACACTGACAGTCCTCTTGAAGACTGCTGATCAGAGCACTTTCCTACTATAACTGAGAGCCAGCAATAAAGAGGAAATAGGGTCTTAGAACAACGCAGACAGAACCACAGGATCCTCTGAAATTCCAGATTTTAAGAACTTCTCAGTAGATGTAAAAATATGTGGCATATTGCAGATGTTAACTCACGTATTTCAGGGTGCTCTTTGACATGAAGAAGGAGAATCTAACAAGAGTTAAAGACTCTTACGATAAGTGTCCTTATTTGCATTACCTGAATGGAGTACAGATTTCTATAAATCTCTGCACAGAACATAAAAACGACAGTATGAGGAAAAAAAAAAAAAAAAAAAAGACCAAAAAAAGACAGTAAACAGAAACAGAAAGAAGTGACAAAGCAAGTTATTCAAAGGACAGTTAGTCCCATAGCTGTTGTTTTTTTTTTGGTGGTGGTGGTGATCATAGCTTGTTTTATTTTTGTTTGTTTGTTTGTTTTGTGTTGCTATTTGTTTTGTTTTGCTTGGGTTTTTTGTTTGGTTGGGCTTTTTCTTGTTTTTATAGACTATTATCTAACATGCAAACAGTAAGTTCATTAGGGGAAATATGATTCTTTCACCTTTTTTGCACCAGGGAGCACTTCTGGCAAACTAAGATTGGTCAGGGCCCCTTTGTTCTACTATAATAATTTATAATTTATCAAAACTCTGTCCTGCATGTATATACACCAACATATATTATATGATCCTCTTGTTCCATTTCTTATACTAATTTACAAGCGAGAGACCATTTTCTTCAACTGGCCATTGATACAAATGATGTCTTTTCTCAGAAGTTAAAAACAAATCATCACTGGAAGCTCAGTGAAGATCACTGAATGGAGACCTCCCTTTATCCACCAAGTTAAAATAGCCTGTTGTACAGGATGGCCAACGTTTAGCCCTGCCTTTGACAGGTTTAAGGCCTGGCATCCTGCAAAGACAGAAATCAGAGCATTCTACCACTGGCAAGGGAGAGCTAGCAGCAAATAATTCAAGATAATTACACTTAAATGCATTCCCTTTGTTGGATGATACTGATTCTTTCATTGCATGAAGTGTGCAGCAAAACAAAAACCAGATGTTTACCTTCTGATGTAATGTTATGTGACAGAAAAACAGCTTAAAGCCTTATAATTAATGGAATGGCTGACAAGATCTTTTCACTTGTAAAGCCACATAACACCAATACCAGCTCTCCTACAGTCAAAAATTAAATATAAGTGTCAACAAAAGTGGATGTACTGCAAGTAGCTCTCTACACTTTGAGATTGGCCTTTTGAGATCATAATCTGAATTTCATGAGCTATGAATTGAGATAGAGGTTATGCCACCTACATATATGGCTCCTCCCTCTCAACATGAAATATTTTGTAATGTGTCATTTCCTGCTTCTCATGATGTTCATCTCTCCAGGGAAATAAAATGTCATAAAAATCTCAGATAATTAAGTTCCCTTACTTAAGCAGGTTCAGACATACTGAGCTACCATATCTGTGTGGTGCAGGATGAGAGTAGATAGTTATCCTAAGGCAGTAAAGGCAATGGAAATATTTTAGATAGATTTATTCATGGCACTTTTTTTTTTTTTTTTTTAACATTTTTTTTTTTTGAGGGGTGGTAGTAGCTGATGTTTGGTATATATCACCTCCTGGCTATTTATCACCTTTAGAATTAGAGACCTTCAGATCTCGCAGATTCTTTGCTGGTTTACTGCTTTCCATCGCTGCCTGCATCAAGACATGCTCAGAAGCATTCATGAAGTTTGATTTGTCTGAAGGGAAGTATAGCATGAAATTTAAAGATAAGATATTCCACAGTCACAGAAAAGTAAGGTATGTTTCAAAAAAGCAGAATCTCTGTAGAGCTGCAGAATGGCACCCTGGATGATAAGACTGGCTCTTTTTTGGTGAACCAAGAGTCCCCACCCATGCTCCCCATCTTCTTTTTTTCATGGTCTTAAAGCACTGCCTGCTTTGAATAGCGTCTTCCATCTTTTCATGTATGTAACCATTCACCTTACAGAGATGCTGAAAAGATGCAGAGCAAAACAGAGCATTCAAAAGTGACTTGCTTTTACACTGTCCAAAAATCACTTACTGCTTTGTATAAAACACTGACAAGGCAGGGTTGGAGTTTTTTGTTTACTTTACAGAAGCAGGAAGCATCTACCTACACCATTCATACTAACAGCAGGCTTTAAGGCACAATGCCAACGCAATACTGGGGAAAGATACCTCAGGAGTTTGAGACAGACAAAACCTGCTAAAATACAGGTATTGTGCTTTATGGAACTAAAAAAAAAATACTCATTTGTAACATATATATATTGAACTCTTTTAAGCAAAGCCATTTCAGGATGTTTGGCATAGAGCTGGTTTTTGTTTGGTTGTTTTCAAGTGCGGAGGAGTAGGTGGACTACAAGGAACTTCAGTAGGCACATATTAGATTCAGTTTCACAGTCTCTACCTAACAGGAAGAAAAAAAAAAATGCAGGTTTTCATAAGAGTAGATTGTACTTATGAGAGCTTGTATATACTAAAGAGGCAGGATCAATGTAAGATAGACTGAATGTTAATGTTAGGTTGTTAGCCTTGGTACAGAAGTTGCAAGGTGATCCTGTATGGACTGTTGTGGTTTAACCCGGCTGGCAGCTAAACACCACACAGCCGTTCGCTCACCCTCCCCCCTCCCTCTCTGGGATGGGGGAGAGAAACGGGAAAGTGAAGCCTGTGAGTTGAGATAAAGACTGTTTATTAAGATAGAAAATAATAATGATAATAATAATAATATGTACAAACAAGTGATGCACAATGCAATTGCTCACCACCCGCTGACAGATGCCCAGCCCAACCCCGAGCAGCCGGCCCCCCCACCCCGGCTAGCCACCCCTAGATATTGTTCAGCATGCCGTCAGATGGTATGGAATACCCCTTTGGCCAGTTTGGGTCAGCTGTCCTGGGTCTGTCCCCTCCCAGCTCTTGCTGCACCCCCAGCCTGCCCGCTGGCAGGACAGAGTGAGAAGCTGAAAAGTCCTTGGCTTAGTATAAGCAGTGCTCTGCAGCAATTAAAACATCAGCATGTTATCAGCACTCTTCTTATCCTAATCCAAAACATAGCACCCTACCAGCTACTAGGAGGAAAAATAACTGTCCTAACTGAAACCAGGACAATGGACGCATAGAGAAAAACACCCAAACAAAAAAAAAGTGACATTAGCCATTTGACACCTAGACCTCTGAAAATGCTTTTCATTTCACCTGGGAGGAGAAGGTAAGATTTCCCTTTAAATAATATCTACTGCTCAAGAGCAACTCCATCAGAAGATGGAGAGCAACAACTAGCAACATTTATTTGAAAGTCAGGAAACTAGCTTTAAACCATGGGGATTTCACAGCTTTATCAAACACCTCTCTGATTTGGAGATCAGTTTCTGGCCATAAAGACCTCCAGTGACAAAGCAATGAAAGCTCTTGAGAGGATGATTTCTCTAGGACAGGTTAAAGCACCCAAGTCACATCCTTATGGAGCATCCCCACCAGTTCACCAGTTCTTGAACATGATCATTTTCCAGACAGATCACAGGAATGCATCTATCGCCCCATACTTCATCAAGCATATAGTCAAGATGACAGGGGAAGACAAAAGGCACTGAAGCCTTGTAGAACATTTTGTTGATCCTGAGTCCCTCTGCATAATTTCATTACCATTTTCAACAATTTTAACCGGCAAGTACTGAACAGCACTTTCAAGACGGAGTTTCCTGATTGTATGACAGCTGTCTGCTCTGGTTTGCTCCAGCTGCCAGAGGGACTCGGCAGGATGGCAAGACAGGACAAGAGCAAGTAGACTCCCAACCCCCTAGTCGACGGCTGTCTCCAAGGAACAGGCACCAGAATTAACCCGAGTAAAAATCTGGTCATACCCAGATGTAGCATCTGTATGTCCCTACCAAACTTGCGTGTTGTGTGAGGCATCACACAGATGTACAAAGGGTGTCTCCTTCCCTCAGAAGTTTATAGTCTACCTATAATAGCACAGGTCTACGTACAGATACATGGAATGATTTACTAAGGTTACACAGGAGGTCAGTGGCAGAGGTAGACATCAAATGTGAGCCTCAGCAGCGTCAGTGTAATCTGTCTACCCACTGAACTTTGCTGGCTGTTAAGCACAAAGATACAGAGCAGAGCAAAGGCCCTTAGTAAACTCACATCAAACCAGTCAAGACTGAGTATCAGAAAAGCTTGGTACTGGAGACAAGACAGACACAGAAGCAGAAACAAGACCTACAGTCCAGCAGTGCAAGACATGGCCAAAGTTTTTTTTTTTTCTCCTGTGAAAGACAATAAGGAAAAGATTTTTTTTCAGGCCTTTTCCAACCCAAAAGTAAAGTTCTCATAGCTATGAGCTGTAATTAACGCAATGCTGGTCCCTTCAGCTGTTGTCATCAAAGCATTAGGACAGCTTACACAAAGCATAGCTTTATGTCAAAGGTTATCAGAGTTACTCATACGTTTCTGTTATTTCGAGTTCATTTCTCTGGTAACACTATTAGCAGAGATGCAGGAAATCATCACCAAATACAGAGAAAGAAACTTTAATGAAGAGTAAAGACTAAGTATGTTTGTCTGGTCTTTCTAATACAGTTCTTAAATTACCACAAGGAGATGAAGGTTCTAATTAAGCTAAAAACACTTCCACAAGAACACCGAACCTAAATAAAGAAAGCAACAGCTGCTTGAATTTCATCCAACTGCATTTTCAAACTTTCTATATGAATTTCTTCAGAATAAAGTCAGGAGAACCTTTGCTGGCAAGGAAGGCAATATTAACGCGCAGATTTTATTTTATTTTAAAAAGCACACACACACAGACTATTTCCAAGACACATGCAGAGAACATAAATAATGTGCATCTGAAAAATACGTCAAAAGGCTAAAGACAAAAAGCACAGATACTATAATTAACCCCTAAGTGTACTAACCATAGATATTAAATTTGGAATTTTGTTAACTTAGACACACATTTTAGCAAAGTTAAGTTGCTCCCCATTAAGCAAAACAGCATGCATGTCTTTACAGAAGAGAGTTCTTTCTCATGCAAAATCTGAAACGGTACCCTTTCAGAAGCAGCTTAACTTGCTTTAGTAAGTACTGCCCAGAAAATCTACCCTAAGGTACAGGACAAAAATGATCAAAATTAAGAGTCAGAAGAAATCTCATTCTGGACTAGCACCAAATGTGAAAGAAGAAATTCATTTTGTCCACCAACCCTCCTCTAGACCCATCAAGCCCCGTTAGTTTTCCTTGTCTTGTGACAACAAACAGACAGCAGCCCTCAGACCAGGTGGGGAAGGAAAAAGCATCACATCTCAAGGGGGTCCAGGCTCTTTTCCTACCTGCTTGCTGAAGGGCATGTCTATTGTTGGAAACACCCCTGTTATTCCACTCAGGACACTATGCACCTCTTTCCCAAAGGTAATCTTAACTTTCCGAAGTGTGTTTCTACCACCTATTTCCTCTTTTCCTTATGTCTTAAACCTAGAGCATTAACAGCGAGTGCCACAAATCAGGGGTAAGTGCAGTAATCATCTCTACATCAGCCCCCCAAGCCCCATCTGTCAAGGAATTTAGATTCTCTTTAGTGCAATCCCTTCCTGGTGACACACACCTAAAAACCATAGTGCAGTAACATAACACAGGAGCCTAAATCCTAACCAACAGCTGCATCACTTTACATCCACAAAGACCACGTTAGAATAATTAGTCTAAAATAATGGTTATACGTAGACTCACCTAAACGTGTTGGTATAAACTAACAAGCACAGACAAGCCATCTATAAGACACCTGTGAAATCTTCGCCCATGTGCTTGTATACTAGTATCACTCTTCAAGTATTTGTTTTTCTTTCCAATCCACGTAATTTGTAGACAAAGGTGTTTTTATATACTGGACAGCACTAAGGTTCAGTTTCCTTTTACCAGAGCTTTTAAATTTGACTAGACAGCAACAATTGCTTTTTAATCTAAGCAAACTGATCTGTCAGAGGCAATCAGTACAGTGAAGCTATCCCAAGAGAATCCTAATAATCCCAATGAATCACTCAGCACTGTATGAAACTCAATCGTTGAACTCTTGGCATAGATTGTCACAAGCGCTTACTGCAGCAAGTACACACAGCTGCAAACAGCAGGCCAGTTATGCATGCCTTAACAGCATTTGCACTCCTGCTGAAATTCTACACCTTTTTGGCATTAATCAGTTTCTACTTATATTAGCATAACTTTTTTTTTTTTTTTTTTAAGCACAATTTCTCAGGAAAAAACCTGACCTGCATTTAGAAACATTATTTGATATTCCTATCAACAGGTACCTGTTGCATTCAGAGAAAAAGATCCGGAAAAATCTCAGTGAGAAAGTAGAACAGATTATTTTATACGATAAATTTTTGAAATTTAGTTGATTAAATGAGAACAGAATGGAAGAAACTTATTTCCTATGAAACCAGTTTTGATGGACCATTGCAGGCCCTCTCATTGGTATTTTGAGCCTACAATGCCTGCCTGTCTATATAATTTATCACAGAACCACAGAATCATCTAGGTTGGAAAAGGTCTTCAAGATCACCAAGTCTAACCATCAATGTGACCTAATGTATCCCACCACTAAACTATGTGCTTTGGTGCCACATCCACACACCTCTTAAATATTCCACCACTTCCCTGGGCAGCCTGTCCCACAGCTTGACTACCCTCCCCATGAAGAGATTCTTCTTAATATCCTGGTTAAACCTCACCTGGCACAACTTCAGTTTCATAGAATCATAGAAAAATTAAGGATGGAAAAGACATTCAAGATCATCTGGTCCAACCATTACCCTACCACCAATGCCACCCACTAAACCTTGTCCCTAATCACCACGTCCAACCTTTCCTTGAACACCCCCAGGGACAGTGACTCCACCACCTCCCTGGCCAACCTGTCCCAATGCCTGACCACTCTTTCTAAGAAGGAATGTGTCCTAATTGTTTTAACTGTTGAAGAGTAGTGCTCTTTGTCCAATTCTTTGTTTAAATTGTTGAAGAGTAGGGGCATGACGTTTCCCTTTTTCCACTTACCATGGACATCGCCCGACTGCCAGGACTTCTAAGCTATGATGGAGAGAGGCTTGGCAACTCCATCAGCCAGTTCCCTCAGGACCCTGGGATTCATGTCATCAGGTCCCACAGACTTGTACCTGTTTAGATTCATCAGGTGGTCTCGAATGTGCTCTTCACTTACAGTGGGTGGGACTTTGATCCCCCAGCCTCCATCTATGGGTTCAGGGAAATGAAAGACTTGGGAAGTCCATCTAACAGTGCAGACAGAGGCAAAGAAGTTGCTGAGTACCTCAGCCTTCTCCATGTCTGTTGTTGTTACCAATTACTCAGATATAGAAACTCACTCCTAATATAAGAAATTGGCCACCTATAATCACTTATATGCTACTATTTTCACCCCTCGGTCTATTTTAACAGATGTTAAAGGCGCATGGTGGCCCCTGGGGACTCCTCCTGTCACCCCAGCGCAGCAGCCTGAAGGAAGCTTGTGCTCTTCCTCGAGGCTCTGTGCAGAAGGGCTGCCACCTCTTGCACAAGGGCTGGTGGATGGGAAAGAAGCACTCACACAACCCCCGAGAATTGGCAAGAGTTCTTTATTGCCGGGTGTTTGGTGGCTCCAAGCTAATGCTTGGGATGGAGCCTGAGCAATGATGAGCAGGGAGCTCGCTGGGCCCTGCTGTGAAGCTGTTGGTGTTCTCTGATGGCACAGAGCAAAGACCTGCTGGGGTAGTCCCAGGTCTGATGTGGCTGAGGTGGATCCACTTCCATGGGTTCCTCCGCCTCTTCTTGTGGACCCACCTCCATGGGCTCCACGGTGTTAGCCAGGAGGACAAGCCAGTCCTTGCCTGGGACTGCCCACACGGGATGCCTTCCATCAGGAATATTTTCAGGCCAGGGTGCCGAACCAGGGGGTCACCAGTTCCACATTTAGGCCCCATGCCGCTGTCCAGTTCATTTCCAGGCATGGGTTCAACACTGCCGTCTGTTTTACAGCCATGGCTGGGTCCCACGCTGCATTCTGGCCGATAGGCACACCTCTGCTCCCCACGGCTGTCTGCCTCACGCTCCCGCCTTCGCTCCACACCACCGCTGCACCCCTGGTTAGGCCCAGGCCCCTGTCGCTGTATGTTTGAGGGGCCGGCCTGTTCCCCACATCGCTGTGGTGCCAGTGATATCACTGATATGTGTCTGTGGGCCGGGCACCAGACATCCCCCGGGCACTGGTGTCTTTTGTGCCGGAGGTGCTGTCCCTCTGCCCATGACACATCTTCCTCTCGTTAGCTGCCATCCTTCTCGGTGCTTCCTCAGACCACTTTGCTGTCCTCACACCGAGGCAGGCTGCCGCTCGCCTTGCTCCTTCTCTAGCCTTCCTGCCGCGTACGCTGGCTCTCAGAGGACCGAGTAGCTGAGCAAGTGGTGGGCCAGCTGCAGGGGGCCTGTTTTATAGGGCCCGGGGCAAAGGCGGGGCAGCGGTGGCCACTGTGACCTCAGCAAGCCTCTGTGATGCCCAACACAAGTGGCCCAAAGGCAGCTGTGCTGGGAGCAGCCTGGAAGATGCCCTCACATGGAGGGAGGAGGAGGGTTGTGGGGCTGAGGGCCCCTTTTCTGGAGCTGGCTCCCCCAGGCCATTGGGCTTGCCAGAGAGAAAGGCTGCCCCATGCAATCCTGCCTCAAACCCATTTTTCTTCAGATCTCCAAGGGCTAGAATCTCTTGTTAACAAAAGAAATTACATGTACTGGATTATTTAGTGTATTGTTTATATGCATACATAATACTTAATGAGTTCACCATTACTTTAAAACTATAATCAAACTGAAAAATAAGATGGTTAATATTGTCCAAATAAATCACCAGAGGAAGGAGACCAACATTTCTACAACCTCCTTCTAGGTAGTTGTAGAGAGCAATGAGGTCTCCCTCCCATCAGCCTTCTCTTCTCCAGACTAAACAACCATTCCCCATAACTCTCATAAGCCATTCCTCATAACTCATTTTCTAGTCAAAACTGAACAGAATATTTGAGGTGTAGTCTCACCAGTGCTGCATACAAGGGGACATCCACTTGCTGGACACTCTGCTTCTGACACAGCCAGGATGCTGTTGGCCTTCTTATCCACCTTGGCACACTGCTGGCTCACGTTTAACCAGCTGTCAATTAGCACCCCCAAGGTCCCTTTTAGCTTTCCAGCCACTCTTCCCCAAGCCTGTCCTGCTGCACAGGGTTGGTAATGACCCAAGTGCAGGACCACTGAATGCCACTCACCCTTGCTGAATGCCATATGACTGGACTCAGCCCATCCATCTAGCCTACCCAGCTCCCTCTGCAAAGCCTTCCTACCCTGGATTCAGTCCCACCTAACTTGGTGTTGTCTACAAACTTACTGAGGATGCACTTGATGCCCTCATTCAGATCACTGAGAAAAGTGTTAAAAACAAAACTGGCCCCAATACTCAGTCCTGGGGAATGCCACTGGTGATCAGCCTCCAGCTGGATTAAACTCGTGTCACTTCGCGCCCAGCCACTCAGCCAGTTCTTCACACAGCAAACTGTACATCTGTCCAAGCCACGAGCTGCCAGTTTCTCCTTCTGTGTGTCTTTTAAAATCATGTGCTTTGAATTTTATGTCATGTATGGTAAGATGGGTGATAATGCCATTTTTAAAAAATACAAACTAAAGTTGCATATGAAAGCCATTCTATTTTAATTCAAATACTGTTAGTCATAGAATCAGATAACAGTTTGGATTGGAAGGGACCTTAAAGATGATCATTAATTCGTTCTATTAACTCAAATTACATGCTAATTTTTGTAACTGCAACCAAAACATTTCTACTTGCATTTATAAAGCAGTATTTCTCATCTACTTAACTGTATAGAGCTATTTTCAAATGAAACCGAGTATGAGAATAACCCAGTAACCTTATACTAGGCTTCCTTATGTGGCTTGATTCCTACTGCCTCTACGCTGCATCTAGTCCCACAGAAGTACATTAACTCTGATACTGTCCTTCTAGAGTAAAAAACATTGTTGAAGTGACAGGTGTCTATAAAACATATATCACAGCTTCTAGTCTATCAGCCGTGCAATTACCCATAGTAAGTCTGGCTGTAACGGATGTTCTGGACAGAAAAGTACTTATCTTTACAACTCAAGAATCCCTGAGGAAGTTTAATCCAGTTGATTTAAAGCTCTGGTTATTTGCATCAGTTTAGTACTTGACTAATTCTATTTCTTAATTGGAAAAATACTCATATATGGACATGCTAAAAATTCTTTGAAACTACTCTTGCACGTACCAGCTACCAATTTGTCAGTGATTTTAACAACCCAACTGAAAACCCACCCACTATTTGAAAATGGAGGTAAGGAAAATGTGAAGATGTATGCAAAATCTGCACAGCTGAAATAGAAATGGAAAGCCTCCATTACTTATCTATTAAAAATAGCCCAATTAGCAGCAGTAATAGAGGAAAACAAAATTTCTATAGCCTAAAAAACTCTGGGACATAGCATTCTACTGTAGTAGTACTAATAACATATATAGTTATATATATAATTAAAATGCTATATCTAAAGCATTAATTTGAACTAAATACTGACTATTGTTAAACATTATTGTTATATATTACATATAAAAGGGAAACTACAGAAAAATAGAAACCAGCCTTAGAATCTGAAAAGCTCTTCTGTCTTGGGAAAATGCCTTCTTATTCTCCCACTCTTCAACATCTGCATCATGTTTCAAAAGCCTGTGGTGGAAATGAAAAGGTGCTAAATATAGCACCACTATGCCTGCCTGCTATGAATTAAGACAGGGTCACCCACTTCCTCTTAGCACAGTTCATGTTTATCAGTCTAATAATTAATCAGCTGGCTTTCTTCAAGCAGTCCTTCTAATTTGCAAGGAAAATTTGCATAGAGCACCACTTCCGTTTTCTTTTCTGATTTAGAATCGTAGAATCATTAAGGTTGGAAAAGACCTCCGAGACCATGGTCCAATGATCCCCTTACAACCAACGTCACCCACTAAACCATGTCCCTAGGCACCACGTCCAACATTTCCTTGAACACCCCCAGGGACAGTGACTCCACCACCTCCCTGGGCAACCCATTCCAATGCCTGACTGCTCTTTCTGAGAAGAAATGTCTCCTCATTTCCAACCTAAACCTCCCCTGGAACAACTTGAGGCCGTTCCCTCTGGTCCTATCACTAGTTATCTGTGAGAAGCGGCCAAGCCCCAGCTCCCCACACCTTGCTTTCAGGTAGCTGTAGAGAGTAATAAGGTCTCCCCTGAGCCTCCTCCAGAGTGAACAACCCAAGTTCCATCAGCTGCTCCTCACAAGACTTCTGTTCCAGGCCCTTCACCAGCTTCATAGCCCTTCTCTGGACACATTCCAGGATCTCAATGTCCTTGTGGTGAGGGGCCTAAAACTGAACACAGGTATGGCCTCACCAGAGTTGAGTACAGGGGACAATCATCCCCCTGGTCCTGCTGGCTACATTATTCCTGATACAAGCCAGGATGCCACGGGCCTTCTTGGCCACCTGGGCACACTGCTGGTTCATGTTCAGGCAAGTATCAATCAGCACCCCCAGATCCTTTTCCTCTGCACAGCTTTCTAGCCTCTCTGCCCCAAGCCTGTAACATTGCATGGGATTGTTGTGACCAAAGTGCAGGACCCGGCACTTAGCCATGTTGAACCTCATCCCGTTGGCCTCTGCCCATCGACCCATCCTGTCCAGGTCCCTCTGCAGGGCCTTCCCACCCTCTGGCAGATCAACACTTCCCCTCCACTTGGTGTCATCTGCAAACTTTCTGCAAAGGGAATTCATTACTTCTTACCTGGAAAAGAAAATACTGCTTATTGACTTCTGTTCCATTATGTTCAATTTAACACTAAACATATTTGGCTTCCTGAAGTACCCACTCCAGAAAGATTTTCTGTAGAAAAAGCATCTCCTAGAAAATAATCTTGTATTGTAGGAGTTCATAGGGATCAAATAGTGTAAAGAATCCTGGGCAAACAGCTGTTCCAGTGCATTATATACTGACACCATTTCAGACTTCTAG
Organism: Oxyura jamaicensis; assembly: GCF_011077185.1. Taxonomy (NCBI): domain Eukaryota; kingdom Metazoa; phylum Chordata; class Aves; order Anseriformes; family Anatidae; genus Oxyura; species Oxyura jamaicensis. Next base: position 73,299,117 of record NC_048895.1, on the reverse strand, counting down.
AAAAAGATACCATTTCTTCTCCCCCCCTCTCCTCACATCTCTGCTGATTAATCAAGAGACTTGAGATTGACATCACTCATAAACCAACAACTTCTGTTTAATATGTATGAAGTATGTAACATGGGGAAACCTTGAAGAAAACCTTCTTTCCACCCTGGCTTGCCAGCATTAGGCAGATAACTGACACGTCTTGTGGAAGATGCCTTCCTTCTGAAACAAACACCATTACTGAATTTGATCTTATCTTTCTCATCTGCTTTCCCCACCACCAGGCCAAGAAGCACTCCTTTCCCTTTTATTAGGCATTATTGAGCTGTACCTGCAGAGCTGAAACAGCTCATTAGGTTTCAAGAACAGTCCAACTACACTAAAACTACAATTTTGCGTTTAGCCTTTTCAATAGAGAGTTCACAAGCTTCCAAAGCAGATGTGGTCTTAATATTGTTTTTTACTGTACGCATGGAAGTCTCTGGAAAATTTAGGCCAACAACCTTCTCTCTCTCATTCCATTTTCAATCTTATTGACTACAGTAATTCATATGGAACATACAGTAGTAGTCATTAAACTACATTTCACAGTTTATGGTTTTAATGGTTTTGTAACATTAGATGCATAACACATTTTCAAGCATCAAAAACTAGGCTTTGCTATATAACATTTTATAAAGATAATAAAAGTTAATGAGCGCTCATGATCTATGATGTGACAAGACATCTGTTCTTTTCTTTCCTAGATAAAACACTCACCCTACCTTCTTCTGGCACAGTTGGAAAAAATAAATATAAACCAATGAATCATTCTAAACTATAAGCTATATTAAGTTATATTTTCTCAACATGCTTGTCATATCCTGTTGCTAATAGGGCACAGGTTTCCTGAAAACAGTCTTTCAATGCAATAATTAAATCCTGGTAACTTCACATGGTCAACTGCTGCAGACAGTAATGTTTAAGTGTTCCAGCAGAGAAAAAAAAAAAAAAAAAAAAAAAAACTGCTCAAAACTAGCAATAACAAAAGATATGAACTCCTGGTGTAGAGGAGCCCAGCAAGCAGAAAATTGACATACAGCTCTTATTTACGTCATGCTTTCTCATCACATAAGTATTTTAAAAGAATTTCATTCTATCGAGAAGTATTTTGCACAAGTACTACAAGATACTTCATAAGGAATATGAGTAACATTACTAGGAAGTAGCAGTCTGATTCTGTACCATTTGTGATGCTCTAACAGGGAGATCTCTCAGAGAAAACTCTTTAGAAGATTAAAACTTTGCACTACATTACACGTCAGAATCAGTTGCTGAGCGTTTTTGGAGTACTGCTTGAGACCAAATCCAGTTTGCTGATACTTCTGCATTTGGACACTATGCAAGACTATGCAAGGTTTCAGTTTCCTGTAAACTACTGGATACCACCACAAAACAAGACAGGTGAAATTAAAAAGGAAAAAAATGCAGATTGCAGTTAATTGATACAGTTAATGAACAACTGCATTTACAGTAAAACACATGGATTAAGACTAAAATCCCAGTTCACCTAAAGAAAACAAATACAACCCCCTGGAAAATATACTGTATTGCTCAAAACGCTTTCCTGGTATCAATCCACCTTGCAAAGGCACACAAAGGAATCGGATACACGGTCAGGGAATCAAGTACTGCCCAACCGCGCAGAAAAGTGAAGTACTTCAGCTAAACTGATGAATCCAAGATAACTGGGATTTAGCACTAAAACTCTACATATCGTCAAACATCTAACCCATCTAAGTAAGCTCCCTAAGCTGTCCTAGAGGATGCTACAGAGGAACAGCAAGCGCTTCAGCTGATTAAACCAACAGTCTGGCCAAAATTCACTGGATTAACATGCTGGCAGAGCCTGCCTCTTTCTACTAACTAAAAGCAGAATTCTTCTTAAATTGCAGTCTATAAGGTGTCAGATGCAGGTTTTTTTACTGTAGCTCCACCGAATCAAACAGTCCGTGAATTTCTCTCTCCCACCCCCAAGAGAGGTTATATGTGCTTTAGATTAAAATAAATACATACTTAAAGAACAAACAAACAGATAAACTAGCAAACTTAGGCTACACTTGTATTAGCACTCAGTGAGTGTATGAGAACATCAGTAGTGAATTGTTTGTGCTGAGGATACGAACTCTAAATTTATCACTTTGGAGTGTTCACTAAGCCTAGACTCATTTACTTCAGACCACCTCTTCAGATCAACGCAGTCCTGCAGACATGACTAGATGTTCATCTATTAGTATCTGGTACATTTCTGGATGCTGCTTAGTTTCACCTGGACAGAACCCAGACTGCATTCTCCAAAGCGAAAGCATGACAAGCAGGGATGATCAGATTCATTAAAACAAACAAACAAGCCACAGAGCAAACAAAAATAATCTTAGCCTGATCCAAAGCAATAATGTAGTCATATTCTAGGGTCCCTAAAAAAGTTTTGCAAATACATCATCTACCCCTGCTTATCAAAAGCGCATGCTGATGAGCCACAGCTGTGCGTTTTTGCAAGTTACTTGAGTAACATACCCTAATTCTATAGAGATTTTGATGTAAGATTCTAACTATTACAGTCTTGACAGTTAGCCTCTCAATAAGCTCAGGTTCCTTCCTTGTGCATTTGCTTATGACCATCCATACACTTTGACACTGCCTTCTCAAATACTGCTTCAGTGGCAATTTAAATTACTAGCAAGGTGAAAAAAGTCCTCAAAAAACACACAAAAGCACACAAACTTGTCACATTCAGATTCTCGTAAAAATATTAAAATTTTATAGTAACTTTTGTGCATACAATTATGTCAAGGAAACAGTAAAGGCATTCAAACAAACAATTGGATATAGAACTTAAATAATATTTACAAATTCTAATCTGCAAATTGACTATAAAGTCACAAATACTTTAAATATTTAGTAGAATATAGTGTAAATTCTAATATAAATTAGATAGTAATTTCATCTGATACCCTTTCCAGTTGTAAGTCTAATCTTTACATATTATATACATTAAAATACTAAAAAGTTATAAAATTTTATTTGTTGCTATGCAAAGAAATGGAAAATACATCAGATCTGTCTTACTGTACAATATCCAAATTGAACTTTCTATAGTGTTCTCTGAAAAAATAAATGGCACTTTCACATGCAACAAGGCAAAAAGTACACGTCTGTCCATTACTAGTATGCCATCTGAATGTAAAATAAACTATGACACAAAAATGTCATTCAACCATCTAGCTGAAAATCAAAAATAAGACTGTAGAAAGAGATTCTGACAAACTTCCTGATTCAGACTGAAGTAATAATGAAAAGCATGTAAACTGATTTCCATACAGACCTGTCATTTAAATAAATGAAAATGCAGAATACTGAGAAATGTAAGTTCTTTGACAGTATCAAAGTTACTTTGACAACATATAATGGAGATAGAAACCTGATGATCCTGTGTGAATTCCGAAAACCAGCCCTGCCAATGGGCTGCAGCACCTAAGCTGCTTTTCTATTGACAGTTTCCAAAATTACTTCTGCCACTCTGAATTGCACATCAGTAGACAGATGAGTTTCCTAGACTTCATTATGCCATTGTGTAACCATAGCTTCCACAGTGTAATGCCACAAGAAGCCTGTCCTTTAGGATTTCCTTACTTGGGTATTCAGGTAACTTGAGCATATTGATACTGAAAAGAAAAAAGAAAAAAAACATCACAGGAAGAAACTCAACAGTAAAGCTTTCTGATTGAGAATCCTGAAGATGTCACATTTATGGAACAAAAAGCAAACAAATAAAACCAGTGCTCCATTACATCCCCATAAAGTATTCATTCACGTATATTGCAGAAAAGATTTTTCATTTTAGTAAAATTTAATGTAATAATTTAACATGAAGATTCCCTTATTGATCCCATTCCTTTTGGTTAAGCCAATGAGCAAAAACAATGCAACTACCTCTAAGTAAAAACCTAATACTTTGTTGGCTAGAGAATACTCCATGGACTGTCTAGAGTTTTTTTTAGCTTTTTAATAAAAACATTCAAACAGATTGTATTTTTGACTGACAATGATTTGAAAAAAATCCTTATTTCAGAGTATTTTAATAAGATCTTGTTAACATACCATGTGCTTGATGTTGGTAAAAGATTTGCAGTATACGGTACAGCAGCAATTGTAAAATTTTGCAATCCACTTCCACCCATTATATGCGCAAAGCCACCATGAGGCACCCTGGAACTGAGAACACTCACAGAAGTTAGATCATTGTAAGGACAGTTAAACCAAAAACATATTAGTGACTCTGCAAATACTTTTATACTGTTACATGTGACCGACTCATAATACTTTCATAAATGTTCTCCGTTTCTCACCAGGATCAAAATTCTCACTAAATACTATTAGTTACAATATAGAGTAATGCATTTGTTTATTTATGTTAGACATCAAATTCTTTGTAGGTTAAGAGAACTCTGTCTGCAAAGAGAACTCATTTCTTTGACCAGTTTTCAGAATAGAACGTCATCTCAGTTTACTACATTAATTATACCTTATTACATTAATTTACATTTACAGTTTAAGAAATAACTGTATTATAAAAAAGTTTATTCTCCAACTACTACCTGTGGGACAACTGACTATAGTGTTTTGATGCATCTTTTCATTTAGGTTTCCAGTTTACTAATAAAACCAACATATCAGTTAAATCCTCACCTAGGGACACTATAGCAAAGCCATACACACATCACTAACATATTGAGGAATGCATTCTCACTTAATCATATTATTCAGAATTTTTTCCTTTTATCAGTGTATTATTCAAGGATTACTTTAAGTGTAAATGGATAATAGACCTGCAATCTTCCGCATCCCTCACAAATTTTAAACAAACAGTAAAATTTAGATATAACATCAATGTAAGTTGGTATACATTACGACCTAATACCTGTTGTTATTACAGCCCTCATAAAAAGAAAAAAGACAGTCAAGAAACTATTAGAAGAAGGACTAAAGCAGTTGAGTGTGAGACAGTAATGCATCCTTGTCTAGAACAGCTACCTCCTTGGTTGCATCAGGAAGAACATTGACAGGAGGTGAAGGGAGGTGATCCTTCCCCTGTACTCAGCCCTGGTGAGTAAGAACTGGCTCCAAGCTCTCCAGTAGAAGAGAGACAAGGACACACTGCAGCAAGATGAGCAAAGGGCCACAAAGGGATTGGAGCACCTGATGTGTGGAGATAGAGCTGGGGTTGTTTGGCCTGAAGAATGGAAGACTCAGGGAAATGTGATCAATGAGTTTAACTGCCTGAAGAGAGAAATGATTAAGATGGAGCCCAAGTCTTTTCAGTGGTGCCCAATGAGAAAACAGGAGACAATGGGCTCAAAATGAAGCCCAGGAAATTCCATTTAAACTTGAGATTTTTCTTTTTCCTGTGAGGGCAGTCAGACACTGGAACAAGTTGCCCAGAGAAGTGATGGGGTCACCATCCTCAGAGACTGGGATAGACCATGAGCACACAGCTTTAGCTGACACTGCTTTGAGCATGGGGTTGGATTAGGCAGTCCCCATAGGTCCCCTCCAACCTTGTCTATTTTATGATTCTGTATCTGGCAAAGAAAGAAACCGATAAAACAAAATAAACCTTCCAGAAAATATGAAAAAGCTGTTAGCATTCCAGATTTCAGATACTTACATTAAAGACAATGAAAAAAATAAAATGACTGCAAAAAGCAGGAGCAAGGGAAAATAAGAATGAAGTAATGCTTCCACTCACAGTAAAATTACTTGATAAAAATGCAGAAGAGCAAAGGTTTCTATTGCCAGATATTAAGGAGCTATGACAGAGTTTGCAACAATACTTTTTAAATATGCCTGTAAGATCTAGTTATAGTGTCCAAGAAAAAGCTATACAACCTGTCTTAATGACAGCACTATTCGGCAGGCAGTTCTAGCACTGATGTATAAGGCAACCATCAAGAAGAGGAGTACTGATTATTTGCAGCATACTATCTCTGACATACAAATGTGATTGTGTTCACAGCCACAGTTCAAAACAGTTGTAAAGATTTTACAATGGCACCCTCTTTTATATGATGTTTTTGGCTTGCATTTCTACTACAGTGCTGCCTCCCCTGCAGTGATCTTTTGTTCTGTGAGCCAGGAGAATTCCACATTCAAATAAGCAATAAAATACAGACTTCACTCTGTTGAATCTCTCTTATTCAGCCCACTATTAACTAACATTTTTACAATTTAACTTATTAAAATGCTTTTCATAGAATAGGTTAAAATCATACAGAATGGTCGTGGATTTCAAAGCTTGAAAGTAACAGATGGCTGCAGCATGAGTACAAGGCTCTGAGTATGAGTTTTTATTTCAGAACAAAACACTGCCAATAATGGAAAGAGGGCCATTCAAATACACGTAAATAAGATCACAAGATCCTACCTTCCATAGTACATGTACAAATAGCCTTGAGCAAGAGCAACAATACAATTTCATAGCTTTGGAAACTTCAATGCTATTAAAATGCTTAAACTTGCATCTGAATCATGTCTACTATTTTTCTACAGGCTATATTTAGGCTTTCAGAGTGCTAAGACCTCCAAACACATAGCATCTGCTACTCAAACTTTACATGCGATATGGAAAGTGTGCTGTTAAAAAAAGATGTCTCAGAATTAGTATTACTGCTGAACACAATGCTGTATGCTCTGAAACTATCAAAGTAAGACTTTATTACATGGAAGAAAAAAATCTTTAGGACTGGGGGAAGATGAAAGGTAACACTTGAGAAATATTTAGAGATATCAGAGAAACACTGAAGACATCGCCATAAATGTAATTAATGTTATTCGACTCACTAAATTAATTTTATAGCCTTTAATTGGAAAGAAAGAATAGTACTACTTCATAAAAAAATCAATTAAGTGGATATGTAGAAGAGACTAAAGGAAAAAATAATGAAAAATTTGAATGCAGACTACCAAGCAGCACACACAGAATCTTAAAAGAAATTTCTCATTAAATAAATACAGAGCATTCAGTTAGAAAAATACTAAAGTTTGAAATCAGGTATACTGTTAGTGTAAAGTTTGACTTGAAATACTAGCCTGTACTAGACATAAACTGGAATTTTAGCTCACAGACAACTCAGCATATAAATCTTCCATGCCCAGAAACTAGGACTTTCTGGGGCATTGCTGGATTTATGTACAAAAATGCTAAGTGCACACCACTATTAGAGGTAACTTCTCAAATCTAAATGTTTGCGGAGAAATATCTGTTGTGTTTACATCACTGGAGAAAAAAACACAACAGGTTCTTACTAGATGATAGAAGAAAAAAAAATAGCATTTTTTTCTAAATTCCAGTCCAGATTTCTTAAAAAAAATATGTATATTTCCTACTAACAAGACATGAGTAGAACAAAGTCAGCAAGTGATTTGTGAGCAAAATGAATAGTGCTCAAGCATGTATTAATCAGACCACGTAACTGTTTACTAGATAGAAAGCATCCCTAAGAATCCGGATTATCCCAAATGCCATGCACATAGTGAATGTCACATCAGTATCATTTGGAATGTTTTAAGCAGCATTTGAAAAATGACTTTATATCTTAAGTATCCTTATTTGCCATCTAGATTTAGAAATGGATTAGTCCATTAAAAGATGGAAGACCAGCAGCTGACACACAACAGATGTGCAGTCAGAGTTACAGACTCGTTTCTGTAGAGGACAGAAAGAAAAAGATGAATGTGCACAGAATTAGCTTCTTAAATTGTCTGCAACCCCTAAAAACTATGAAATTTGTAATAAATCAAGTGAAACTAACAGAATTTGAAGACCGTGCCATTTGATGATACATCCATGACTGTGAAATTCCTTCCTATAAAAGACAAGGTTTGATGATCTAAATTTGCATTTTACCACCGCTTAATCACAAAACCTATAAACAAAGGAAAGGTCAACTGCTCTACTGATCCCAGAGTATGAAAGAAACACCAAATTAAGAAGATGGCGTGATCTCTATCTGCTACTAGGAAAAAAGAAGAAAGAAAAAAAACGACTACAAAATGCAGACAGTCCATTTGTGTCACTCTACAAAATATCTGTATAGATATCTGGCAACTCACCCAGCTCAAAATGACATTTACTGCTCAACCTGTCCTGTCCCTGCCCTGCACTGCACTGCCACCAAGCCATAAAGGAAATAGAAGTGGCTTTCCCTGAAGAAAAGCTTGAATTTAGGGCAGAAATACTACATAAGACAAACAGTCTTGCATAAGGTTACACTTTCATTTGATCTTGACATGCTGCACTAACGTTAAATCCAAATGAGCTTTAGTAGAAGGATATTCTATTTGCACTGACTAAAATGATACTTAGTCATATCTCATGTATTAAAGCCTTTATTGATTCCACCTTACAGTGGAAGGTGTCTCTGCCCACAGCAGAAGGGTTGGAACTAGATGACCTTTAAAGTTCCTTCCAAACCAAACGATGATTCTTGGAGGAGCTAAGAGCCACATAAATATGCAATAGAGGGAAGAATATAAAGTGCAGTTAAAATCACTACTTCCTTGTTTAAAAACTGCCTGAAACAGCAACTTGTTTCTATGTAGGTGGTTGGTACAGCAGTCTGAAGTCTGTTAACTTATTTCAGAGTATCCAAACAACACATTTGTTATTACACAAGAGTTTCTCACCTGCCAGTAACAAACTGTAATAGTAATACTCTCTCTTCCTGAGTTAATTCTTCCACAACATCCCAGAACCACTAAACGAAATAAGAAAAAAGAAATAAGTTAGTTTTCATTTTTCATTACTTACAGTACTTGAAAGGATAATGGTAAAACAAATTTGTGTTTGTATCTTAAATTATGGATATTTTCACACCAAATTCATACATAACCAAATTGTTTAATATATAAAAAGTCATTTAATACAGGAATATAGCACAAAAAATCTCTACAAATATTAGTCAGTCAGCTTCCATGAAAAGACAGAAAAGGACAACAAAAAAAGTTTTTGTGGAATAATCTACGTTATTCAAAAAAAAAAAAAAAAAAGAATTTTACCTGAATAACTTGGTCTCCTCTCTCATAGCCACTGGTGTATTCTGTATTTTTTAACCAATCATTCACATCAATTTCTGGCATGCCAGACAACAAAAGCTCCTTCAGAAAAAGCACATAGCTTTTGATTAGTGCTGACTAACCATTAATTTCAAGTGTTCATGCTATTTTAAAAAGTTATTGCTTAAAAAAATGCAGTACATTTTCTTTTTAGTTTCAAACTTACAGTCTTGCATTATTACCATGACTAACTTTTAATACAAAAAAATCTTGAATTTGGATGATGTTACATGATCTGTCCAATTTAGACACAGAGTATGAAATGGTAGAAATTATGATAAAGGAACTTAGAAAAAAAAATCTGAGTTTTAGCATGACTAGAGACGAAACTTGAGCTATCTTAGTTACAGAAGATCAAACTACTCCAAAAACGTATTCCAATTTGATTCTCAAACTCAAAAGTGTGACAGTAGATAGCATCTCCTGACTTTTAAAGATTTTTTTTAAAGAAATGCCAGAAAGATGGCTATTCTAAATAAGTAGGATAAACAGGAATACTCATATTGAGAACCCCTCTGATAGATGCACAAAGACTGAAATGAAAGATACACAATATTTTGTGGGTACTGAGCTTTACTTCTACATCATTACATTACTGATGAAGGGTGCTGAACAAAGTACAGGCGTCCCTGCTTACCAGCTCATATTCATCAAACAGCTGAATCAAAGACGGTGGAATGAACATATGGAAACCTTGTAAAAAGGCATTTATCTGAGGTTGAATGGCTCTTGTCATTCTAAGTTCAGTGACAAGTTGGACATACTCAGCCTGTAATTAAGAAAATGACATTAAGACATACAACAGCAAAAATACGTAGTGCTCATGCATACACAAATACGCATAAACGCAGTCCTCCATATATCACAAATATTATCTACTCTAAGGTGTTAAGAGTTCCCTATGCACATTCCACCCACTGAAGCAACATGAGATAATTCAGAACACCCTTCAGAATCCAGAGCCCTTTCTGGTATTTCCCTTTCCTTCCTTCCACCAAGACAATTCCCGAAAAGCAGGGTTCAGAAGCCAGTCAAAGCAGACCTGGATCAAGCCCAAGGAAGTGAACAGAACTTGGTTTGTCATGCATGCATCTAATACTGCCACCACTGGCATTTGTTGTTGCACAGTTAAGCCAACTGAACTCAGAAAAAGGTAAAATTCTGAAGCAACATTTGTGAGCCGAAAGAGCTTGCTTGCTTTCCCACTGTCTCTGGAAGCCTAACTGAATATACCTGCAAATTTTGTTGTAATAAACCCCTCACACCATTTTTTTTGTAAGGTCTTGAAAGTCTTCTCGATTTTTAAAAAAGGAGAAAAAAAGCATTTATAGGGTAAACATGCAAACAGACAATAAAATAGTTCGCATGCTTGAGAGATCTGGGTACTCCGTCCCCTTTAAAGGACTCCAGTTTGAAAAGGAATCCACTAGAACTCTGCTGTTGAAAACACAAAAGCCTAGGAGGCAGTTAAAGGAAGGCTTTTAGAAAAAGACAGACTTAAAAGTGCCTGCATTAAAGCTGTATAAACACATCTCATTTAACCTGACAGAACTTTGCAAGTCTAATAGAGTTTCTTTATTCAATAAAAGAAAATTTGTTCTCAAATAGAAATCTATTCCTGGATTATTTGAAGTATACAGTTTCAAAGTAATGCTTTTACTTCCTAATTGTGATTTCTAATAAAGAAATCATAAAATATACTTCCCAATTATACCATCTTAACCATCATCGTGCTTCAAGACAACAACCTTATAAAAACACCATGTGGATTTTTAATTAAAAAAACATTGATTAACATTTGGGCTTTGAACCTGCACAAAAGCAGGTAAGTATTCTTTCTCTCCTCCCTTTCTGAATAAATAAATAAATAAATAAAAACAGCATCGAAGGCAGTTCCTTACATTCCCAGAAGTATGCAGTGGTTAGACAACTGCCTCACAGTTGGAAGATATTTTTAAATGCATTAATACCATTTTATTAGAGTGAGAGGACAATTAATTTGTGAAGACATACCTAAGCATGTCTTCAACTGCCAAGCTGTTCCCAAATATCTAGTTTCAATCTAGCAATCTCCCTAGGTTGCTTTTAGTGTCAGGGGAACTGAAGACACCTCCCTTTTCTAATGAATTAGATGAGCAGCCAAAGGAGATTAACTGCACTAGACAAAAGCCAGCCCCTGCATCTACTTTTTATGAGCTCTGCGAGGAAATAAGAAACATTTGCTAGGATTAAAAGCAGTGTTAACAGTGGTATTCAACGATCAGATGAGAAATATTTGTATTTAAGTCTCTGTTACTTAAGTTAGGCTATTCAGAAAACAGGGTTGTAGAGAAAAAATCTCACAATCTTATTTTGAAAAATCCATTAGAAAAAATTATTACGCACCTAAGTACCTATTTTCTGCATTACAAATATATTTACATTAAACACTTCCATTATGAAAAATAGTTGCTATGCTTTAGGTATAACAATAAATCTTTAAACAGCCTGGTACAGCAGCACATATTGACTATCAGATCCGGTGCATGCTGAGAGACCTTTACTACAAAATTTACGTAAAGTATGCCAGCAAAAAAAAAAATGGTCAATTTGTTTTTCCCTCTGTTCACTTCATTTGCATTTTATTCCTTCTTAGAAGCCTTAGGAGCACATTAAAAAAAACAAATACCTCCAGAATTTCATACACAGTCCTCCACAGTGCATAAAAGGTACAACTCATTCTGCATTCAGCCAGATGCACATCACAAATCTGACTACAACATCTAGCTTGGGTAAGGGCTCGTTTTGTACTTTCCTTTGAGGTGAAGCAAGCAAAGATCACACCTCCCTGATTTCACAACCCCATGCACTGGGGTGAGGCTACGATCAATGTCCGTTATGATGTTCAGGTTTAGGGGGCAGCCACATTCTAACGCTGTTTGAAAAAGTTGTGGGTTTTTTATTGCCTAACAGTACAGCCAGGTCACAGACAGACAAGTCCCGAAGCCATATGACTGCAGAGTTTTGGACTGCTTTTTTAAAACTGTATATGGTCAAACTTTGTCTCTCATTTTTCCTGAAAAGTAAGTAGAAAGCTGCAGGAACATATACAGCAAAGAACAGAGAAAAACATATAGCAAGGAAACTAGCAAAGCAAGACTTCTGTTTGAGGTCTCCCTGTTACCATGATAAAAGGCCATTGAACCACTACTATAATGGATACTTCAGTTGGAACTACACAGACAGTCCAATTGTAAGATTGGAACATTTACATTGCACAAACCCACAACCATTCACCTATTACACAGCTGATGTAAAAAGAGAAAATGTGTTCACTCAAAGAAAACAGCTTCTTACAAACAGCTATTATTACCACTTCTCAATGGGGCTAGTGGTTTTTTTTGTTTGTTTCATTTTTGCTTTTCAGTGAGAGGGAAATTGGTTGTTTGGATGGTTTCTGTTGGGTTTGGTTTTTTTTATTATTATTTATTGGCTTTTTTTTATTTTTATTTTTTTTTAATTTATTTTTAAGGAATAGAGATTCGTTCAATTTCCTTTAGAAACATGCTATCTTCAAACAGGTAATCTGCTGGTGTGCATACACAGCAAATTCTTTTAGGAGCTATATTTCCTTCTCCCAGAGGTATTGCAAATACAATGAGTTTTAAACAGAAGTCTTTTATTCCTCAGGTAAAGGCAGAAAAAAGATATCTGTTGCAGAAAAAAAGAGATGCGACATAAATTAGAGGATACTCTTTTCCGTTTAACCTACTAGAGCTGCATGTTAGAGAAATCCAAAAAAATCTCCCAACAGTACTAAAACACAGATCTACAATTTTCAACAACTTTGGTTCATTGTGTCAAAATCAGCAGTAAAGAGACAGTGTCATCATACAGTCAATCATACAGATGTTTACTTTACATTTTTCAGCCTGCAAATTCAAAAATCAATGAATATTAACAGTTTAAAAGCTACCCTAACAGTTAGCTGTTTTTTACCACCCTTCAAATAAAAGCTACACAAACTCTAGTCCCCTCCTGTTACCCCAGAGGAAGGCTGATGAGCTAGCATGGGTGCATCTGTTCTACACAGTGTTGCCCAGCCAGAAGTTAAGGGAACAACGCGAGCTATTAATGACTGAGGATATCCTCGCGTAGGCAAACTTCTGATTTCATGCTAACTGATAGCTGCCAACTGCTTTTTCAATGGTTGTTACGAAACTACAATTTATTTCAAGTACATCTGTTTTATATACTGAAATTAAGACCAGAAACAAGAATCAACATCTTTGCTTTCTCTGATAGGTAATAAAGAAATTAATCATCCACTCCCTTCACAATTAGACTTGTTTTATCGTCTTCATTCTTTCATGAATGATTATATTGCAGGAGACAGTGCAGAATCAGGCTAATAATATGTATTTCAGTTATTGCAATGGCACTCTGCCTTAATGAAAACGAGGATTAAGCACACAAGAAATCAGTGCCAATTGCGCCAAAAGAAAGTAAAATTTTGTGAGAACAAATGCTGACACCAAGTGGTCATTTGCCATTACGACAGCTGTGTATGCTAGCGATGAAGCTGCATGAATACTGCATGCACAAAGCGAGTTAGACTAGATCCACACTTAGGAAAACCAAGACACGAAGCAGACAAGGAACAGAAGAATCAATGATACAAAACAAAATTACAGGTTTACGCATGACACTGCTTTGGTTACTCAAAAATGTTAGTTACAAACTGCAGATTTCAGTTAGAATAATGTTCATTTTCCACGTGAGTCAAAATCTGGCTGTGTTTTCCTATTTTTGTTTTTGAGTTAAAGCTGCAGAGAACTCAAGGACTTTCCAAGTTGTTCCTATTAAAGTATATATATATAAGTAGATATATACTACTGATATAGATACATCCTGAGAAAATTGCAAATGGCTGAAAAGCTTCCTGCAGCTTTTTACTCTGCCAGTTATTCTGTATATTACTGCACAGCAATCTAGGGCCATAGATAGCCTTAGCAGGCAGGATGCTTTGCGACATTACTTGTGATTTTATTTTTTTAAGCAATTGTTATTGTTTTATTCTTCTGGTATTTACCCATGACTTTATGAATATCTGCATTTTTTTTTTGCAATAGACACTATTTTCCTTCTGAGAGTTCTGACAGAAAGAATAATATCAAAGCTGAACACTTAATGGAGATTACTACTTCTATAACACATTAAGCTAGAAAAAGAGAGCTAAAATGTGTTGACAACTTTTTTTATGTACTTCCTTCAAAAGCGGTATATCATTTATGTTTCCAGTTATTCAGAAAGTCAGTCCAATTATTTTTCTTATACTGTCAGCTTCTGACTAAACCTGTATACTTACCTTGTTTTCCTGTGTAACAAGTATACTCGCACCCCCTGGCTTTAATGGCACTTCTTCCATTGCTCCAAACACATCAGTTTCAACAGAGAAGGTCAGCTCTAAACCCAGATCACTGATATCGTTATCTAAAATCCACTGCAAGTTCTTTGCATACTCTGGATCAATAGATGCTACATCTTGATAATTTACAGGTATACCTAGAAAAAAATAAAGACAAACACCCCCAAAATAAATAGGATAAAGTGAAAAGTATTTTAACTTAATTTATGGTAGAAGATTGCCCTCTAGAGAGGAACCAGAATAATGCAGTAATAGAAAAAGGGGAAAGGGATTCACCATTAACTACAGCAGAAATGTACTTACTACATTTTAAAAGCACTAAAGTTCCCTCTGTATGTTTTTCTTTCCAGTGAAGCAAACGGCATACCATTCAAGCAACAACAGTTTGCACAATTTTACATGACTAATGGGCTTCAGCAGAAACATCTAACCACACAGAACATACAAGGCTAAATACATTACCTAAATAAACTCAAGTTTTCTATGCAACTTCTAGAAACTCAAACATAATGTCTTGCTATACAATATCTTTTCCTCCCAGAAAAGGATCTAGAACAAAAGACAATCTTTCCGTACTTTGAAAATTCTTTCACTCTTCAGCTTTTATTTAATCCTTTGCTATGAGATCTACTATTCAGTTGAAAAAAAAAAAAAAAAAAAAAGATTTACAGAAATGCCACATTTTCAAACTGAACTTGCAAGTCACTGAGAAGCACTGAGATAAATTCAGAGCTGCTAGAAGTTTGGTTTTCAACCAAGTATGGAAACTGCCTATTTATATGCCCTTCGCAAACATGGCACTCAAGAACAAATTTGAGCAAACATGTCCAGAACAACAAGTTGCCTGAGTTTGCACAAAGGAACTGCCTCTTCACTACAAAAGAAAACAAATCCAAACGACTTCATGAAGGCAGATCATTTAGATAACTCTATCATGATAGATAAATATTGGAAGGTAGTTAGGGGGTGCAGGTGTTCATAGCTTTAGAGAAAAGCAAGTTACTGGGAAGTACTCCCACTGCTTCACCACCTTCCATGCATCTGTGACGTGTTACACAAATGTTCTATCAGTAGACGTCTTAACATGCTATGGACTGCAGAAGCAGCACCCGTGACAGTAACACAAAAATCAAAGGTTAGCAGCTGGTGCAAACATGTAAATGCAAAAGCCATGTAACTGTATTTCACTGGAAGTTCTGACTTGTGCTGAAATGTTGCACACAAGAACTGTAAGGCATTGTTTTTCTGATAAAACTTAGCAACATTCCAGTTTAAGAGATGGACAGATAATTTACTAATGGATTTTCACTGTTACCTCTCCAAAAAAGTTTAATAGCTGTCTAGTAGCTTCTAAATGGCTGTCTAGAGGACTTTGACTTTTCCCTACCATTAAGCGTATGTGCATTTCACATATGAAATGTGAAAATAATGTCATCTCTAGGGAACACAACCAAACCATGGGTAACAAAACAGACTGAAAAGCAGGAATCAGACTCCTTTAGACAAAAAAAAAATTAAGTACAGTGTCAAGAGGAAACTACACTTGTAGTCAGCAAGTTGTGATACCAAAGCACTAAGTTCCCTCATCTGCTTGACAGATATTTTAGCAATCAATAAAGACTCAAGTCAGACAGCTAAAGAAACTCCATCAATTTCATCAGGACAAGATTCTAGTCCCCCTGAGATAAGTGCATTAAGTATTCAAGGATATATAAGGCCCCCAGCTCAAAATCCACTGACCCAGAAAATAATTTTCACTTTTGCTCATAATATTTCACAGGGTATTTCTTAATATACTTGATTCTACCAGGAGATAGCACAGTTAGGTTGCTGTGTCTTCCTAGGATGGAGACGGAAGTTTCCATTGCCAAACAGAAAACTAACTAGCTCCTTCGAAAAACAAAGTAACTGGATAACAGCACTAGTGAAACTACCTTCTCTTCCCCTGTTTAAGTAGGGAGCATATAGACACAGAAAAAGAAACCTAGGAGGCCTTATTAATTTCTGACTATACTTCTGCCTTAGTTCTAGATCTGTAGTAAAGCGCAATCCTTATAAGCAAAAGAAACTATAAAGCAATGTTTAAGTTAACAAACAGAAATCACACTGACTACATAGCTAACATTATAAATCACATTAGCTGGGTTATCACTGAAGCTGGAGACTACAAACTATTGCAGAAAGATCTCATCAGGGTGAAAAAAGGTGCTAAGTCTCAAAAAGCAGCCACATTTGTTCATGTAGGTTTCAGCTTCTACTTATGGCAATTCCACTTCACACCTCCTCTAGACACAGAGAGAAGAGTTCCTTTGAAAGTTCATAGTGCTCCTAGGGTAGAGGAGGTCTTATCACACAACAAGTGGATTCAGTTTCATCATCTGGAAAGGCAAGTAAAAAACAAGGATCTCGTTGCAAGGTGAGAAACCAAAGGAAGGAAACTGCTCTCGGACTTCAAGAGATTTAATATTCCGTTACTTAGGGCCTCACAGATAGCTGAAGGGAACCTCTACTATGTCTGTAACCTGGTAGCTTATATTTGGTGTGAACAACAGCAAGTATAATCCATAGCTAAACCTGAACCAAAAAAATAAAGCAAACAAAAAAACCCTTAGGAGTATCCGCTGGTGTGCAACTCAGGTTCCATAAGCAACAAGAGAGGAGGTGCATGAAGCTGAGGGAAGAGGCCTTGGAAAAGTTTATATAAACCACCCTAGAGAAGGAAAAGAAACTACTTTGGGAAGCAGAGGTATATTTTTTCCAGTTCACTGTGTGTGGTAAGTAACAAGAAGTGATAAAAATCTGTGAACCTTTTGAATTTAAAGGAGCTGAATGTACACAAACCTCTGGAGAATTCCAGGATGTCTGCTCAACAGAACAGCAAGACCTTATTAAGAGCGACTGGAGAGATCTTATTAATAGAGACTACTCACTGCTGTCTGGCTTGGAATAGTGATACGCTCTGTTAGAAGACATACCCTTTTTCCTCTCAGCTGCCAACTGCTGATTTACATATTGTGCTGATTTCTCACTTCAACAAAAATATCAATCTGTGACGTGAGTAAGAAGCAAAAGAACATATCTGGTAACCGGAGGTGACAGCCTTAAATTTCAGAAGTGGCAGACATCTTTAAATGGGGACTGTAAGAACAAGTTATTTTAGCAAAATGAAGAAAAAATAAAAGAGGAAACAATGCATCATCTTGTTAATTCAGATACCAAGAAACCTAGTATATAATGAAGTAATGAAGAGTTCACGCTACAAAAGAACCAAAATTAATTAGCAGTCATCTCCAAAAGAGGTCACAAGAGCAACACTTGACTATTCTCAAAGCGTGTAAGTAAACAGCAAAAAAATACTTTCATTTGTGAATACATCACATGGAGATTAGCCTGTGAGCATCATTCTTCTGCTCGCAGAGAAATCTCTTTATGAGAGGCCAACTCTGAAGTCAGCGCCAAGTTGTGTTATACAGAGAAATGTCTGCTTTGGAACCTGTTTCCTACGTGAAGGATCAATGGCTATGGGATCCTGATGGGTCATTGCCAATGTAGTGCTGCTTCATACTGGTGTCCTCCATCTGTTCTTGCCCAGTACAAGAGTCACTGTCCCACAGCAGAAAGCAGTACTGAGGGAGGCAAGTAAAACGTATCCCTAGTCTTACACAAGATCTTGACAAAGATGACTGCAGCTGCATGGTACGACTGCAACAGTGTTACCTGAACACTTTCACGGAAGAGAAACAGTAAATCTGAAACTCCTCGATCTGTTACAGACTCAGCAAACATCAAAAAAAAAAAAGATTGCAGATAAACAGACTGATTATAAAAAAAAAAAAAAAGACAGATCCAATCCCTTGAAAGCCTTCCTAAGACTTAAAGAGCAGCTCTTGAGGTAAAGCAAGACTCTTTATCCATGTTCTTCAGGAAAAGTAAAACACCATGCTATCTTACACCTCCAAAGATGATTAAGGAATAGCACTTAAAGAGAAAGGAAATTCTGCATGCTGTGGCAGTTCATGAGAGGCTCAGACTGAAATAGCAATCACTGCCATATCATGTTGTAACTCTGATGTTCATAAAAGATTAGCAAGACTTTTATTTATTTCCAAGACTTTTTCCACTTTCAAGCATGCACACACAAGTTAA
Organism: Oxyura jamaicensis; assembly: GCF_011077185.1. Classification (NCBI taxonomy): domain Eukaryota; kingdom Metazoa; phylum Chordata; class Aves; order Anseriformes; family Anatidae; genus Oxyura; species Oxyura jamaicensis. Next base: position 73,280,423 of record NC_048895.1, on the reverse strand, counting down.
AAAGGAAGTTAACTACTCAGACGATTGTTATGACTAATAAACAGGATTAAAATAAAACCATACCAAGAATATGTTTGTAGAATGACCTTGTGAAGTAAATGTTCACCAACTGCCTGTGATTCAGAGCTAGTCCCAGGATCTGGCCTGCAAAACGGAAGTAGTTCAAATGATCTGGATTTACAGAAGAGTTGCTGTTTGGCTGGAAAGTTGTTCCTGTAAAATAAAAACATTACTGGTTTCTTCTTCATCATCATCGTTATTAAACTGAAGTTTATATTCGTTAAATAAGCTAACCATCTAAAAACACAAAGTTTTATTTTGGAGTTCTGGAAAATTGGTTTGTTTTTTTTGGTTGGTTGTTTGTCAAAAAGACATCAGAAGGAAATGTATTAGAACGCAATGTCATCATACTATTACAATGGCACTGCTTAGCCACTCTCCAAGGCAAAACTCTGAATTATCTATCATCAACAAGGATAACAGTCACTATCTGCTAAACTTGGTCTTCCATCTTGCTCTATTTCTACACGCATTTTTTGCTCACTCTAATGGCCCATGCTTCTACCAACTTGTGCACATGATTAAAGGGAGGATCAAACTATATTCACTTTCTTTCATCTGTTTCCAGCCAGATGCAAACAGATCATCCTGTCCTGGTCTCCTTGGAAGAGACCATCTCCAAGAGACATCCCTAAACTTTTAACTTTCAGAAACTGATCTATGCTTCTGCTGTTGACTGAAATCCTTGACACTTCCTAAGACTTTGTAAGGTAGAGAGCAAAACATTTATCGCTGCTACTGATGTGAAATCTTTTATCGATAAAGATTTGCTGTGCATGTAGCACCCAAAACACAAAAAGTCAAATAAAACGTAGATGCATGGAGATCAACATCTGGTTATACCACAAAAGTGAAATGCTTGACTTTGCGGTTCACTAAAAAGAAATAAAGGGAACTGTGGAGATATTCCTTACAACTTCAAGAGAAAGGAAAACATTTTATATACTACTATCAATGTCCCTCTAATGTCCTTTATGTCCCTCTAACACCAAGTAGAAATAGAATGGAATCATTGAATAGCATGGGCTCATTAAAACTAACAACTCACTGTCCTCTTATGAAAGAGGAACAAAATTATGGAATCTTCAAATTAAAAATCATTTGTATTTATGAAAACATATGTTGAACAGATTACTTCTCTACATATGAAAACAATTCCGTCAGTCTCACTTTTTTAAAAGTAGCAATCTTACATCCTGCAATCAATTAAGTGAGTCTCAGATTATTAAGATGCTTTCATGAAAGATGCTCTAAAATCAGAGAAAAAAAAAAAAGAGAGACATACCATCAGCTGACTGGGTAAATAAGGCATAATCTGGGTTAACTATTTCACTGGATAAAATGTCAAACCACTCACGCACCACACCCTGTCCCTGCATGTCAAAAAAAATAAAATATATTAGTACCTAGAACTTCCACCGGGTAGTTAAGCTAGGTTACCACATTTCTTAGTAAAACATAGAAGTTATTTTACATTTGGATTTAATTCAAAACAATATTCATGAAAAACAGAATTAGTATTTCCATATATAGTGATAAATGAAAACCAGGACATTTTACCTACCATGCCTTCTTCTCCATGAAATCGCACAGCAATCCCTTGCTTTAGTTTTGCACAATTTGCTTTAGAGACAACTTCACAGCTACTCCTAAAAATAGAATCTGAATACAAAGAACCAATTAATTTTATGTCTTAATTAATTTTATTGCAATGTATTTCTGCATTTTCTAATAGACGCTATTCAGTTTCTAGCACAATACCTCTGTGAACCAGAAGGATGTCATTTTCATTGACAGGCCTGTGCACCATGTCCGAATCTGGTTGCCCCGAATGCAGATGTTCATAAAACCATTCACAGCGATCTTTAAATGGCTACAAAACAAGAAGTAAACCACATTACACAGATGTATTCAACTAGATAATTCCTAAACACAGCTAGAAAACACCATTCCTTCTACACATCAGGAAGCACTTTTTGCTGCATGAGTGACAGAGCACTGGTACAGATTGCCCAGGGAGGCTATGGAGATGCTCAAAAACCACCTAGACACGGTCCTGGGCAAGCAGCTCTGCGTGTTCCTGCTTGAGCAGGGGGTTGAACCAGATGGCCTCCAGAGGCTCTTTCCCACCTCAGCCATCCTGTGATTCTGCGAAAATGGTTATACACACCACTGATGCATTTTGAGATGTGCAGAGTTGCTCAGTACTACCTTAACAAGCCATACAGTATTTTGGGAAGAGGAAAGGACTAGACTTGCTCTCAAGTGCTTGCTGAAATCTGGGATGCAGAAAGACTGGACCATCAGCTATACAGAAGTAGCTGTCAGACTATGTAACCCCTAAGAAAAAGGCAACAAAACTGTCCCACATTTCCTACATTAAACCAAAAAGTGAATTTCGGTTATCAGTACATCATTATTTTACTTTCAAAAACAAACAACAAAAAAGGCACCCCACTCACCCACAATTAACCAATGAAACAGGATGAAGTGCAACATTACTACATGATGTTTCACTGAAGGAGCTGCCACTAATTAATTATGGCATAATCAACTAATAATGGTGTACTCATCCTGTGGTTTGTCTCAAAATGTAAGTCACTTAAAGAAACCAGAGCATGTTAAAGCTCAATTTATTAGATGTAAATTAAGTGAACTTTCTATTGTGAAATTTATATATACATTGGACTTTTGAGACATATTTAACACTGGTAATCTAAAATGAACTTACACATGAATTTTAAAGAATTCAAAGTAGAGAAGTCTGGATGCCCCACACCTGTTTAATCTGATCTTTCAGCACCCCAAATTCAGAAGCACTGGAGGCCACATTTTGTTCTTCCATCCTCCCCAAATAGATTTGTTTGTTTTTAAACCAAACTACTCTCTTTATATTCACAGAAGTTGTAACTAAACATCTCTTGACGTTTACCTGAGCCTTTATGATGTGCATAAATCTGGACATTAGTTCAGGACACTCAAGAAGGAAATGAAAGTGATCAAAAATTATTTTGGGATTTCTGAAAGAAAAATACCTTAGGTTAGAAGCCTATTAGTCAGAGATCTAATAATAATGCTTCATGATACATTAAGTCTACATGAACAGACAATGCAATTAGACCTATAGAACAGTTCCAACAGACTATCTTGTAATGTTTTCTTTTTCCAAATGACTTGTACTACCTCCTCCTTTGCACATGGAGGATACAAGCAGCTCTCCAAATAGAAGACAAGGTTATAAACTGGGTAGTCCCTGAGAAACTGAGAACAGCCAAGTGTGCTAAGATGGTGACTCCTCTAAGGAGTCATTATGTATAACATGTATGAGGAAGAATTGAAGTTTTCATCTGCCTTGAAAGAGAAGACTTTATTTGGAACAAAGAAGAGGAAATAATTTGATATGGAAATTATTCTGTTGCTCTGTGAAAGAAGTTTTGTTCATGAAATCTCACTAAATCTTACAGAAGGTTTGCTTACATATGCAGCAGAATTCACGTATGCCTGGACTCTAAATCATTAACATACTTTCCCTCAAATCTGGCAGGACCATTAGACTGCATATGGTACAAATGTCACAATAACCTAAAAATACAACTCATAAGAAAAGTTTGAACTACTTTGAACACACACAAAAAAAAAAACCTCCCCATTACTTGAAACTTACCGGTTAACAAAACACTTAAGGACATCATCGTGCTTACAAACAAATTCTATAAAGCGAGGCGATGTCATCCTGTTCAAAGAAAATCATAAGATACTTCTGATTGGGAAATTGAAGAGAATTTCAAGTACATACACTGTTCCATTCTCCTTTTTAATAAAATGCTATGCAAATAAAAACTGATGGTTTTTAACCAGTCAATCATTAAATTAAATACTCAGCAGCATTAAGATTTTATAACAAACCAATGGAAAAGGCAAAAATACCAATGATCAAGACAATCAAGCAACCTGCCAAATAACTTTGTTACTAAATACATGACCAAAAAAAGTTCAAAGCAATGGAGATGCACAGTTTTCCAACTGTGGAAATGTTGTATCGAAATATATATGGAAGGACTAATATTATATGCACAATATACATTATACATGGTTCTATATTCTTGTTCATTGGGTAAAACTCCCACCACACACCTTGTAATTGCAGTAAGTGAGGAGAAGAGCCACGAAGAAATAAAATTACAGTGAACTCATTAATAATTTGGGGCAAGGTGGAGTTTAATGGTTTCTTAAAGGAATAAAATTGCTTGCCATGCAAGCCTCTTGTACGCTAGTATGGGAGTTTATTTTTTCCTCCTATGTTTGAAGAACTTGGTTGCAAATTTTACACCATTTGTTTACATCTGTGTTCTGTGCTTTTCAGAAAGAAAGTAATACTTAATTGGGTCCTTTAGTGTGTGCACGAGCTAACAAATACTTGCAACCAATGCTAAAACCCTCTCAATCCATCCAGTGCCTAAAAAGGTTGTGAAACATGGCACTTTAAAAAGTACAAGACAACAATCCTAGAAAACCTCTGAAAAATTATTAGAGCTCCACAAGTTATAAAAAAATGACTACACCAAAAAGTCTGAAAATAACTCTGTTCCACACATCAATTAAGATAAAATGAGCAGCTCTTTTGTATTAAAAAAAAGAGCTCTTTTCCTTTTCTTCCTTATTTTGTTATGAAAAACCAAAACTCAGCACATCTCTCCCCTAACTCCAAAGAAACAAGTAAAGAAAATCTTCCAGGCAGAGACAGAGTACGAACATTTTAAAGACACCACTTCTGGTCTGAGAGACGGCCTGAAAGTATTGAACAACTAAGAGAGTGGTCTTCCCTGAAAGGACATGGACTCTCTCTAACAGCTTGTATGGCTATTTATGGTTGAGATGCAATTTACAAAGAGGAAAAACTTTGCATGCATTCTCAGGGTTTGATGCTGAAAACATTGCTTTTCAGTATAGTGACGAAGAATGCCTAGATTCAATAGCACCAGCAAAGCAATCATAACAAGAAAATAACCTTAATGTTTCTAATGCTTTCAAAGCTCAAGTGCTAACCCTCTGTTTACACTCCGTAACTCATCAGCCAGCTAATTTTCCATTTAAGCATGAAATGTCTTCTTTATTGTATGAATATTAAGAACAATGGAAAACTATGGGCTCTGTTTATTCTCCTCCATTAAAACAAGACACTTGAACCTAACAATAGAGCCATTTTCTATCTGAAAATGTCATTTGTTGGAATTTCTAAAGTTATTTGAAGATGACAGCAGGAATGACTTGCAGTGTTGTGCCATTTAGTTCTATTACTATGAAAACTTCAGTAGAGCAGAATAATTCTCACACTTCTACACTTCTCTACAAAGTTCTGAAAAGCCCTAAAGAAACCCAGAATTTTGGTGTGCTCTACCTTACTTTCCTGCATCCCAAGGAGTCCTCCCTGTTACCAGTCACTGAAACAGTTCTCACTCTCCTGGCTTTTATGATAAAAACTCTCAATTAAGCCTACATAGCATTCATGTGTTTTTTTTTTTCCTTTATCTGAGCATAAAGCACACAGAGGGACAGAACCAGTGGGCAAGACCCATTAGCAAGTCAGCAGGGTACAGGAAGACAGCCTCAAATTTAATCTTTGTATAAACAGATAAATCAAGGGGGAAAATTCACTTCTATAAACATTTCTGCTTTTCATTTGGCTGTCATATATAAGCCTTTATTGGCATTCTATCTTAGTAAGGTTTGATAGAGATATCAACAAAAACAGCTTACAAGCAGTTTTTTTATTTAAGGTGGAGTAAAATTAGAAGTCAAAGTACTGCGCTGTTCGTTGAACGTGCACATTCCCAGAGCATCTTCCAGAATGCCCATGGGAGAGCATGCACCAGACAGGCAGTACTGGCTGTTTTGAAAATTTTTATTTCACTACATGTGGCAGAGAAAAAAAATCCTTTCAGTGGCAGGCAATAACCAGGAGTTGTCATGTAGCAGGAACCTCACTTCAAGATTCCTCAGGTAGCTGATCACACCTCCACACTTTCCTAATCCTCCACTCAAGAGGGTCAAAGGATGTTTTCATTCACTTGACAAATATAATCCCTAACTAACCTGGACAGACTAAGACCTCAGCTACAGTAGACACTACTTTTTTTTTTCCTTTTAAACCAGACGCTGATGGCATCAAACGTACATAAGCTGTAATATTTGCGCCACACAAAATAACGTCTGCCAAGTGGAATTCCAAGCCAGTGTTACTTTGAGATGAAGGGCTTATTATTATAAACTTCTTGGCAATATATCCAAATGAGTCCTGACTCAGCTGTCATTTTCATATACAATGATAATCTGCATTTTTTCTGAGCTCAATGATGGCTGTTGTCGGATAATCCCATTAAACTTAAGGATATTTTCATGTTAAGAACCAATAGCAGAAACAGCTCAATTTCAAGTGACCACTATTACATTTCCTGCACGTATCCCACATGATTCAAAAGAGCTATTAGACATTTAATGTATATCCTGCTCCAACGCAGTTACTTCCACAGGTAGCAGCACTATGCAAAATTTGCTGTGCTGTTTGGTGCCATTAAAGCAGAAGAAAAAAAATAAATAGTAATAGTGCTAGCAAATGCATTAGGAAGTACATCTTTGAGTGCCATTAATATCATCTGGTCAGCACGAACGTTCTTCCAAGAAAGTATATCTGATTCTAAAATTGTAACTGTTTAGTTAACAAACAGGATCTTCCTTACCCCTGGGGCATCTGACAGGAGCAGCACATATAAAATGCTTGAATGACAGCACTTAGCCTGTTTGCTGTCATGGAGATAACATCCTGGCAATCAGCACAAGCTTCCTGCTTCCCGGCAACTTCATATGTTTTCGAGTCCCCTGTGTCAGTGGATAGCTCTTTTGTGCTCTCAGTTCCTGAAGTGGCAAAGGAAGGAGTAGGAGTAGCATCCTGGTGATCTGGTCCTTTCTGCTTCAGCAAAATAGAAGTAATGTTGGCAGAGTCCCTTTTGTTTTTCATCAGCTCTGTGGCTATAAGAACTAGCCATTCATCCAAAGAGTGCCAGAGCAGTTCCAGCGGCTGCAATAAATACGTGCAAAAAAAAAAAAAAAAAAAAAGACAAAAAGAGCATGTTCACATTAGTTAAGACAATTAAGACATCATTAATTTTAAGGCAAATAAATATCAGGCACATTTAAAATCTTTAAATGATACTTCGGAAGTCAAGTTAGAGATAAGACTCAAATATTCATTAAAAAATCATTACTTGTAGCCACAGAGCACAAAGAGAAAATTTCATATACACTGAAAACAAGGTAGAGATGAGGTAAAGGTAAAATAATTTAGGAAGGGTGAAACATGGAACTGCTTAACACGGTTTGGCCCCGCTGTTGTTACACAGCACACTACTGACAGACAGTTGCATTCAGGGAGAGATAGTAATACACACCTTTAGTTTTAGAGTAAGAGTTTATCAGGTGTTTTTTTTTGTTTGTTTTTAAGGTTCTGGTCAAAAAAGTTCACCCCACAAGGCACAAGGTAGATGGAGCAAACCCTAGACAAAGCCCCTGAGATTCAGACTCATGCACACATCTACTAAGTTGTGCTTTATGCATAGCATTAGATCATACAGCTCTTTCTGATAGCATCCCAGATGTCTCAGGTTTGGGGATGACTAATACATAGCTTTATGAAATAGAAAGAAGTATTAGTAGAATCTCAGAGCCATTTTTAAAGTTATGCCTTTCATTTGAACAAAGTCACTCCTTACCCACTACCACCATCTTATAACCAATATAATCAAAACCTAGCACAACTGCATTGTTACACATTTGCTATCAGGTGCAGAGCTACTACAGACAAGAGGAAGGACTGCAAGACCTGTGGCTTTCTTATAAGCATTTCAGAAACCATGAGGACTGACTGTGCTGCTCCTTAACAATGCTTAAGGGGACATTTCACAAGTGCACATTTTGAGTACAGGAAGACCAGTGACTGAAGTCTTCAATAGCATTTCAAAAGCAAAAGTGATCATTAACACATCCCCTTTTTCATATATTACTGCTGCATCAACATTTTTCACCAATGAAAGAATTTAAGGACTTATCAGGTATTGAAAAACATCTTCTCAACTTGTAAACCTGCCTTTAAAAGTAAGAGCTATTTGCAGCATAGAGAAACATAAGTATTTGGAGCATTATCAGTATACCCAATAACGAACCAGATGTTTTCAGTACACAATAAATGACTTCCCATAAAAGCTGTGTTGAAATTTACTGTTAAAAAATTCTAATGCTTCCATTTTCTCCAGTAAGAAATTTGAGGAAAGAAAGTCAGCCTGATCTCCAAGACTAGTAGGTTTTGCTCTAAATACCGTAACAGACTAACTTCTCCTTGTACTCCTAGTGACCTCCTGTTAATCTAGGTGATGATTTGAATACCTCCAGCATAGGTACCATTTTCTACATAAACACCTGCCATACAAGATCAAGTTGGCTTCTGTCTTAGACCTATCTGGCAGACCTTCACTGCAAGACATAACACAGAAGAATTTCCTTTATTTTCCAAGGGAAAATAAGATTCACTGAATATATGAAAGAATGAAAATACAGCTGTTCTTAATGAATGACAACCAGGTAGAGAAACTAGGTAGTTTTCTACTAGAGTATTCCACTTCTCCAGAATGTATTTTCTTCTTCCAACCCTGTCACTGTTTTTCTGCTGATATCCCAGCCTTTATTGCTAATTTTCCTACAGACTTAGTATGCCTTTCAAAACTTGCAACTCTTTTTTTTTCAAAATTAGTTTTTCACTGATTCTGATCACAAACTCATTCAGTGGTTTAGTCAAGCATAGCAACTTCAACGTTTCCTTTTTTTTTTCTAGTCTAACTTCAAGACATAAAGCATTCCTGTCTAAGTATTTCCCATGACCTTCATATCCCTGACTGTCACCATTTTATTTTAGTATCTATGATCAAAACTTATCAAGTGTAATATAGATATATTCAAATCATTAGCAACATATTTTTTTTCAAAACTACGAATCAGCATTTTCAGTTGATTCCTACCATGAAGTGCATATTAAACACAAACCTCTAGTCGATTTTCAACTTTCATATCTCATTCTTCAGAAAATTTTACCTGGAATTACACACCTGAATCTGTCTAATCAAGCACCAAGCTTTTGTAGCTGCATACCTCAAATTCAAGGATTTAGCTATGCAATGCCTTCCTTCCTTGTTACCCATCTAAAAAGCAAGCAAGACACTAGAAGTCAAGTCCATAATCCATCTGCTACATTGGAGCAACATCTCTGGCCAGGTGACAGTTAGATTTCTAAGATACAAGAAGCAGGAGATCACTAATCCATGAAGTGACTGTGCAGCAGAGTGACAGCAGAAAATTCAGTTCTAGAAATGAATGCTATCTGAAATGAGGGAAAAGTGATATAGGCTTTACAATTTTGTTCAACTAGAGAGATTTTCCAGTAATTTTCCCTAATATACCATACTGAACATAAATTAGAAGAGTGGTACATTAAAAAGTAACAAATGCAAACCCTGTCAAAATTACTATTCATAAAGTTTCCCTCTGGTAGAACTTCACCTGAGTTAGCAGTAGCTTGTTTCAAGATTGGGCATCTAACTTCAAGTACTATTTTGTTTCTTGCAAGATCAGTACAGTACTGTGTCTTCAGGATTTCCACTTTAAAGCATTTGGATAGGCCTGAATTAAGCAGGCCCATAGTGAATTACATGTGGGGAACTTCAGTAAAGCAAAGAGGCCCTATGATTTTCTTGTTCTTGTCAAGTAATAACATTCCTCCATAGCCTCGATCAAGATATATTCACTTTTTCAATCCATCCTACTCTAGATTATAGTGACAACTCTCCCCAAAAAGAAATCACATAAAATTAGTACGACAGGTGGCAAACTTACTAGGGATTTCTGACATGCTGCAAAGTATGTTCAAACAGTATCCTAATACAAAAGACATAGCATTAAAAAAGAGTGAGAAAAAGTTTTCTTCATTTCTTATACCAGATAAAATACATTTTTGCTTTTTAAAAGGAGTTCTGAAGGACATCTTTAAAAGTCATCAGGTACAGATCTGTTTGGACCTAAACTAAGTATGTTCAGAAGAAAAAAAAAGAAAAAAAAGCCAGTAAGGCCTGACTAATGTTCCTCTGCATATCTGACACAGGTACCAGAACAGAGAACCCCTGGCACTGCTACCTTAACAACCCCTTCAAATAAAGTTTCTCTATCTCAATCACTCTTGAAATGAGGCAGTATTGAGCAACAGATCAGCATCCTATCCAATAAAGCAAAGCAAAACCTGCAGGTCTTTACTTGTTCAAATAAACAGCATTTAAAGAAAGAGGGTGGTGACCTGTCTAACTTTCTTGTGCTCTGGAAAGTACTGATGGAAAAGCTTACATGAGACATGAACCAGCAGTCTGAAAGACTTGTTTTCTCACCATAAAAACTATCAAAATTGAGATTGTCTACGTCATACATCCCTCAAATGAATCCTAAAATTAACAGTAAATTCCAATTTAAAATTGCTTCCCTTTACAATTTTCAACATAGATCTTAAGTTTAATTTTTTAAGTTCTGCACCGACTTTTGTTTAAATAGATTTAACTTCTGGTTCGGGTCAGCAACCTCTATGGCTTCTTTAGCAGATTATGCTTAGCAGTTAGACAGCCTAGATTCAAGCAAAAACAACCACACGCACACAGAAAAGTATCTCTGTTTCACTGACCTGCATGTCACACATGCAAATACTAGAACCAATGAAGGCATACAACTTCCAGGTCTTCAAGTACCATTGTAATATTTACCAACACAATAATCCAGAGATACAGTGTGGAGTTCTCCTTTCTCCCAAAAGGAAAAAGGAATCACCAGTACCACATTTTCATCCTTCTTTCCAAGGGAAGAAGTTTAAACAAAAATTGAGCTACTTAACTAAACACAGCTGGAATTAGAGCATCATCTTTCATGAACCTATCCATACAGCTCTGATTTAAAAATCATTAGAAATAATCTGATAAACACAACAGACCACCAAATAACTGCATTAATTTCAAAATACCCTTTTCAGAACACCCTGAAAGAAATGCAAAGGTTAAGGAAAATTGTTATTGTGTAAGCTAAGAACCACAGAATCATTTAAGTTGGAAGAGAACTCCAAGATCACCTAGTCCAACCTATATGAACTATATAAGAACTGGCATCTAAATTTATAAACAACCTTCAGAAATTAAATGTCTAAATGACTAAAGCCTAAAGCACATGTTTGAAAGCAGCTACAAAACAAGAATCTTGCGAGGGTAATAGTAAGCTAGCACATTTTAAAGCATATAGTAATAAAATCAAGAGTAACTTGAAAAAAATCACAATCAGTGAGAAAAACAGATTAAGAATTATTTCAATCTATTTTGTGAAGCTGGATAAAACTGAATGATAAGAACTACCAATAAATAGCATTTTGAAGTTACAATAATATGTTATATTGCTTAATATTATCACATTCTAAGATTACTACATTCTTAAATAAAATACTACAACTTTTAAAAATCTTACGAAAAGCAGCTGAGCAACTAAACCTTTACCATATAATAAACATGAAAATTAAACAAGAAATAAAAAGAAATCGTAAGATGAAATGTGCATCAACGGTTACATGAATCCAATGGAAAATATAACTAAAGAGAAGGAAAGAGGCAGGCTTAACTTAAGAAGGGGTAGGGACATCAACCAAACTTACTTCCTGTTCATGAGATGTCTGATTAATGAATGCATGCTTTGTGAAATTCATCTCTTTAACGTCTATCTTCCTAACAACATCATATACTTTTCTGACCTTGAACACCTGACTTCTCGGAGTTTTATTTCCATTGTAGCCCATGTCATTTCCATTACTGGGAGAGGATGGGCCAATGCGAAAGACATGGCAAAATATCCTCACGATCCTTAAGAGACTCTTCATTTGAGCTTCATAATTACTTGACAAGCTGGGGGAAAAAATGGAATATTTAAGTTTCTGTTCCTAGATGAAACAACCTAGTATATTAAGGAGTAAGCAATCTAATGTTAGGGTCTAATACACATGTTGGAAAAAAAAAAAAAAAAAAAAAAAAAACTATTATTTAAACCCCATTAAATTTGAACTTTTACAACCTAAACCAGCCCCCAAAACCAAATACAAGCACTATAATTGTATGAACATCTACTCAAAATTTTAACTCAAAGTTAAATAAGACCACCGAATTCCAGATCTTGCAAAATATTTTACTTGTTTTTATGCATATGTACACTGCTTATGAGCCACTGTTAAGAAATTCAGCTTACTACAGTAAGGATCTCAATACATGAAACAAATAGGGATATCCAGTTGAAAACATTTTTCAATTCAGAAAAGACTGCATGCAATGATAAATTGTACTGATTACTCAGATACGCTGCCACAGCCCATCCTGATCTAACTACTATCCTAAACACCCATTAACTACCTTAATCAGATAAGGGGTCAGGATGATAAAGATGTTGCTGCTTTACTCAAAGAAAAACAAATGACCTAGAAGACGTTATTTAAGAGTATCTTATATTTCTAATTTTAAAAATAGATTAGAAGTTTTATGCCTTATTAGCTGAACTGGCCAACAATGAAATCTGTGAGAATTCCTTTACCACACATACAGTGTAAAATCTGAGATATTCATGAGTTCATGCACAGGCAAAACATTCTCAAATTCATCTTAGTTTTCTTTAAATCCCACGAGGTAAGAATTCTTCAATCCTGAACACATAATAAAACCTGCAAAAAATTAAAACTTCTACTCAACTCTACGCAGTTCTGAGAGCAGCTCTGAGGCAAAGGACTTGGGGTGTTGGTTGATGAAAAACTTGACATGAGCCAGAAAGGTCCACTTGCAGCCCAGAATGCATGCTATGTCCTGGGCTGTATCAAAAGCTTTGGGCAACCTGCTCTGGTGGGAAGTGTCCCTGCCCATGCCAGGGGGGTTGGAACTAGATGATCTTTAAGGTCCTTTCCAACCCAAACCATTCTGTGATTCTGTTATACACATGATATTCATAAAGGGGTATATATTCAATTCTCTATTTAAAGTACTCATGATTTATATGCAAATTTTCTAACTACAAGATCACTACAAACCAGAAGACAGACAACTTAGAGGATGCTGTACAACTCTGATGCAATTACTAATGTGGTAATTAACAAATGTGAAATACAGCTGGTTTCAATCTACCTAAAGACAATCAACTAATTGTACTTCTGAATAAAGCTCTTTCCTCAGTCCTCAGGCACATTTGCAGAAGCTACTAAGATCTAAAAAAAAAAAAAAAAAAAAAAAAAAAAAAAAAAAACACCTAATGTAGTGTCCTTAAGTTTAGATGGCATTACAGATTTTTAACATTAGATTAGTTATGCATAGTGTTGCTGAACAGTCCCTAGGACAACTGTAACACCACAGTACCTTTATCATGACTTCACTCTCCCTATGGCATGGGAAAAAAAAAAAGACGTTTACAGCACCAAATTCCACATTTTAAATGACTGCCAGAGAGATATTAAAATAAATGGGTATATATATATACCCACATATATATGTGTGCGGGTATATACATACCCACACAGCTGCTAATATACAAACACAGCTAATATACAAAAGAATTTGGATATTCATTACTAAATTAATAGGAAAGAATAGGAAAGTTTAATTTTTAATTAGGTAATGTAAGTTTTCTGATGAGCGGGCCTTAATTATATTATCAGAAGCTCTGCTCACAGCTTCAAACAAGTTTGGAAAATCTTTCCTTACAGTCCAAAAGAATCTATGAATACAGGAAGTTAAGAAACTAAGTATTGGGAAAAAAAAATAATAAACATTTGAATTCAGGTTTATCATCAGCAAATGTTGAAAATTTCCCTGTTCTCTGGGAAGAGGACTCATAAATAGAAAAAAAAAGTGCTTTTAATAGTTTACTGAAGTGTTTACTAACCTATTAGCAACCATTTCACTAAGCCCTTCACCAGCAAGACGAAATCATGTCACATTACAATTATTTCTTGTTAACACCCAGAAAACTAACACTCTGCTGATACTAGCTCAGCCATACAACAGTAACACTGTCAGAGGTTTAAATGTAGGGAGTGCATTTCACATACTATGTGCTGGACAGGAAAGAGAGGAAAGAGGCCCAGGCCTCCAGCTGTGTATATGCATCAAGTACTACCTTCAGCCTCATTCTGATGATGATCTCTGAGGTCCTTTCCAACCTGAGCCATTCTATGATTTTATGTTAACGCAAGAACAACTGAGAAGTACTTAGCTGGAGCAGAGATTGAAGCCTCTGACACACAACAGAATTAGAACAACCAGAGGTGTAGTTTTCAAAACCACATCTTGTAACAGAAGAAGAAAAGGATTCCATATCCCTTGTGACAATGAACCAAACAGAAGTGGACCAGTAAAAGCCCTCAACACACCCTAAGTAGAGGCATCTCCAAACCAATGCCCATCCAATGCAATGCAAAGCTTCTAATTTGTCTTCTGTCTGAGCTAGACAACCCACACTCAGCAAGTACAGGTGTATGTACCAGGTCACATTCAGACACAGAACAGGCTGTTCCTACAGTCTGATTCTACAGCCATACTGAGAGAACATTGCTCAATATAAAGGAGCAATAACAGTAATAAATTAAACACAAAATAATTGGTTTATTTATCTTTGAAGATACTAAAATAGAAACAAACATTGCCTCATATGACCTAATCGAGCTGTTATGACTTCTGCTAACACCCACATACAAAGCAAGTCTGAAACCCCTTCCTGCAGAATGGTTTTGCACTTTATCATAGTTTACGTATTGGAGATCTATTGGCTCTAATGAAATTTGGAGACAAAAGGAATGTGCTACAGTAGGTTAAGCTGGTTACACCCTGAGGCCCAACAACAGCTAAAGTTCTTTAAAAGTTATCTTTGCAGCAACAAAATGGGATTCACGTTTTCATGCTCTTGAGCTCTTTCAGAAAATAATTCCTTGGCTTCTAGTAAAGCATAGAGGTTAGAGTCAATTCTGCTGGCTACTGAAAACGGAAAAATGTGACTGGATTTCCAGCACATTATAGATGATATGTTTTGCACAAACTCCCTCAAGCAGATACCCTAAGAATTAGGAATGTATACTAGGAAAATATTCTTTCCTATTTTATGTGCTTTTCCAAGTAACTGGTGATTGCACTGCTGAGACAGCACAGTTAGACACAATTTTTGGTCTAGTGCAATACAGATGCTCCTACACATATATCAGTAACCACAGAAGACAATTAGAAACAGCAAACATGATATAAATATCTAGAAAAAAAATCTTCTCAGGCATTAGGAAAGCGTGGAGAATATAAAGATGTGGAAGAAAAAAGGAGGGGAGCTGGGAAGTAATGATTGACAGATGGCTAAAAAGCTTCCCTTCCTAGAGCTGACATACCCATGTCAAACTAATCAAAAACACTTCTCTGCAACTCAATCTTCTAGGTGCTAGCAGCTATATAAGGAGGACACCAATTTTCTCTCCTGAAATCCTTGTGAAGGCAGTGATCTAATCGGATCCTGTCATACAGAATCAGATTTGAGATCCATCTATTCCAGCATGTGCTCAACATCAGATGGTTTCGATTATTAAAACTATTAAGTGGCACTAACTACCTGGAAGCTTATCAATCAATTTATGATCCTCTCATACTTACCTAAGCAATTTATGACCATTTGTTGTAGCAACTTCAGCAAGACTTGTCAGGATTTTAAGATACTGGCTCTCACTCTGCTGAGACAGATGTTCCAGAACTTGCCGCAACTGGGTCGTTAAAAAAAAGCACAGAGTCATGGAGTGTCAGACCAAAATTTAATTTAGTTTATTACCATGCAAGCTAGCTGTAATTTTCTAGAAGTGATAACGTATGTACCTCTGCACTTCCCAATGTCTAATCTAACTGCAGTTAACGTTTCATTACAACTTACTAAGTTTACTGAAAATGTATACATTCTAGTGTCTATTTATGCTCTACAGGATATGTAATATTATGACCGCTATAAATGCAGATTGCTTAACCATTTATTATTAATTCTTAAGAACAACTTATTTTCATCTGAAAAACAAAGAGGATACAATTGCAACTTCTGAAAGCTAATTTATATTTTACCTCTCTCTTCAGTTCATTCCTCTTCTAGTTTATGAAAGTGTAAATGAACGCTGGATCCTAGAGTTTGCTCTTCACTACTATACTTTTGCTCAAGACACCAAATAGCCTCCTTTGGGGAAGAAGTCATAACCTGCAAATCAATACTTGTTTACCCTCTCTTCACAAAATTGCCCTTTTTTCTTGCTAGTACCATCATCACCTGTCTCACAAAGCCCAGGTGTTGCAAATACTGTCCTGTCTTCAATTCCTTTGTAATATGCTTTTCTCTCTCCTGGCTATTTTTTGGCAGAGGAATTAACTCTTCAGTGACACTGTTCATCATGCTTTCCTACTGTCTCCTCATCTGCTTCCCTTTTGTCACTCTCACTTTCAGAAAGTTCAGTAACCCTTCTCACAGAACTGTAGAAGGGTAAAATGAAAAGGAACCTCACACCCTGCCCCAAGACAGGAGCTACTAATTACATCTGTGATCCAAAATAGTTTGTCCGATTTGCCTGGTTGGTTTCTAAACCCCTTTAAGTCTAGAGTCCCTACAGCTTCAGCACGTTTTCTTGTACAATTTGTCTATTGTTAACTATGTGAAAGTTTTTCTCAGGGCTAAGTTGCATCGCTAGCTACAAATGTCTAAGGCAAAACATTTGTACTGTTTTCTGTAAAAAAAATTATTGAGCAGCCTTTGACATATTTTGGTCACCAAGCTCCTTCCTATCCCAAACTTAAGCTATGTAACTGTAATTCTTCTGATCTTTTCATAGCATGCACTCCTTGCATGATAATAAATGCAAAGAATGCATGCTATGAAGAGAGATTTTCATTAAACTCTTCAGATTTTGTCCAGCTGGTCTTCATCTTTCTCTGAACATCATCTCCAAAAGTGGATACAATTTTTCCACTAAGATAGCCAATGAGAACTACTGCAGAAGGATTGGTTTGAGTGTCTTACAGGCACTTGTAACCTGCAATGAACTTCAGATCGTTTTCTACAGAGCTGATCAACAGGCAGCAGCTTCCTGTATTTCTGCTTGGACTCTGATTGTTCCTATCTAAGCACAGTAGCACTATACTTGTCCCTAGTGAAATCTGTTCTTTCTCCCTGCAGCCTGTCAATAATTTTTCCAGTTTGCCAACATTTAAAATGACAGTTCTGACTTCTAACATACATCCAGTCTCTTTATGTCACCACTTTCAGATAGCATAAACTAGTTATTGTCCAAGTCTCTAGACAGAACAGCTCAGACTTGGCCACAGAAAACCATACTTAAAATATGCTTGCATTTTTTACAATAAGATACAGCTCTTCCATGAGCTACCAAATATATTTTGCATGCACTTTCTTTCAGAACTGACTTTTGCACACATTGACACCATTATTCAGACAAAACATCCACTTTCCTTGCTTATTGTCTTCACTTCTGTGATATATGAGTGTGCTTTGTCATTTACCTTTCTGCAGACGTTTTTATACCACAACTGTAATCCTTTAACCTCCTCCTCTATTTGAAATCATCTACACCATCTACCCACGCTTCTAATATATGCTTTGAGAATTTCATCTCTGAATCATTTTACTCAATCCTGTCTAAGAAGTTTAAACACAGTTTCTATATGGACTTATAGGTCCTCAATCTTGTATTGGAAGTAATGGGATTACTGAGAACAATAAAAACTTCAAAAATCTAGCAAGCCAAGTTCAGTGAAGTGGCAGCCAATACCTTACTAAACATTTCTATTTTTTTTAAAGCTTACAGTCTGTAAGATTGTTTGCAGCTATTTCCAAGCAAGCAGTATATTAAAAAAGCTAGCTAGATTAGAAGTGAAAAAGTCATCTCATGTTTCCTTCCCTCTATATAATCAAGACAAAGTTTGCTAGCTTTTTCCTTGCTTTAGATTGCACTACCCCACAGCAATAATAAAAGAAACAAGGTATAGAAAAAACACTTTTCAGTGTTTTTTCAGGAACAGCTTAGAAATAATTTCATCTATAGCAATATCAACCAAATGAAATTGTGGCTGCAGTCTTTTTACACTCTAATTGTATGTGGCAACTTCATATGTGTGAGCGCTCACATTCTTAATGTTCAGTTAATCCTAGACTATTCAAGGCTTGAGACATATCCTGGAACAGGTATGTGCAGGTAACTACTAAAGGAAGTAAAATAGGCTTCATCACACTAAGAAGTTGCATATATGGAATGCTCTTACCAGCACCACTCTAACAAAGCTTGCAACAACTCTGCTTTATTTCTCACACTTTCTAGACTACTTTTCCAAATACACAAAGTTAGGAGACTAAATTAAAATGGATTCTACATTTAAACCCAAAGTCTTTTGTCTAAAACTATGTGAAGACAATAAATTCTCCATAGGGTGGGAGAACACATAGCAGTCAATTACTGTATCAATGGTCAATTGCTGATAGTTTTTTCTAATCAGGATACTCCTATTAAGCAATATCATCTCCACAACGCAGGCAGTTTGGTAGCTATACAACACCTAATACTGTATTACCATGTTTTCCCGTAGATCTTCATTCTGCGTCATTTGAATTATTGTCTGGAAAAGTCGAGGATGGTACTGGATTAAGACTTCACAGGTCTCTCCATACCCACCCTAAAAAGCAATTGTTCAAAAAACATATTTAATTAAATAGAAATATTAAAATTGGGGGTTATACTATTATAGGCATTAAAACCTACTGAGGATTACAAACATTTAAAGAAAACCTGAAGGCAGAAATCCAGTCCTAAAATAAACTGAAAGTCAATAATGCATCAACATTAGACATCACTAAGAGTCTAGGAGAAGACAGAATCCAGTTCTGTCAGTACATCTACTCAAACATACCTACACCATTTCTTATGGTTTTGGAACACTTTCCTACCTGAAAAACCAAAGTTAGCTTGAACGGTACTTCCCGAGCAACTTACCAGAGTATTTCAACACAATACAACATTGACCTTCTTTTCCTACTACTCACAGATGACACCAGCCCACCTAATTACAACCAGAAACCAACCCTTCAAAATAAATCTTTCCCCAAAGGTTTCATGAGACACAAATCTGATTTGCTAAAGTAAAAAAAGGATAAATACATGAAAAGGTTATTTAACTTCAAAATTAATACATAAGTTTGATTCCACATGTGCCCTAAATCAACAGCTCAAATTAACTTAAACTAAAACCTTTTGAGAAAAACGTTATTTGGAAAGAACAGAGCTTGAATTTGTGGTTTCTTTGTATCAAATTTTACTTAATAGAGCTGCATTTTTAAGCCGGCACATAGCAGCTGAATACACATCAAATTTTACAGTGGAAAGATGCAATTTATTAAATGCTGTAACTCCAGAGGATCTTTCTCTTCGCATGACAGTCTATAACTCTCTTCAGTGATAACAGATTCATAAAATTGCTGCTGTTGCCAAGAACTTAAATATTAAAATTGAAACCATCCATAATCCTCAAGAATTAATGAATTTCAGCTCTTCAAATGAAAAGTTATACCCCATTGACAAGAAATATATGAATCTATAATCTCATTCTTCCACAAGCACGCATCTACTCTGAAAAGCAAACCCATAAAGAAATAATAACATCATTGATATAAAAGGAAAGAAAACATTTTCTCCCTTTTCACTCAGTATCACAAGCTTGTCTTGACAGGATGATCTTGAACACACTATTATCATCACAACAAAACAGCAAACACCAGGTGTCACTACTCACAGCTTAAAAAAAGAAAAACAGAATCTTGATGTATGAAGTGGTTCCCATCTCTCTAGTTCCCTAGGGATCATAAAACTAAAGACTAAAGAAGATGTTTGAAACTCTGATCACAAAAAAAAAAATAAGAATAGTACCATTAAGTACATACTGTTATACTTTCTTACAGGTCTGTCACTGCAGGAAGCCTCAAAATTGAGCAGACTTCATGTGGTTTTATGGTAATGGTAAGTCATTACGGCATAATGAAGCAAAAAACTAACTCTGAGCTTCATAGCAGAGACAGTAGTGAGACAGTGTAGTGACCTGGTACTTCTGAACAATTTTCAGACACAAATAAATATACCTCATTTATTTTTGATGCCATACATTGCTGATGCCATACATAAAGGTCTGGGTTATAGAAGGCAGGAGCAAGAGATCTCCTCAAACAAACCTCACAATTTTCACGAGATCTTCTCTTTAGAAAATGATCACTTAAAGTGCAATTGGATCTACTGCCCAAGTGTTCTGGGTCAGAAGAAGCACTTCCTGCTCATTAAGAATAGCTTTATTTAAGGACTTTACTTAAAGTCCTTAACTTTAACTTAACACATCTTCAAGGACTTTCCTCTCAAATGAGTTGCATGTTTCCCATCTCTTTCCTGCATAAGCCTGTCCAGTAGGAATATGATAGCAGATACACCTACAATTGACTCTCACGCCACACTCACATTAAGAGATTTTTACAGGACAGTGCAATGTCAGAATTCCTTAAGCCTTGGAAACAAATGCAGATGCACAAAATCACAGAATCAACATATAATTAGTTACCTTGCACACTACAGGATAATCAAGACTAGAAATAAACAAATTCAAAACTGTTACTTTAACAAAGGTGCATTATCTTTATTTTTCATTAAGTGTCGTGCTTTGTTGTTTTTTTCTTTTTTTAAAAAAAAAATCCAGTTTATAGTTTTCTAGTCTTCTGACTACTAGCAAAGGTTTCAAAACCTTCCTTCCTTTCACTACATACTATTTATGCAGTAACCTAATTTGATTCTTCAGAAAACTATGGAAGTATTCCCCCCCAAAAAAGAAAAAGACACTAACAAGCAGTATAAACAATACTTTTGTATCAAGCCAAAAGCATACAGCAGTAGAAAATGCCTACAGCTTCGTTCTTTTTCATCATCCAGATATGGCATTTGGAATACCTTTGAAAATTGAGAGAGGCAGCACCATGTAAGTTTTGTTTCTGTTTTATAAATAGTATCTCTTTGAGAGAAAAGAAAACGTATTATTTGAGGTAATAAAACTCACTCCTTTCAGAACGCCTTTACCTCTTACCTGTTAAGATTTAAGCACACAAGCACCTAAACAGAATCTATTACCATTAGACCAGACCAAAGATTCCAAACTTTCTAGTCAAACAGATTTCCACAAACTTTGTTTCTTGTGATCTCCAATCCTGCAAAGTCTTCAAAGATGTTAATGATACCCCACTAAAGACCTTTGCATCAAGTACCAACTGGGAACCTGCAAAAACATTATTTGCAATTTAATTTAAAAAAAAAAAAAAAATTGCAATACAGTTTTACCAAAGGACTATCATCTTTCTTCAGCCTTAAACAAAAAAGATAACACTAATCAACTGACATTGTAGTAACTGATAGAAGTTCACAGGGAAAAAAAGTATTGGTATAAATACCTGTACACAAAGATCTAGTGGAGTAATGCCATTTTTGTCTGGTAAGTATTTGGCTCCTCTCATCAGAAGAATTTGTGCAGTGTCCCTCTGACCATGGCTATCCAAAAAAGAGAAGAAAGTGAGTTAATACAGCACTTTTGTTCTATTATGAGTGGTAAGTTCAGTTTTATTGCATCTAACCAATACAATCAACATAAACTAGGAGGAAACAAATAGCTATGTGGTACCAAACTGCAGAAACACAAGACAGAAAATAACGCTGCTCACATTCCTGCTACTACCCTTCCCAACCAGTGTGGAAGCACAGTGCAAAAAAAGTCCCTTTATGCAACTAGAGTCATCCTCATCATTCAGAAGAGAATAATCTTTTCCTAGCCTCATAAATATCTATGAGTCACATTTCCTGCACAAAAAGAATGCTTTTTCAATTCAAAACCCTGGTTTACTTCAGAGAAAGTTTTATTTGCTATATGAGATCTTTGCTCACTCCTACCAGATTGGGGGGAGGAGGGGAAAATGAGAAAGGCTAATTATTAATCTATTATCTGGTTGTGCTTTAATGAACAAGTCTTACTAATGCTTTACTGATATTGATAAAACATATTTTGCACAAGAGAGAGAACCAAGAGTGATCTATTGAACTTATTTATTTTTCTAACCAACATGAATGTTTCGTCTAGCCTTTAAAAGTGAAGAGTGATGATTTTTACTTTTCTATTCAGAGTCTATTTCATAGTGTTACTGGTCTCTGTATATGGTATATAGGACAGTTACGTCTCCTCAAGTAATGAATTTCATAAACAACTATCATAAACATCACTGGCTACAAAAAATTACTACCAACGATTATTTATATCCTTCAGCACTTTGTGTATTACTTCCCATAGCCTTTTTTATTCATTTTCATCGGTGGAAAAAAAGAAGTATCACTGATTAGATTTTGACTTAAAAACATATTGAAAGTCTAGTTGACTGGTGCCTTCAACAATATTTAGTGCACGTATAACAAAATGTAATACAGAAGTATCTAATGGGTAAAAGACCAGTACAAGAGACAGCAGTTAAAGCTACAGATTAAAGTTTTTCTATGAAGTTTTAGGTCAAGAGCTATTTCACAGCATGCCTCTTACAGAAATGTGTATTTATATTTGCTGTGATGGAATAAACCAAGACTGTGATAACAGCTGAGGAAAGGCAGAAGAAAAGCAACAACTAACAGTTGATGAGGAAGGGATAACTTTATTGGTCACTCTATAGCCCCCAGCTGAGCTCTCTTCTTCCATGTCTTTGCAGATCAGGGAGCCAACAGGTTATTCTAACATACTGCTTTGCCCCAGCACTATTGCTCAAGAATCAGCTACCAGATCTCACCTAGGAGCTAAGACTAATCGCCTTATGAAGCAACTCCTCACTGTAAGCCTCTTTAGAGGCAGCCCATCCACTTAATGCCTCAAAAAAGTGTTAGAGTCAGACTCTGAGCACCAACACCCTTTCTCCAACCACTTAACCAACCACTGCTGTCACCATCTGCTCACCCTGTTACCTGGGTCCTTTCTTCCTGGGTGGCAGCAGCATCAACTGGCACTTCTGACAATGAGGCATGTCTACTTCTACAATGCGCCCTGTCCACTCCACCCTTCCAGCTGCTCCTGTTCATTTCTAAAAGAATATCACCACTGGACTGGTGATGTATTCACTTCTCATGGAAAAGCTCCAAGCAAGGTTGCTTGCTTCTTTTAAAGTGGGTGCCATTACCAGTCCCTGAAGGAAATACCAAGGTGTTCAATTAGCTAGCAGCTATTTATTGTCCGCTTTCCTCCTTCTCAACTGTCAAGAGTCAGCATACTCTAACTCCAGAGACCAAGGCTCCCACAGTGTAACTCTTGGCAGGCCACCAGGTCCATCCATTTCTCCTCTTGTTTATATTAACATTTAATAAGTGAACTATTTAACCTATAACCAAAGCACAGGGATTACAGAACTGCAAATATTCTTACAAATAGCAGAAATGCTCCAATTAGAACATGAAGTCATTTATCATATGTGATTAGTTTTGAAATAAAACTGAACAGTGAACAAAGCAGAATCGATGAAGGCGACAATATAATTTCAATCCAACACTACAATCTGATGGTATATATGCTCATTTCATGTACACTATAATATCATAATACACATTATCAAATAGCCAAAACCACCTTACAAAAACCTCCACTTCCGGAAAGTGATGAATGTAGCTATCATTAGCTTAATTACTCCTATGTCTTAACCTATGAGGTCTTCCCACAAAAGAAAAAAATATAATTTAGATGACATCTTTAAAATGTCTCTAGAGTAATCTATCTGCCTAGCAGACTGGTATCTATGAATGGCCTGGGAAGGTTATCAGTGCTTAGCCGCCCGCAAGAACTGCATGCGAATATTGACCCAGTACAAAAAGCTACTCAAATTACTTCCATAAAATACACTGATTTTTAAAAGCTGTTGAAAAGAAAAAATAACTTAAAATAACTTAAAATAACTTAAGCTGGTAGATCTCATTTTTTTCAGAAAAAAAAAAGTTCAGTAGTCATTGATTTATCACTCGGGCCGTAACATGCACAGCTACGTGTTGAAGAAGTCTGTTAGAAAGAGGTAGATAAGCCTGCAGTACTAAGATAAGCACTTAGATATAGCTCCAAACCCCATTCAAACACAAGTCAAGATTAAATACAAACCAGCTTTTATGTTTCCTAATTTCTGTGCCTTCACTGTTTTTGCAGGGAAAAAAAAACACACACAACACAATTTCACTTCTAGCATAGTATTCAGATGTTAAGAATACATACCTGCAAGCAAAATAGAGTGGAGTTGCCCCTGACACATTGGGCCTGTTTATATCTGCACCGCTGTCCAGCAAACACTGCACTGTCTGTAACAGAAGAAAATACCAGCATTACAAAGTCTAATGGCTTGCAACTAGTTAGCATCACGCATGTCTCATTACATTGAAGTATTTAATTTCCAGTAATGTATACCAGCTAATCCCAAAGACCCCTGGAACTACCAGCACTTCAAAACAAAACAAAAAAAAAAAAAAATACTTTTTGAACAGAAGTAAACCTCAAGATAATGACAGACATGAACAGGTTTATCACAACCTTAAGTTTTAAACACACAGAAGTAAAAAGGAAGTATCTAAAATATGAAAATATTGAGTAGACTATCAAACAACTTTTGCTGTATTCTGTTCACGTCTACAGATATCAGTTTCTCAAAATTTGGTCTTCCAAAGTCAAGATCTGCAACAGAAATGAGCTGAGTAAAGACAATTTTGCAAACTGTAAGTAGTTCCAGAGACAATACTTCAAGATCAAGACTCTACACGGCTGTAACACAGTTCAAGTACAGCATCCAGACCTTTAGTCTAAGGATACATACTCAGCCCTAAAGCAAGGCCAGGACTAACACTTAGATTTCATTTATTGATCTATGTGGATATATGTGAACTTGTTTACTTCTCATTTTAAATAGATTCAACTCTGTGAATTTCTTATTCGGAGAAAAAAAAAAAGTGTGTTTTTTTTTCAGTTGAAAAGCTCAGAATAGCTAGTACAATTCTGAATCATTACAAAGGACAAGAAAAATTTTGAAGTTTTTAACATTGTATCAAAAACTGCAGTCAACAAGGTAATAATACTACTACAGAACACCTTAGCTATGGATAGCAAGTTACTTAAACTCTCATGAACAGTAACAACAATCACCACTGTAAGAATGAGTTATTCCCATAGATGGGTACACAGTCAATACTAAGAGAAACAACAGAATTCTTCACATTTCTAACCATCACCATATGCATGACTACCTTGAAGTTAAAAAAAAAAAAAAAAAAAAAAACACTGAAGCACTTTCCTATTCTTTATGCCTTTAATGAGTTAATAAACTTTAGAAACTTACTGTCTTGTGTCCGTTTTGACAAGCTACGTGAAGGGCTGTCTGTCCCATCGCATCTTCAACATCTACATTACTGACATGCTGCACAAGATCATGAAGCAATTCTGTTCGTCCATTGACAGCCAACCAGTGAATCTAAGGTCAAAATGATACATTTCCTTAAGCACCGATGCAAGTATTTCAAAAATAAGATTTTAAAATGGACTGCATTATTGTCAAGATATTCACAAATAGAAGCTTTGTATATCATACACTTAAATACTTTGATCACCTTTTGATTCTTAGGAGAACTGGACACAGCAGCTTTATTTAGTTACATGTAAGATGGCTAAAGCCTAAGAAATCACAATCTTCAATTTCTGTGTTCATTTCAAGATCACCGTGAGAACTAA
Source organism: Oxyura jamaicensis (assembly GCF_011077185.1). Classification (NCBI taxonomy): domain Eukaryota; kingdom Metazoa; phylum Chordata; class Aves; order Anseriformes; family Anatidae; genus Oxyura; species Oxyura jamaicensis. Next base: position 73,254,396 of record NC_048895.1, on the reverse strand, counting down.
TAGTACTTACTGCAGTCAAGCCTTCATTATTACAAATGTTGACATCTGCACTGTATTCCAGCAGCTTGCTCATACATTTCTTCTGGCTATAAACAAAATAAAACATTACAATTGAGCCACGCAAAATCATTTAGAGACCAAATTCTTCCTAAGGTCCACTCACTCAATCTAATTCATCACTGTAAAAGCCACAGCAGGTAGTTTTACTTTATAAAGACTATGGTACTGAACATCTGAAAGGGAGAAGTGATTATCAATAGCACTAGAGATTCACACAAGAAGTGTAACATATGACAGCAAGGGACAAAAAACTGTGCAGCTTAATGTTTTTGTCAAAAGTGTAGAAGTACTCAACTACCACTCTAAGAGCTTCAGTTCAGTATGAACCACACTCTCGAGACAAGACACTGGAGTTCAGCTAATGGAAATCCATAAAGTTCATCATCATCTGTACACTTCAGTGAACACGTTTACAGTATACCACTAAATTATTATTTAATGAGATGCTCATTGTAACACTATGTAAATCTTTGGCAAGTACACAAACTGCCTTAATGAAAGGAGGAGTGTTTTTCCTATGTCATGTTTTGTTGGTCTTTTACTGCTCTCTAATGTTCTAAGAGTTTAACCCTTAATAGCGTATTCTCACTCCTTTTTATTTAGTACCTCTCACAGTTTTCTCATGTTTCTCTTCCACATAACTGTCTCCTGTGTCTATTTCTGCATTTCATTATGTGCCCCTTGGCCATTTCCTACTTTCTCCTACAGATACTCCTCCTGTGTACTAAACACTACCTCCCCCTCACCTGCAGTACCAGCTATAATACAATTCCATTACTCCTAACATACAGGTACTCTAAAAACAGAAAAAAGAAAACTATTACCATGTGTGCTTCCACATACTATAGGCTGAGAATTATATTAAAAGATTTAAAAAAAAAAAAAAAAAAAAGGCTTAGTAATTTTGACAAGTTTTACTGCAAGGGAATTTCACGTGTTACCAAAAATACACTTTAAGAAATTTTTCTAAAGATTGGAGAGATGAACCTGAGAGAACCTGGTTCACTTCCAGCACTGCAAAACTTTACTTTCAAAATTACACAAAACAATTACACAATGGGGAGACAGTTTATTCAGGCTAATGTTATTTTCTCACAAGAAATGAGAAAAGAATCTTTAATAAGGCAAAACAAGAAGTTGACATTTTTCACAAAAAGCAATTAGAGATAACAGTTAAGGCACATTCCAACATCACTAAGTGTTCTAATGCCATTAAAAACACTTTCCACAGTAAACAGTGGATTACCTCCCCTGAAAAGCATTTTATTAAACATTGTCTCTTTTCATATGTGATCTCTTATACAATTAACCTATACCAAACAATATCAGTAGCTGCTTCAGCTGACAAACTGCTCAAACTATGATACTTTATTCCTACATTGGTTTGCAGCAGAGGTATACTCTAAATATGAGCTAAGGGACTCAAGCTAGACTATGTCAAATTCAGTATACTTCTAGAAGGAGTTTACAGTTTCTGTGCTACCATTTGTCAACAGTAAGAATCTCTCAGTGACTTTTTTTCCCTTAAATTATGTATGCAACTAAAATTTTGAGAAAGGCTGAATACTTATTCTTCCACCTCTGTTCTATTTTGCCTACATTCACCAAGTCATCCGAGAAATAGCAACGTAATAGGACTATTTGTGGAAAGCTTTGCAAGTGAGAAGTATCCTAGATGTGAGATAAAGGTATAGGTAACACTCCAAATCACAAATAACTTACAAAGGAAGAAAACAGATGGTGGGTGCTGTAAGAGTGCTGAACTGTACATGCCACTATAGATCCTAAGTTGCTAAATATTATTTTCAAAAGGAACATAAATCAAGTCCTAGAACTATCTGCTGTACTGAAGATAATATTGAAGACCACCTTCCACCACCAACTTCTGTAATGATGTTTTCCTGCACCTCTAATTCTTTTGTACTGGGCTTCATGTTTAAATTGTATTCCATTCCTTTGCCAGTGATCAGGTCGACTGCTTGTCATATACACTAACAACTTGCACATACTACCCTGATTCATGAGAAGTGTTATTTTCCTGTAACACTGGTGATGTCTCATAGGAGCCTTTACAACTTGGAACAAAGGCACAACAATTACAAAAGAGAAAGTAAATCATTTTTACTCTAAAACTCTTTTTTTTTTTAGACACAGCAGTGTAACTGAAGCTCATAACCAAATACAAAAAAGTGTTTGCTTACTTCACCCTGCTTAATATTGTTTGTGCAAACTTTGTATTCCTTGCCTTGCAGTAAAACCTTCCTTGAAGACATTAACTGAGCAAAAACTTGGAATCTCTGAACCCTTCAAACCCCTTACAGTATCATCTTTGAAATCTTTCCTTACTTAGCTAAGAGGACCATAAATGCACTCAATTTGACTACTGTTGTAATGATCATAGAGATGTTAAGTAACTAAGAACCTGCTTAAAAGAAAGCAGTAAAATGCCTGACACTGAAACTGGCACTTCTGACAGTTTCTTGAATATTAAAGTAAGGATTTTAACCTTTGAGTTCCCTGTTTGCCATCCCTATTTTCAAGGGTGAAAGCCAAAGTGTTTTATTGAACCATGCAAAAATATTACAGAACATGGCAGCTCAAGTGCATTATGTACAACACCTATTTAAGTTTTCAAGATTTTCTTACCCATTCCTTGCTGCTAAATGCAGAGGTGTGCATCCTGAAATGTCCTGATAGTTTGGATTCGCTCCTTTTTTTAATAGTAGAACAAGGCATTCAACTGACCCACAGCTAAGAACAAGATAACAAGGATATTTACAAACCAAATTTATATCAATATAAAAACAGTAGCACTATGTGCAGATTGTAATCAGCTAAAACTCTTAACACTAAACGGTTTTTACACCTTCATACTTCAAGTTACACAAAGCTAAAGGAAAGATCCTTAAATACAGTGAGAACTGACTGATCGTAACTTGTATAAATGAATTCATGATAGCCTTTAGTGACTTTAAAATCCAACAGTCAATCTTTAAGACTATCAGTTATTTAAAATGTAAGTGAAAATGTGCTTTATCCCTTCAATGTTTTGTTTGCAATTTCCTCACGTCTCCTTCATCTTTCATCTATTCACAGGACTGAACTTGCCATTAAATACTAATTCCAATATCATTTTTTTCTTACACTTCAGCATCTGAAAGTTGCAATTGGAAGTTTAAATATCAAAAAAAAGTTTAAATATGAGAAAAAAATCTAAAACTCATGCACGTATTTCTTTGCTATTCAATTTGAATCTGTAACTCTTTTTTACTTTTCGTAACAGGACAGCTCCTCCGGACAATCGATGTCACTAAGAATATAGAAAATTTGGAATATACATTTATTTCACTTCTGAACAAGAAGAGCTGAGTAGGAGGATAAATGTATAATATTTTTGTATTTGCCCTGACCAGTTCATCTACTGTTACTGGTCTCCTAAATGACAGAACCACTAAACACCAACACAAAGAAACTGCAGCCTAACAGTACAATAAGTTGCAAAAATGGCATCTTGATGATCTCTGAATGATCCAATAGACAGGCAAGATAAAGGAGAATCCACAAACAGCATAACATAATTTGTTGGGTTTTGTGATCAACAGATCTAACATTTCAAAGAAACTTTTAAGACACATGCAAAAATTTGCTTGCGTATTTTAAGCGCTTCTTTCAGTAAATTTTATAAAACAAGCATGTCAGAGATGGAAAGCTTGGGAAAAATAGTTCTTAAACAGTCTGCTTAGAAAGCCAGAACTTCTAACTTTATTGTGCCCAAATGCCTGCTATTTATATGCAATACCACTACCTTTTTTTTTTTGAACATTTAAAGCAGGACCCAAGTACAATGCATTTTTTCATTAAAGTTTAGTTTTTGCAATGGCCTTTCAGGAAACTATTTGGTTCATTTCTGTTAAGGATGTTAATCCAATTGTTTCTTGGTGATTAATATTTATCACATAGAAGAGCTACATAAATAATAAATCCAGGTCACACATTTGAAACTTGCATGCAAGTCCTTTATCTCAGATAAATATTATTTAAAAATACATTAGAAGAGAATGACCAATTTATCTCCCCTTCTGTTACAGTCACATGAATAAATTTGGAATGGCTGCTTCCCAGTGAGAAAGGAAAAAAGTATCCACCAAGGTGCTAGAATTCACTAGAATTTGGAAAGCCATTTGATGTCATGTGTAACACCTGCCCTCTCAATAGAGAGACTTTTCTTGGTAAAAAGAACCAAAAAAAAATCAAAAGTAGTGTGAAAACAAATGTTAACTGATACTACAGAGTTTTCCAGCTTACATTGGTGCCTTAGATTTGTGGTATTACTTTCATTGTTAACTTCTGGTCTGGACTCTAATAAGTCTTACTTTGCTGCAATATGAAGCAAACTTCTCTTCACACGTCCAAATGCATAATTCACATCAAATTTTGAATTTGATAGCAGCTCTGAGACAGACCTTCAAAAAGAGATACAAAACGTTAATAAAAAAATAGCTCACAACATCCAAAGTATTTACTGCAACTTGTACACAAGCACTCTACTTCTTACGTGATCACAATTTGTTTCTCTTTCAACCGATTTCTGAAGAAGAGTTCCAAAAGCTTTGTAAGCATCTGCACGTTAACACTTTTACTCTTCCACTTCTGACTTGTACATAAACAAATGAACTGTGACACTGGGCAAAAGCTTCACATGTAAACTACTTACCATTACACTGGATGGCCAAATCATGTCTTTGCAGACACAAAACAAACTAACGCTAGCTTTGGTTTGAAAATCTACGAACCCACATCTTCCTTCTTAAATCAACACAGGCATCCTACCCAGATATCTAGCAGATTTCCTAAACATAAAGTTCAGAAGGAAGACTTGTACACGAGATCACTGTGATCATGTAGGAAGACTCATGATATGGTAATAGGATAAGAAATTCAAATAAAACCCTTCAAGCCCTAATAATTAGTTAAGATAAAATATCTCAAAATAAGTCAGACTACAAGTGAACCAGTCATTCCAACCTCCAGCAATGAGCTGATCACATAATTTAAAACCTACGCACACGATATCATGTAGAACAAATGTTTATCCTGATTAGATAAGCAATTTACATTTTCAGCAGGAGGCACACTACCTGCTTGCCTACAACCAGTGGTAGCACCACTTCGCTGGCACTGCACAGCACCCAAGTTCCAAACACACTGAGGACAACTGAGTAAGAGAAACACCTGCTCATCTGAGGAATCCCAGATGTATCGTGTATCAACCTCATTGTCTACACGAGACTAACAGCTTTTACATCAAAAAATACACACATGGAGCTACAACCTAGTTACAAAACAATCTTTTTCTTATCCAAGCACAAATTCCTCTCTATGCATCAATAGAATAAATCCCTGTTCCAGTCTAAGGTATAAAATAAAACATACTTCTCAGGTAAGGATTCACTGGGATGCACGCAGTCAGCTACAGAAGACATCTCAATTCAGCAGCAGAAAACCTGAGAGAGTGCTCTAATAGCTGCAGCAAACACGCTGTTTTCCATGACCTTAAAACAAAAAACTAGGAAATGTAAATGAGTTCTCACCTGTGCTGGTCAGCCATCACCATTGGCATTAGCGTATAGACAGCAGTTTCATTATCTGTAAAGAAATTAAATTACTCCGTTAACATAAAGGAATCTTTAATGCAAAATAAGTTCATCTAGCAACAATAATGCACTTTTTAAAGCATCCATTGTTCAATAACTCATTCTTATTACATAGGTTAAAGCTACCAAAAGTTACGTTATACAGAAAAATACTCCATACTTAGAAGAGGTAACGAACATGACTGTAATACATGAAATTTTAACATGCTTCTCTCTTTTACAAAGTAATAATTACAGAATTTTCAATACAGAATGCTTTCCATCAATTCTTTTAATTGTTAATTCTGTTTATTAAGTTAAAGTATTTAAGGAATGTGCATTAACCAAAATAGAACACATTTATTTTTAAAAGAAGGAAATTTCCTGTGTCCCAAGGTGACTAAAAAACTCACAGGAATAATGACTGTGGAAAAGTAATTTCTTTAATCTAGGTTAGTCCATAACCATTCATATTTTTTGTCTCTCAGCTTGAATACCTGAATAAAATATATTTGTATTACACTTGTAATCTGTTTCATATTCCATGTTTGAACGCAATGAAAAAAGGCCAGGACACAATCATGCAGATCAGTGACAGAAATAGACTGAAATGAACGATACTGAATGATACTAGAAATAGAATGATACTGTCTCTGTCAGTATTACCACTTCATAAAGTGTACATTCTGTACAATTTTGTACAGAGCTAATTAAAAGGGTTTGGGGACTAAGGAGCTTGTGTGTTTATTTTTGGTAAATATTATCCCTATTCATAAGCAAAACTTCTAGTGTGATGTACTTTACTTTGAGTCACAAGGGAGAGAAAAAGCACTATATGCCTCATGAACTTAGAGAGTTCCTTTTTTAGGTTGTTTGCATCTCAAGTCATGAATACCTAAGAGCCTAAGACTTGCAACTTCAGGTGGCAAGGCCTAGGTTTCAGGCACTGAGAAATCTCTGTCCAGAAATCTCTGTCGAGCTCTTGAGTGCCTAGAGAACGTCTGCTTAAGTATACTTCAGGAGAATGATGAAAAAACAAATGCTATGTCACATTGGCAAGGTTAGCTCAGTGTATTCACTGGCATCTGACTCTGGAGATGCTTCACTGAAGAAAAAAAAAATCACTTGAAATTTCATCATCCAGAATCCTGCCCTGCCAAGATGCACATATTATTTCATAACAGGCAGTGGCTTGAATTTGGCAGAGATCACAATCTCAAAGAAGTGTCTGCATCATCCATATAACAAACTTCCTAATGGCTAGAGAACATGCAAAGGAAGCTAAATAACTGGATTTAGCACCTTCAGCGCAAGCAAGTTCAAAGATACCTCTTCATTTCCTAAGAGAGCACTACTTAGCTTAAGGATGGAGAGCAGAAGTTACATTCTCATCCTTCCAATTAAAGTTATTCAAAAAATCATAATTGAAGAGTCCAGACATGGCACACAGGAAGCCACCAAACCGCATGCCGTAACAGACCAGGAGTGACATTTACTAAGCAGATCACGTCAGTACACATTTGGAGCAAAACACTACATCCCAAACCCACTTTCACAAGAGTTGTTTTTCAAGAACTGTTTGGGCAGGCCTGCACGAACCCAGGGAACAGCCAAGTGAAAAGAGAAGAGATCTAATAAGGAGTACTCAGAGCCTGATAGCACTGAACAGAGGTTTACTTGGAACGTAATTTGGACCTTTAGTGCCTGAAATCCATCTATCTCCTTATTTTGGTCCAGCCATGGTTTGTTTCATGTAGTTCCTAGAGAATAAGTAGTGCAGAAGGAACTTCAGCCCTACAAGACAAGAGAATTATCTGTTTTGAAGGTCACAGGGTTTGCACTTACACTGTGGCCGACGTAATTACCTCTGAAGAGTAAGATAGTAACGCCCAAAACAGGAAGAAAACTTCCAAACCCAAATTCAGCATGAAATTTGCCTGCACTAGTACAGGAGTAAATTTAAAGCAGTTCCAACTGGCTTAAGTTGTTTTAAGCATTATTTGTATTGCCATCATCAATTAGTTGAGCTGGTGCTTCTATGTTATCCCTGGAAATCTGAACTTATATTAAGAATTCTCACTGCTGCTATTCAAGGGTTTATGAGAAGTGGCAAAATCCATCCAAAAAGTGCCTGTCATTCTGGGTTATGCATGAGTAACCGCACAGCGGGCATCAAGGGGACGAGGGCAGGGCACAGCAGCCAGGCCAGGAAGTCCCAACACAGAAAGCATGGAGAAAAGAGTGAATTATTCCTTCCCGTCCAACGCTGGAAACAAAAGCTGGCAGGCTCATCTGCAGAAACAAGTCCCTGAAGGAAGTACAGTGTCAGGACATGACTCACGAGAACAGAAGCTCTGCACTTCCAAAAGCTTTCACAGGGGTAGCCTACAGCCGGGCGCAGCTGGAAGACTGAACTATTTGTCCCAAGAGCCTGCAGCTGTTTTTCCAAGTCCACCCTGGTACGGGGCCGCATGACAAGTTTGGAGCCACCACAGGGAGGCTGTTACTGGTGGCAGCGACTTGGGGCACCCTTTCAGACGAAACTCAGCGTCAGACAAAGAAGAGATCTGTCATCGCCAGCGAGCCAGCACCTAACCCAGGACCTAAATCCCGGCTGAAAGCAGAGGCCCGGTGCCACAGAGCATCGGCTGCCCGGGACCCATGGCAAAGCGGGGCACCGCTGGCCTCGGCGGGCAGTGGGGATGGGGAGAGGAAGGGGAAATGGGGAAATGGCCCCTGTTAGTTCAGAACGAGAACTCCCCGGAGGGAGCCGGCTCCCGTTCTCCCGAGTCACGTCTCCGGGCTCAGCCCCACGGGGCGCCCAGCAGCCCCCCGCCACAGCAGCCGGGCTCCAGGCTCCGGTGCCCGGGCTGCGGGCAGCGAGAGGCGGCCGCTCCCTTCCCCTTCCTCCTCCTACCGTCCGGCAGCTCCACGGTGCGGGCGCGGCGCAGGGACCTGGTGAGGCGGTTGAGCTGCTCCATGGCTCTCTCCATCCTCGGAGCCGCCGCCGACAGCCCCCCGCCGCCGCCCCGCCGCCCTCAGCCCATGGCGGCGGTGCCGGTGCCGGCGCCCAGGCTGCCCGGGCCGCTGCCGGCCCCCGACCCTCTGCGCATGCGGGCCGGGGCACGCAGGGAAATGGCGGCGCGGGGAGGGCCGCGGGGATGGGGGGCGCTGAGGGGAGGGTGGCGGTGGGGTTGGATTCGTTATCCCTCCTGAAGTAAACAGGGGGAAAGGGAGATCTAGGAGCTGCGACTTTAAAAACCGGTATTTAATGCTGTCATTAATGCAGACCAAGACATAAGAAGCAATAAACAAGCGTGCATAAGTTACTGTGTCTTCCTTTTTAATTTCAGTTGTCGCCGCCAGCTGCGACGACAGATAAACAGCGGGGAAAACAAGTCCGTGTAACTTCGGTCCCTGCAGAAGTGCCAGAACAAACTGCTTGTGGGCACCGGAGCCTCCACAGGGAAACACCCCTGCAGCATGAGTCCCGTCAGTAACAGGCAGTGGCACTTCATCCCTGTACTTTATTTTTGGCATTACAATACCGGTTATCAAATGTGCAGAAGCATTAAAAGTTAAGCATTTCGCCCGTAATAATGCTTCAGGTGTTATTTAATGTCATCTTGACAAACAAAGGAGGTATGTGTTACGTGAAAATGCAATGACCTAACATAAATTATATTAAAAGGTGGGATAATCATACCCCAACAAGTTGTTATTAATGACTAACTTCCATATGCAAGGAAGTGTATGGGAATCCACAAGGATCTATCATCTGATTCTGTGTAATTTTTTTTTGTTTCATTCTGCACAATGTTTCATTAAGGTAATGGAGCAAAATACCCTTGTTAGATGTTCCAGTGACTCCACCATGGTAAGTTTGAGAAAAAAACCTCTAGGAATTGAAAAAGGTTCAGAATGTGTAGTAAAGACAGCCAGACGTGGATTGGCTCCCATGTAATGATAACTGAGTTAGAACTCTACTAGCTGGAGAAAAAAAATAATAATAACGAGTGAACGAGTGGCAGAAAGGAAATGGGGATCTATTGTTTATTCTCTCCCTGCAGTTGGACAAAAGGGGATGCTGAACAAAACTTGTGGGAATTGGTTTCAAAAGCAAACAAAAATAAATAGTACAGTTACAGTTCTTGCCAAATGTTGTGCTAACTGCTGAAAACTGGTATAAGCGACGCTGGAGAAGGTCATGAAATGAGATTTCACAGAAGGCAATGAAACACATAAAAGCCATACCTGTCTCAGGAGGCCCTAACTGTCCCCAGACAGTTTGTAGCTTAGATGTAGCTTTGATGTTATTATTTCATAATAACATCATAATATTATAATGATTAGAAATTATAACAATATAATTTCATAATATCTGTAGTGGTAAAATAGCCTTCTACTGGTTAGCATTACATGAAATATTGTAGTAGCCTAGAAATGATTGGGTATACTGTGATATCTAGTTCTGTGTGCCAAATTTAAAAGCTGTGTCCTGCATCAATAAGATCCCATCTCAAACTAATTCATATTAGGCTTGTGGTGGTTCAACTCCAGTCTACTCTAAAAAATTATCAGATTGTCAGTCCCTTTATCAGATTCATTTTTCACAGATTTTTAAAAGGTAATTGGGATGTTGATTGTGCAGACAAGACTTGTGAATTGAATACACCCTGATAATCAATGAAAGTTTGTACTTCCTAGAGATATGTCTTAGTTTACAGATATCAGATGAAAACAGGGTGGTTGTTTAAATTCTGAAGATGGCCTTCAAAAAAAGAGGCAGATCAGAAAAAAAAAAAAAAACCTGAAGGTTCAGGCTTAGGAAAACAAGTTGCTATCTCAACAAATTATCTCTAAAAAACAAACAAACAACAAAAAAAAAAAATCACACAAACATATAATGACATTGCCTGGTCTTCAAAAAGCTTCTAGCTACCCGGATGACAGCCTGAACTCTTCTGGCAGGTTGTGGAAGCTGAAGATACAAGATGCAGATCAGAGATAGGTGATACAGGTTATGAGGTATGTGAGATTGTGAGATAGTAAAAAAGTGAGTTAATGAAAAACAAATCCACCTCTGATGGAAGTGTCTCTGGATCTAAGACTTTAAGAAGTATAGTTCTATATTAAAGTAATATATGGATTATACACAATATTAGCAGTGACTGCATAAGGAAAGTATAAGTAACTGTAGTGCAAATCTCTCTAAAATGTGATAACAGGACTATCTGCTCTAGGCACACTATTATTTTCAGAATTAGACATGAACTAAATATGAAGATTTAACTTATGTTTTATTCTCCAATTAACTCGATTACAGGCATTCATGATGCAGGATGCAGAGACTATAAGGAGTATCTGTTTTAATTCTTAAGTGCAATGGGCATCTCTTGAAAGTCTGAGTATTTGAAGGAGAAAAGCAAGACAAAGTTAATTACGCCGTGTACTGTTGTTTAATGTTTACTCAAATGTAATTAATAAATAAAGGTCGGACTGTTAAAAGGATTCTCTAATGCAGTGGAAAACTACAAGTTTTGGCTGGAAGTATTATTATTTCATGGTCTGGTAATCAAGCCAAAACATCCAGGAGATGCTTCAGCAAGGGAATGTCACAACCACAACAGTTCTCAATTATTACTGTAAAATCAGTACAGTCTCAGTTCTTTGAGAAGTGCTTACAGTGGGGCATAGGCAGTGCTCAGGATGCTGCTGTGCTGCCCTGTTCTAGAATATGTAATCTATAATCTATACCTCAGGGCTCACACTGACACCAACTGGCACAGCAATTTCCCTAGCGCAATTAGTTGTCCTAAAGCGCCCTGTGAACACAAAGGTAGCACTTCAACTTCAGTTCCCACTACTTTAATACCTCAGTGATGTCTGCTAGAAATCTTTCACACATACACAGAGGCTCAAGAATTGTTTTATTATTATAATTATTATTTCACCAACTCTATTCCCATTTTCTAATATGTTCTCTATTTTTCACTGCAAAGTTCTTGGTATATTGCCAGGATTCATACACAGAGAGAGAGGGAAAAAAAAAAAAAAATCAAAACCAGGGACTGAAAACTATGTGACGTAACGTCCTGTGATTTAAGCAGAATCTCAGAAGCCTGGCATGTCAGCATTGTTTTCTAGACAGTTTGAGAAGTATCTCAACATGTAAACATCCAGGAAAACAACGTAAGATACAGGAAGGAAGAAAGGAAAAGATGACCACTCTAGAGATTACTGGGAAATGAATTAGCAGAAAAATTATACATATATTGAATACTGTGGACACGTGTCTGGTTCGGCACAACCTGCCTCAGCAGGAAGGTTTTATTCCCTCTGAGAAGTTACAAAGAAGCAAGAAGAATGGTCAGTTACGTGGAATGGCCTGTCTGGGAGAAACTGCAAACAAGTCTAGGACGCTTTCATGTGAAAAGAGTAGGCTCAAGTGGACATGATAAAGATATCTTATACAGCATGGAGAAGTGGACTAGGAAATGAAGTTCACAGGCAACAAGCTTAAAAGAAACGAACTGTGGAGGCCAGTGTGTCAAGTGGATTCCAATGAAGATTAAGCAGTTCATGGAGTGCTGTGCCATCAGCAGAATTTTTTCCCAATGGGTTTTGGTGCAATCTGACTCAGTCACTGAACTGCAGGCTTCCACAAATGGGAGTGGAAACCAGGAAAAGAATTACACTGCACACAGCTTGTTCCATAAACTCCATCAGAGAACATGAGGGTCCATAGGAGAACATATTCATCCATCACTCATCATGGTTGGACACAAGAAGCCAAGACAGAACCATGATCTTACACAACATGAAGGTTCCCACCTAGAATACTCTTTGCTCTCATCTGGTGTTTTTAAATCCACATCGGTGTTTTTCCTGTCCTCCACAGACAAGCAAATGTGCCTATTGTTGTGTTCTAGAAACAATACTTTGTCCCTCCCTTGTTCATAGGGTTCAGGCACTTGGGTCTTGCTGCACTTTCCTCCTTCTTCCCTTCCATGCCTGCATGACATCGTTGCCAGGACAATATTCACCTGCGATACTTGTACAGAGCAGTTTCTCTAAGTGTGGAGGCTTAAGTATTAAATGAAAAACAAGTCCTGTGCACACTTTTTAGAGCACAAAAATTAAATTATTTTTTTTAAAATACTATGTGAGAAATGTGTTTTGTTTTGCTGCAAATACTTCATGGAGTAGAGGAGCCCTTTCAACAAGTATGTTACCCCAGCTTGACTTTATCAGGTTTCTTCTGGCCAAGAGAGATGATGGAACAAGCAATAGGATATAAAAGAGGTGTCATCATGTTATTCATGGAATTGAAATCCATCCCATGACACAGACTACCTCTCCTGGTCCAAAACATGTTGTAATTGTCCTTTTCTCTTTCTTATTTAATTGGTATTAAAAAGGACCGACTACAGAATGTCTTAATGCTTAAGTGTTTCTTAGAAGAAGAATCACATGGGAGTTCTTTCTAAGTAAAATAAACAGTATAAGGCAATTTTACCCTCAGTCTTATTCTGTAGGCAAGTCAGCAACACCGATCGTTCAGCTTTGCCAAAGGCTGCTGATGGTGCTAATAGAAACAAACAGTATTAGCGTGTGTGCCATTAAATGGTGATGATGTGGTGATGATGTGTGAGTAAGTCCAAAGCTTTTTCCTTTCATTCCGAGTTTCAAAGAACTTCAGGTCTAAGGTCATTCAGGGCTAAACTTAGAACTTTCTCCAATTTCTAGGTAAAGGATGAAATAAATGACCTCTTGAGGACCCTTTCCTTGTGCGTGTGATTCTGGATATACCTCATTATAGAACGAGGATATGTGTGAACAACAGCCAATATTTTCCTTTGCTCATCATAGTAATTGAAGCAAGGAAACTCAAAAATACATATCCTTTCTAAATAAATCTTTTATCTTTATCTTATCTTTTGAGATCCTTAGTGGGTGCAGTGACTTAAATACAGGGTCTTCTGCTACCTATTTAATGATATCTGCCGTCCAGCTAGGTGACCTGGACCTCATCAAGGCAGGAAAAACAAGACCCTTTTCCCCTGACTTATCAGGGAAGATCACAAGCCAAGCTACCCTGACTTTAATTTTGCTCCTGCATTTTTTGTCTCTGTTTCAGGTTTTCTTACACAAACTCATTCTACCTGCCAAGACACTCCCAAACTGATAGGACATGTTGATGGGCATTTGCAGCTTTTAAATCTTGCTCTTTCCACCACAGCAGGAAGAAGTATATAAGGAAAAGCATCTCCTGAAGTCTAACATCTCCTTTGGCTACTGACCATAAAAACTCAAGGAAGGAGAATCCAGAGCAAACCAGACAGTGGTAATGCGATCTCAGTGTTCAGCATCAGTGATCACAAATTTCAGTATCACTTTCAGAGGCTTCCTTAGACTCTAGATTCACCCAGATGTTTTGAAAGGTGCATAAATGGCCTCTGAGCCTTGTTTTTTTTTGTTTGTTTGTTTGTTTGTTTTGTGTGTGTGTGTGTGTGTGTGTGTGTGTGTGTGTGTGAACTACTTCAGTAGACCTCATCCCCTAAAAAAAGACTCATCTCAGCCCTGCAGGCTGTTAGTGTGTCAGTGTGTCCTGGGAAACAGCTAATTGAACAGTGCACTTTGCCAGTGGTACCGCTACTGTCCAGTCTATATTGACTGCCATAGAAAGGTCAATTAGGCACCTCCAGGTGGTAATTAATTCCATCTGGTGTAGAAATTGGTATTACACAAGGAGGAAACACCTTCTGGGGGTGTCTGATTCTTTCTATAGTAAGCCTAGGTCTCAAAACCAGAACTATTAAGTGGCTGAAATTACTTGAAAGTAGTAAAATTAGCTAAAAATAGTTACACCATGACAGCTGTCATCAATAATGTTTCTGTATTTTATTAATTTCCTTAGTGTCAAGCAAGATACACCATTCCAAGGAAATTTTAAGGTTCCCAGCTTACTGAAAGCCTTCGAGTAATTTATTCACCGAATGCAGTCAGCGGAGTTCCCGTCAATGCCAAGATAAGCAGGCACGAGCGTATTTGTCCAATGCACTCACATATCTACAGATGCCATGTTCAGTCCTAAAAGCAGTTGGTGAGATTTGTCTTTCACAGCAAATGAAATCAAATCAATTATTACTCCCGTGAGAGAAGCAGTGTCCCTGAATTTTACAGGAAACTGACTGCCAGTAGCCTTGAGCATTCCCTAGGGAGAGCAGAGCTGGGCTATGTTTCTTTCCAAAAAGATAATAGCATCATAACAATTAAAACTGTGGAGCTCACAGCGTTTATTTTGCCAGGCTTTTCTTCAGATATATATATATATTTCTTTTCAGGATTTGGAGGGTTACAAATTGTTGCCAGAAAGGGAATGCAAAACTAAATAAAAATCAAAACTTTCTGCTCTTTTGGTCTGTTTTTCTGCTGTACATTCTTGACACAGACATACCAAATTATGAAATCTCTAAGCTAGTTGGCCTACAGCATAGAAGAGAGAAATTGATATTTCTCTTTCTAAATCCCCAGATAAATCTGTGGCACAGTGACTTCAGTGTGACTTCAGTGAACCTTGCATCTCATTTTTGTTATATCTTGAATGTCACTGGATTGTTAGGTCCTCACAAAGAGGCTTCTCTGGACAGTGCTGAGCCCTAATGTCCAACCCTAAACTGGACCTTTCTGGCATCTACTAGGTGCTAAAATTTAACGTGTGGGTAAATGCATTTCAACTGTATTATTTTCTCCTTTTACCAAAAAATATTTACAAAATAAATAAAAAGAGAATCTTCTAAAGTTCAGGTTCACTTCACCCTCTTTAATTACTGGCAAACTATGAGACAGGACTACTTGAGAGAAATGTCAGATCTCTTCAGAGGGAAAAATATTATAAAATCTTTAAAAATAAGCAAAACAGTAGGCTTTTCTTTTGTCTGCCACTCATACTGAAGGAGCAGATAGTGTGATTTGTCACATTTCATCAAGGAATAAACCAAAGGAATATGATATTTTTATGGGATACTCTGGATACAGAGGCATGATTGGATATGCTTCCCCCCCCCCTGCAGCTCCATTGGCCTTGATTCGCTTCCAGCTCTGCCAGCAGAGATGTTCTTCCCTGCTGCATTGCTGTGTTGGGAGCCAGCACATCTTCCGAATGTGGCTGGGAGCCACTTTTCCCAACGGCCACGTGCTCCCTGCAGGCTGTGCCACAGCCCGAGGTTGGAAACTGCCCCTGTCTCCTGCTAAAGACCAAGGGCTCACAGAATGATAGCTGAGGGCAGCTAAACTCACAGAGACCTGCGCCAGCTACCTTCCTCATTCCTGTGGTGTAAGACACTCATGGAAGCAAGTCCACAGGGGACTGAGGAAACCATCTCGGACCTCTCTAGACACAGAACCACGCCTAGCCCCGGTGGTGGAGGTGCTGACGAAACGATATGGACGTCTGGGAATTCCACTGCTGCGTGTCTGTACGAAACACGAATTTGTGCCACCACACTTTAGTACATCTGGCTGTGTAAAACACTGCTGTGGTTGGACTTACAGCCACCTTACTGGGATCTAATAGCTGTGTATCACGGGGTAGATAGGCTTTATACATATATATATGAATCATTGCTTTTCCAGATGCTTTTCTATCACAAAAATCTATCTTCAGCTTTGTTGCCAATAGTATTGAGAATAAGAAAATGGAGCATTGAGTTGTTTCACTTTTGTCTGTTACCTTGACTGGAAATCAATCGTTTCATTTGCATATCTATCTTAAAAACAATCAATGCAGCCTTACTTTTTTTGTCATTGGGATTTATAAGAAAATAGTACTCATATGGATTTTGTCTACATTTTTATGTCTACTGCCAAATGAAGTGTGAATTTGGCTGTGATCAGATTTGAGTTCTGAGCCTCACTGTTTGTGTTATAGGTGAAAAAGTGGTAATAATAAAGGTTGTAGTAATAGCAATAATAATAACATGTAGCATATCTCACAAAATAAGATCTATTATTTCTATATCTTGTCTTATTTTTGAGGAATATTGTCCTATGAAAAAAATGGTTTTATATTTCACTTAATGGGATTTCTTAAACCCATTTTAATATTTTCTTAATGTATAAACTAAGTTCCCCAATAATACTGAAAGCCATGTGCCAGAAAATCGCAAAATGTGTATATTTTGACTGTGTTTCTTTTAATTTTACTGTAAAGAGATTTCATCGAGGAGGGAAATTTTCTCTGAGAAGGCTCTGAAAGCACTGAAATTGCTTTGATTCTGCCAGGTGGCGAGTTGCTGTGGGTCAGGACAGCAGAGAAAACCCCACTCATTCTTTTCAGTTTTTATTTTACCTATCTGCACTGTTGAGCTATTGAATTCTATTTTTTTTTCTGCTATGCTATACAAACTTTACTAACCCCTGGTTTCTCTTTTTGTGCAAAATACACACAAACAGACCTTTCTTATTTTGTTTTAATTCTAATTAGAACTATTTCTGTAATAACATGAGGTTAAAATGTTATTATATATTTGCAATACCTACATGATTTATGCTGACTCTCAACAATGTCTCTAAACTAAAAGACCATCGATTACAGTTTGCTCAGCATCCATTTCTATTCTCTGTGGAGCAGTTATTTCTACTTGACTCCTACCTGCATTTCCTTAAGGCTGAGTTGCTGGAATTTCCCAGTAATAAAATGTTCAGACTTAGAGATATGTTTTTAGCTCTCTGTCTTTGTCTAATACATGCTCCTGGTCTGAAGTAACTCTGACAGTTCTGTTATATTTCTCCCTATTAATTTTTCAAAAGGAAGTTTTACAGTGCCTTGAAAAAAAAATCAACAGCGCTCACGGATCAGAATGAAAATACTTTGAAATATTTTTGTAACGCCATAGACCTTAACTTTGCAAGAACTTCGCTAGGGATTGAAAAGCTTACAACTATCTCTCATATTAAAAAACAGAATCATGCTTATTTTGGTAAAACACATCTTCTGCACAAAGCATTTTTGAGCAGAAAATACCATGGGTTGAAGAGGACATAGGCACATCCCTTTGTTCTGCTAATCCTTGTGCTCCTCTCTCTATCAGCCTATGTAGAATCAGCAAAGAGCATATTTAAACAACTGCTTGGGCAATAAGTCTATAATTATTCTGTCCTTGTCTGTCAAACTTTGGTGATACTGTCCGTGTGACAGTCTTGCTGTCTGTCATGTCAAACGATCTGTTTTCCCTGCCTCATCTTTGGTTAGTTGTGTTCTCATCTTTATTCTGTGCAGCTGCATCTGTCTACAGATGTGAGGTTTCCTTCCTCCAGATAATTATAGCAATTTCTTTATATTCTCTCATGTTTCTAGAACATGCATATTTGAAGCTCTGCAATAGCAATCATGACTCGAGGTCCTGCAATTAATGATCTCTATACTCAGCAGAGGTCACAATAAGGAAACCTGCAAGGTGAACACGGAAATGCTATATTGCATCCTGAACAACAACCTGAATATTTCAAATGAACAGGAAACTAATTGCATGGTTGATTTTGCTACAAATTTAGAGCTTACAATATCCTGAGATTTTCATTTTCTATTACTGTTTCAGGTCTTCATTAACTGTAAAAAAAAAAAAATGCTTTCAGACTGACAGTATTTGCTGTCATTCTAGAATTAATTTTATTTTGAAGGACAGCAAAAGCTATTCACTTTTTCTCCTGAACAACTAATTTCCATCTCAGAAATATATTAAAACTGGACTGGTTTTAGTTGTTGTCATTCAATTCTGTCATGCAGAAAAGTTCAAAGAAAGGCAATCTCCTTTTTTTTTTTTTTTTTTTTTTTTTCTCAAGCAAATAAATAAATGAAATACATACTCATCAGAAAACACTGGGTTGATCTTACTTAACACAGAAATAAATGAAGACAACTGATCCGTTGTGTGTCTGCTACTTGCTGCTTGTGCTATGCAGGGGGACTCCCCTTGGTACCCCACGCCTCCTGTAAGGTGTTGCTGCAGAAGCTGATGATGCCTGATAATAAAATACCAATGGAAGATCAAAAAGCTTTAGATAAATGCCCAAATTTATTTCCAGCTTTGTGTCTACATAGTGAAAGTTGCAAATGTCTGTCCAAAAAAAAATTTTACCTTTAAATTCAGTAGAGTATGAACATTCAGCCTTATATTACTAAGCCATCCCACAGACTCAGAAAGTTCCATCAATTCCTATACTGTCTGGACTGGAAATAATAGTATTTTGTGCTCTGAAAATGGATTCTATTTTGCAGACATTGGCAGTGCATCTTTTACTCTGACACCACAATAAAATACACAACGAAACCTTAGGGAGTACCTCTGTGTCCCAGTAACTGTCTTGACTAAACGTATAGAAAAGGCAGGGCAAACCACATACATTCTGCTGCTCCAGCTGGGCTCTGGTAGCTTTTAATTCCCAAAAGACAGAGAGCATCACTCAAGAGATTTCCAGGCTCCCTTGTTACCCTAGCGATTGGCCTTTAAGTTTGTTTGGTGTACAAGGTGTACAAGACTTCTAACAGTTTTAAAAATATTTGAGCTGTTAAATATCCACATCTTAAGAGAGACATGTTAAGGTGGGCTGCGACAGCAGTGGTAGGAATGCTCTGGTACACTGGCAAACCAAAAGCATAGAGCAATGAAGGGAAATGAAAGTAATTTTTTATACTAGCACTGCTTCTTTTCCCTGCTCGCTGTTGGGGATACTGAATAATTCTCAGAATCGCGTAGCTAATGCACAGCCAGTGACAGAGAGCTATTTAAGTCTTGGGAGAAATTTTGTCTTTTGTAAGAAACTCAGAAGGCTGCATACCAAAAGCAACCACAAGATGTCAGCCTTAATGAATTACAGTAGGTTATCCTGATTGGCTCTGTCCTGGTAAGTAACTGGATAGGGGAAAACTGCATTTTTCATGTTGGAGATTTTGTGGAGGAAATAATCTAAGAATAATATTCCTAGTCATACACGCATTCAGAAAAAGATTGACCAACTCCAAGTACAGTCCCTCTGCGTGTTTGTTTCTACCAGAAAAATGGTGAGGGTTTAACCCTTCCAATCACAGGGAGGACAGAGCAGGGGTTTGTCACTCCACGCTTGCCCTGTTTTCACACTCTTTCCCTAAGCATCCGTTGTCAGAGCTGTCAGAGGTATCAAACTAGATTGACTTCTGGATTCATCTTCTGCACTTATTTTTATTCTCCTGATATTCTTGACCACGTTCCCATCCTAGAGTTCTGAATGCTTGTGAGACAATGAGAACGTCACGGTGTCCCATTTCCAGTCCAGGTCTGGAGACGTTCAAGCGACAGATCCATTGATCGCTGTTCCTGGAAGTCTTTGCAATCTGTTCCCCCTCTCTTTGCCTCTGCAAAGCTACCTAAGGAGTTGTGGTCTCCCATGCTTTTTATGATGGATGCTCTACTTGCCTTTAGCTACTCACACGAGCAGTGTTCTTGTGTTTGCTACCAGTTGTTCACATTAGCTGGGTTTAGCATTAGCCACTGCCATCAGTTACAACCTCCTGCTGTTGTTCCTGCCGGCTGTTCATGCTGTGCTGCTTTGCTCAGCTCTGTTCAGCCAGCAAAGCTGCTGACTGCTTCAGTGTCTGCCCAGCCCTTTCTTTCTGCACCCCGTACAGTCTTTCATTTGGGCTTAAGAAGTTCAGGTGATACCCAGGATCTGCAACAGGCAAATTTCCCAGCAGGATCTCACCCATGCTTTGAAACTTACATACAAACAAACAAACAAAAACAGACAAAACACCAGAAGATGCTTTGACCCAGATCTGCTTTTGGTTCCTCCATTGTGAGAGGCAGCAACCAGCTGCAGCATTGCTCCCTCAGCCGCCACAAATAGGTTGCCCAGGACACAATTAAAGCTGTTACACATCAATGTCAGAGCTTAGCTGGAACACCCCAAGGCACCACAAAACTCACCAGGAGTTTAAGCCCTGAGCTTTAGCTCCATCACTGGCTCTCAGCGGGCTGCAGGCAGGCGGGCTGCAGGCTCCCATCTTGCAGGTTCCTCATGCCTGCTGTTGTCCTCTCCTGCACGTCCCACCACCAACCTGATCAGCCACCGTGCTGAGCCTGGCTGACTCTCATCATTCAGCTCTTTCACTAAAATTACTTTGGCCTTAAAATTTAATTCCCTTGCTGGGTCTTCAGGTTTCATAACACATTGTTTGACAGTTGTCGGTCTCCCTTAGGACACTTACTTATGCTTTCTTAGGAGAACAAGCATCCTAAGATGCAGATAAAAGTTGCTGTGGCCTCAGTTCTGGGCTTTCTAAGGGTACAGAGCCAACAAAGAGCAGAGACAGCACCCTGCAATGGCTTGATACTGCCCACACACCAGGGGCAGCCAAACACAGAACATGTTCTGGGGTATTCAGGCTTGTTGTAACAATATCTTTTACTCTTACTAATCCCTTGCAAATAGCAAAATTAAAAAGGTAAATCACAGAATCACAGAATCACAGAATATCCTCAGTTGGAAGGGACCCCCAAGGATCATTGAGTGCAAACCCCTGGCCCCACATGGGACTACTCAAATTATCCTTGTAATTTGTCTGGAAGCCATCTCCTTTTGTTAGAAAATCAGTTTCCTTCTGTGTACTTCCTTCTCTGAAAAGCAACTAGACATATTGACCAGTGCTGCTGTCACCAGGGATATAGAATCATAGACTCAGGAGTTAGCATACATCGATTTAGTACTCATCAATTATTTTGTAATGGGTGCCACTGGAGAAATACAAAATGTCAACAAGACAATGAAATAGCAAAACTTAACAAAAAATATATCTGACACAGGTACTTTCAGCAGAAAATCCAATGTTTCCAACATAAAGATTCAAATTATCAGACCAGTCAGTTTATTGTATTTAGATTTTTCAGCATTTCTAAAGGCATTCTATTAGAATTTGCCCTTTAAAGAGCTTGTTTGCAGCACAGAATTGCTTACTGTAGCTAACCTGGTTCTCACGCCAGAAGCTCCTCGAGCGCTTGGTTTCATGGGTACCTTTACATTAGTCAGTACAATACAAGCTCAAGTTTCGTGGAAGACAGCTAATAGTTACTGGATTCCATTAAGAAGAGTTTTCTTTCCTTGTCTGCTGCTTAAGTAGCTTCAGCATTACTCACTTGTTCACCTGTTCTCAGTATGTGATTTTCTAGCCTTAACATTTTGAGACAAAATTATAGATCGATGTTTCTCTCAACATCAGTTTTAACCATTGACAGTGACGATGACGGATGGTGTATACCTTCCCCCCATTGTCAAGACACTAATTCACAGTCCATTTCCTGCCCTGCATTCCTAAGCTTACCCATTGCATTCCTTATCTCCCTACTTGACTACTTTATTTTTATTTTAAAAAGATGCCTTCTCCCATCCACTACCCTCATTCTTCCCCTCTGCATCATCTTCTAGTATCGCTTCAGATCTTCAGAGTATGCACTTACAGGCAGAAAACAAACAAATCAAAGTCCAGTAAGACATGTACACTTACCAGTTTTCTGTTGCTGACTCATTTTCTTCCATGCACTAGAGTGTTTCCAGAGATCTGGATGTGGCCTATTAGTGTGCTGTCAAGAGCTTGTCAAGGGACCTGGGAAGATGTATACTTAAGATATGGGCACTCTTTAACAAGGCCACAGAAGGATAGGAATCCTGGCGTGAACCTGGCTTCAGCCTTCAAACAATTGTGAAATGCTGTTTTTCCAGAATTCTTTATTTGTTCTCCTGTACCGCATGAAATCCAGTTTTGGATTTTGAAACTTTCAGACCTCTCGCCATCTTCATCACCCACTGCTTTGTCCCTGAATCTGGACGCGTGACCAAGTTCCTGTGGCCCATTGCCTCCTTGAAGTAGTGGATCAGGGGACAAGGGACCTGCTGGGATGCAGAGCTGCAGTGGGGGAGTCCACTTCCCAGCGTGTCCTGCTGGTTGCTCCTCAGCCTTGGGGCCTCCCTTGCCCTCCCGGCCAGAGACAGCCGCTCAAGGAGCCTTGCAGCTGCACCTGGTGCATGGGATCCTAGAGCCAGAATAATGGTGTGGGTTAGCCTGGGGATGTCCTGGATATGCGATCGTTTGGTACTACAGCACGGGAACATGGGACAGGGGTAGGCTGGGTGAGAATCGTTTTTAAAGGATAATTTGATTTGAGAGGAAAGATCATTCATTCTCTATTACTTTCTAAACACCTAACAAACCTTAAGTGCTAGAACACAAGCAATAATAATAATAATAATAAATGACAACTTAATTATTCATTATATTTTTTTTTTTCTTAAAATATCTACTATTATTCAGAGAGATTTGTTTGGGGGAATATGCCACAGAATTTAACTTTATCATGGAAAACAATTTCATAAATGAAGAGTTAATCATCCAAAAAAAAAGTATGTTTGGGAAAAATAGCTGTATGGAATATGCAGTCTTGTCACCCATGCTTATATCACAATCTCATGAACTTCCTCAGAGCAAGGAGGGGCTGTGGGTCATGGGAAGGGAGGAAGGGGTGTGCAGGACGAGAAGCAGAATGTTTTGCATCACTCTGAACTATTACTTTAGGCTGTTAGTCTTTTCCCTGGGCTCTTTGGGGCCACCTAGGAAAAATCCCATTGAGATGAATGATCTACACTTGGAAAAAAAGTTTCCCTATTTATAGGTCAGCTATGCTGAAAACAATGAGTGTATAAAAAGATTAAACCATGGAAAATGAAGCTGTGATAAAAGCAGCTCTGGTAAAAGGCTAGGAGACCATAGCCATTGGCAAAAGGTAGTAAACAGCCACTGTCAATTTGTCAAGGTTTTCTCGTACTTCCATTAGATGTAACTTGAGTTACAGAGGCGAGGAAAAGCGATGCTCCCCAGCAAGGAGCAGCACGGCCAGCCCTGGCCATGGGGCGAGGGCACAGGAACGCGGCAGGCAGCAGCTGTGGCTATGGGGAAATGCATGCTACACAGGAGCAGACTGCATTTAACGTGTTCTCTAGAGGTCAGGAGCCTGCTGAGCTGTCACGGGAAAACTTGCTGAGACAGCCTAGCACCCACAGGCTGTACCTGGCTTCTGCCTCCCATCCGCAGTCCCCGTGCAACTTTTACAGCTGGCACAGCTGAAATAAGGCCAGGCCTTATTTCATATACATATACAGCATGCCAGATCTCACATTCACCATCGCACTGACACAGAAAAACGTGGAATATGACAGACCTATGACAGAGCACTGGGATGTTTTCAGTTCTTGTAATGACCTTATTTCTGAGTGTACATAAAAGCAGACAGTAGCTATTTTAATCTGAAACTTTGATTTTTGTACCATACCTAAATAATAAAGTGACAAAACTACCATCTAAACATTTTCATCTACAAAGGTACATGGAATCATATAGACACAAGTGAAAGATGTTTTTCTTTTGCCTTTGTCCTTAAAACAAAAAAAATCCCTCAATAAAACTGGAACAGAAGTTGGATAATACTTTTTGTCAGTTTTCTATTTATAGCAAGGGCATCATAAATGAGCAGAATACTCTTCATTGTGAGTAAGGGAGTCAGAATCCAACCTTAAATGAATATTTACATATAAATTATGTAAATGTACACACTTATGTAAATATGTGGATAGAGACTTGGGGAGATATCTGTCCCTATACCTGGTCATATTTCTAAATGGATATGTATGTTAAATATTTTTAATATATAATTAAGCAAAATCTGATTTTTGGATATGCTAATTCTGAAGGTCTTGTGGTTTAATGTCAGTATCTAATCCTGATTATTACCTAGTCTTAAATCAGAGAAAATCCTCCCCTCTTCTCTGCAATCACCTGATCTTGATTCCTGGATTACCTTATAAATACCTGATTGCTCACGAACATGAATCATCCTCTTTAAATATATACTCCATATAAATAGGACATATCTTTAATTTTCTCATTCCTAAGCTTTGTTCCCGTGCTATTATGTCTCTAGGTAAACTGTAGAAGAAAACACTTGGAATCATCCGATTTCTGAACGCTTTTTCCCTGTTCTAAACACAGAGCACATCCATGGGGAAGCAACAGCACAGAATCACAGAATATCATATGAAATGGACCCACAAGGATCATTGAGTCCAACTTTTGGTTCCACATAGGACCACCCAAAAATGAGACGCTGTGTCTGAGAACATTGTCCAAACACGTCTTCAACTCTGGCAGGCTCGGTGCCATGGCTACTGCCCAGGGGAGCCTGTCCCAGTGCCCGACCACCCTCTGGGTGCAGAACCTTTCCCTAACCCCCAGCCTGACCCTCCCCTGTCCCAGCTCCATGCCGTTCCCTCGGGTCCTGTCGCTGTCCCCAGAGAGCAGAGGACCAATACTGGCTGTTTTGTCTACACTGGGGAATTACCAGTTTGTTAATTAACAGCCTAGCACAGAGAGAGCAGGAGCTACTAGGTGCCTAAGCACAGCTGCCTCATGCAAATGCCCCCACTTCAGGCACCCATGTGGGGCCAGTAAACATGGCACATGAGCTGCAGGACAGCTCTGCCCATGTGGAGGAGCCAGGGGAGGCAGGCAGATCTCCACGGGGCGGTTTTGTGGGAACACACCCGTGTTCAGGCCCTGTTCACGCTGCAGCAGAGAGCAGGTTTTCTGCTCCAACCGTGTCTCACACCCCAGGGACAGACTTGTACCCATGGGCACTGCAGCTCCTGACCCACTACAAGTGAAACATGAGGGCATTGTATTTTATTTTACTTGCTAAAAGATGAGGAGTTTCTAAACAGTCAAAGATAAAGCTGGAGGTGAGGAGGAAGATAGAACAGAGCTTTGTAAAGTCAGGAACAGCAGCAGAAAGGTGTACACGAGGTGATGATGAACATCAGGTGAAATATCCAGGCAGCAGACTAAACAAAAGGAAGGATTATTTCATACAGCACATAGGAAACTGGAACTAATTGCCACAGGACATTGTGATAGTCCAGAGCATAGATGGGTTCAAAAAGCAGCTAGAGAAATTCCTGGAAAAAAATTCATCCAAGACAGTTAAATACAAAGTTGTGGATACAATTCTGGCCCTAAAATGCCCATGGATAAGACCAGGGAAACTTCCTAGGAGCAATATGACTATACCCTTTTACATGCTACAATGAATCATCCTGGTCATTGCTTGAGATTAGGTTATTCAGTTGGATAGACTTTATGTTTAAATCAGTGAGATAATTTTTATTTTCTATTCTCCAACAGAGTTAACACTGTTAATTACTGCCAGACCATAATTTGCATTGCCTATTATATAAGGACTTTCCACTGGCCGTTTCATAAACTTTCAGTCTGTTTTAATGTGTTAATTAATGCAAATGTGTGTTAATTAATTACAAATTATAGTGTAAATGCTATTTACATACTTGTCCCATGACTCAAAGATCTGTTCCTTAAACATGGTTAATCAAAAATGCATGTGTCCAGTCTATGATATAATTATCTTGGTTAATTAACATTCATTAACTAGAGCTTAAACACAAATGAAATTCCATGTTGTCCTTCTCCAAAAGAAAACTGGTTTGGATCTTTGACTTATTTAAACTATGAAATAACTTTGAGAAAAAATGGTAGCACCCCACCAGACACTAGCCTGCCCGATATCCAAGATATGCAACAGGTATTCATTCACCTGCTAAGTATTACAAATGCTGGGGACAGTTTTAAAATGAAGAGAGTAAAGCTTCCATGCCTGTTAAAGGGATGTGTCATCATTACCATAGATCAGAGCTGGATTAACTTTGGACATATAAAAATAGCTTCAGCGGCTGTGTAAGGTAAGTTTTGACTTCAGAGATTAGTGTTTCATAGGAAGAAAAGATATTCTAACAATATCCCTACTTACAACCATGTCTCAGGAATTAATAGTTCTGCAATCAAGCTAAATAAACTAATGAATCACTTCAGTAACCACACTGAAAAGGCTTCATTTTATGTAGATCTGTACCCTATTTCTGCTAGACAGTGAAATTAGATGATTAATAAGTGAGTTACAGAAGAATGAGCACCAATGAAGCAAGTTCTGGGCAGGGTTGCACAAACATTTTTTATTTAATAATGATCCATATATACTTTCACAACAGACCTATAAGTTGAGCAATAAGAACAAATTCGTCCTATTTCTTTCCATCTGTTCATCAAACATATTTTTTTCCTTCCTTCAAAACATAGCAGAGTATACATGTTACAGAGTCTGGCAAGTAAAGTATTATTCTGTCTAAAAATACAGTTGTACAAATGAAGGTGTTGGTTTTCTTTTTGGTTGTTGCTGTTGTTTTTCTCTGTAACTGCCTAAGAGCTTGGCCAATGAGCTTGTGCAGATTTGCACTTTTAAGTGTTTTCCGCTCAGTAGGATATAAGTTTTAAGTTCTTGAAGCTATGGGTAATCAGACATTGCACCTACATAAAGGTCTATGCCTGTTGTCAGTCAGCTAGGTTTCATTTCATCAACTTGCTTTTGAACAAATCTGTCCCATTACTGAGTCCTCAGCCCACACTGGAATAGCCTGGTATGTGTGCACGGAGTTGTTATAAGGTGCATTAGTGCAAAACATCTTGATGGAAAAGTAATCTCCAGGTTAAAGAAAATCACACAGAATCACAGAATTGTAGGGGTCGGAAGGGAATTGTGGGGGTTGGAAGGAAGCAAAAAAAGAGGAGGGAGAAAAAGAGCACCATAAATGTAGATCTATGAGGTTTTTGTTTCCAGATATGACACTTAAAGTTGTTTCTAGAAAGTTATACTGGAAATAGTCCTTCAGTTTATTCTGGTTTTGATCTCATTTTAATCTTAGTATCTTAAATAAGCATATTAGAAAAATATTTATCTCCCAAATTAAATGCCAACAGGCACTGAGGGCAATACCATTTTCAATGAGGTAGAAATACTGCCTAATTCAGAGGTGGGTGAAAACAACTGAACTGGCAGAATTGCCTGAGAGGACAACTGCCATAGAGTTACAGAGAGCAGCAGGATGAGCACTGAGTCTTGAGAACATGTAGACCTCCAAGCATATTGTCTTGACATCCTAAAGGCATTAAGCTTCCAATTCCCTTGCATCTTCCTTCAGCACATGTTGTTTTCTCATCCCTTTGTGATCCATGGTGCATAAATCAGTAGCCAGCCCTAAACGCTTGTGTGTACATGAGTCTGCAGGTGGTGTGTTCAATGGCACAAATGAATCTTCTTAAATGTGCTGTCAGTGAAGAGCTCTCTGCGAACAATGTTTCATATCCTCTTCCTATCTCAAAGACCAAAGTAAGAAGCCTTGCAGGTGGCATGTTGTACAAGTTTCTGAGATGAGAAAGAAAATCACAGATGAACTGAGGAAAAAAACTGATCCTAGATTTTGTACTTAAGTTATGTTTCTCAGTACTTTCCTACACAAGTTTAGATAACTAACAGGTCATAGTGCAGACATAATAATAGTGTTTTTTTTTGTTGTTGTTGTTGTTGTTGTTTTTTTTCTTGTTGTTGTTTTGTTGTTGTTGTTTTTGCTTTTCTGGTTGATTACCATGGGCTTACTTTCAGCCAGGTCCATTAATGTTTCACTGGCAACTGCACAAGCACAGACACTGGTACAATGCAGGTACAGATGTAATTAGAAATCTTAGTTTTAGTTCATGCAAATTTGAAAGTGACCTTCCACATCTATCTACCAGTAAATATATATATTACTGGTAATATATTACCAGTAAATTTTACCAAATCTCCAACTTTGTAAGTTAAAAAAGACCTGAGAAGGGGTTTTTTGTTTGTTTTTGATGAAAAAGAGTTGATGACCAGCTTCTAGAGTATGCAAAAATCTGAGACTATAGAAGGGGCAGGAAAGTAATTTGACAGCTATGAAACATATTACTCCTCACCAGTTCCTTTCTTGCTGAAATTGACAAATTGGTGGCTGGAAAACCTAATTTCTGTAGTATCTTATTGATAGATGAAAAAGTTATAAGACAACAGATGAACAAAAAATTCTTTGATGCTCTCTTTGGAGAAAATAAAAATTGAAATTAGCATTGATCAAAAACGATGGAAAGATTTCTTTAAAGGAGAAGGGTTGGCAGCATTTCCTACTACAGACCATCCTCTTCTCCAGATCTCGGTTCTGTCTCTGTATCTCTTTGACACAGAAAGTTTTGTCTCCACACCTCCCTTACTTCAACTGAAGCTGTGAATTGTCCAGCACTTTATTCCATGAAAGTTTCCTTCTAAGTACATGGGTGTCTTTCATACAGAAAGCAAATGTTTGTCCCAACCTTACTTCCTTCCCTGTTGTGGTGGGGTTTTTTGAGGGTCCAAGAGTAGGTCTGCCTGCTAGACTTGTCCTGGTTAGGTGGAGTTTGGGGAAGAAAATGAACTGACTAGTACCCGTTATGTATTTTGCATGTTTCTTGTAAAATGGCCTGCCATTTTATTTTTTTTTTTTTCAAAGAACGGACTTATTTGGCAATACAGGTAAAAAGTTGTAGAAACTGTGTCAAATTTCATTTAACAAAAAACACAAGTAAAAAAGGGATAGGAGATTGTTTGGTTTCTTCAAAGTAGAAGAAAGGCTCTTCACTTCCTTTGCCAAGTCTCGGGGCGGAGGTATTGGAGGGCTGAGACAACAGCAGCATTGTTTGGTGGAGTCCCTGGAGGGACGGGACAATTAGCTTTACGCCAAATTTGGAGGATGTCAGGAGCGCTGTGGGGTGGGGGAGGAAGGAGGAATGAGAAAGCAGCTTCATTTAAAAGAGCCTGATTTGTGTCCAGTCTACTTTCTTCTGCATCAACAGGGATTCAGCAGGAGCATTCATGCAGGAGAGTGCAGGTGACAGGACTGCCGGCGCTGAGAGAGGGCAGTGCTCTCAGATCTCCAGGCCGACCCACACGCCACTCCCCACTGAACCCAATTTGTGTTGATGAATTTGTTTGTTGGGAGGATGTCAGTTCCTGTCCCAGGTCAGGCTATACATTGGCCATTTGTTAAAATTAGTAATAATAATAATGAAGCTGTTTGTAATTCTTCCATGCTGCTCCTCACACTTAGTAGGAGCAACTACTGCAAAGCCATTTCATTACTCTTTTTCAGATAGGTCTCTTACACTGCTTCCAAAATGTCTGCAAAAAATATGAGAACAATTAGATTACTGGTGTGCTGTGATCACTCCTGTCTCATCATCTCTTGATACCTTCCTAGCAATCTTCATTCTTTACATTAAGATTGTAAACTCTTTCCTGAATATGCCTTTTTTTTTTTTTTTTTCTGTATTTGCACGAACCCTTACATAAATATTTATATGTCTGGTTGAAAGCAAGCAAGCAAGCTAAAATAAATCAGCATGGTTTCACATAATCTAATATACCTATTCTCTGCCTGCTCCACTCACTTTTTAAGCTCTAGATCCCCTTGAGTGAACTAAAGTTGCAGGAGACTTGTGCGTCTGCAGTCCAGCTTTAATGAACAGAGCCTGAAGGATGAATACGTGCAATAGGATGCAGGCTCAGTTGAAAATCTCTTGTGTTTTTTTAACACTTTTTTTTTTGACCCTAGAGATAATGAAGGGATAAAGTCTTTATCTCCTCCTTTCCTTATTTTTGCTATTTTCCCCTTCATAGTTACTGACTGATTAGTTAAACAAAGAAAAAAAAAGTCCTTTTTTCTTCAGACTTCCAGCTGTGTTGGCGTATCTGTTATTTAGATGTTCCCAGGTCTGGTGTAGCACAATAGGATGGCTCTGCAGAGCTGTAGGAGACATGTCTCCCCTTATTAAGTTTCAGTTTATGCTTGAATGGCAGAGGAATTTATAAGCAGAGTTAGATATACAGACCTAGGAAGGGCTATAATGAAGGGTAGGAAGTGTTCTGTATTGGTATCTGTTAAGGAGTTACAAAAAAAACTCCTTGTTGTGGTTGCTTTCCATGTAATTTTACTCTGAGGATTTCACTATCAGCTGTTAAGTGGAATACACAGCGGGTCCTCGAATGGGAGTATGTGAATCCCAGCATTTGTCATCTATATTAAGAAAACTGCATGCTGAGGGAGACGGCTCTCTAGGCTGCCTTGACTCTTTCTCAGATTGGCAGTTATTTTTTTTGAGAAGGGCAATGGGAATTAAAGCTAACAAACTGAAAAAAAAAAAAATCTTTTCTCTAAAGTTAAAGTTTCTCTTTCACTAATGGATGTTTTTATTCTTGTGCTATAAAAATGGAACAGAGAGGGAATCAGATTCCCATGGGAGAGAAAAATTTTAATAGGCAGAATAGAGTCCCCAAAT
Source organism: Oxyura jamaicensis (assembly GCF_011077185.1). NCBI lineage: Eukaryota > Metazoa > Chordata > Aves > Anseriformes > Anatidae > Oxyura > Oxyura jamaicensis. The sequence goes on along the minus strand of NC_048895.1, from coordinate 73,223,388 downwards.
TCCATGCTCTACATTTAATATTGTCACTGATTCACTTAGTAATGGTGAACAATTTATTCTTTTATGTCTTAATTTCTTATCTCTAGAGTGAGGCTAATATTTCAGTAAGTACCAGAAGTAATGCACTGGGAGGATGCCGACTGACAAGTAGCACTGCTACAGGGTGGAGCGAGCACAATTAGGAGAACACTGATCTTATCTTATTGTCATCTTATAGCAGTAATCAATAAATAAAAAAGACTTTAAACCATCAAAAGATTATTTAGTCATTCAAGGACTCTTGAACTACTCTCATGAGACACTTCAGATGAACATTTACTTAGGGTAGTGAATTTATTTACTTAAATTACTATTTCTATTATATTACACTAATCTACAACTTTGGAATTCTTTCCTGTTATAAATTTGACATTTTTGTTCAAAACTGCTCATCTTTTCACCCTTTTTTTTTTTTTTTTTGGTGATGTGGGATATATACGCTATGTAATTACACAGTGTTTACTCCTGTTCACTTAAGAGATCTTGTGCTTGATAAGTTTGTTTAGCGCACTGTAAGTTTTACAGTCTTTAAAAATATGTAACATGATGTTGGGTGTTTTACCTCAAATCAGGTTATATTCTGTTTTTACAATATCCCTGTAGAGAACCCAAAGAACTAGCATATGGTGACTTAGTAAATCGGTGGCGTAAAAGTTATAACAAATTGTGTAAACATACGTATGCACCTTTCTTTATGTAAAAGGCGATGAAAACTTGTGATGAAGCAGCTTGTGATGAAGCAGCAACTTGTGCTTATTGTATCAGGTTAGATCTGTGTTTCCCCTTGGCTTGAATCAAAACTGAATGTTTTCTTAAATGTAAAAATCTACACATGAAGTGCACAGATGTTATCTTACAGCAGCATTTTCAGCTGATGTCTTATTCATATTTATTCACATCTCGTGATCTATAGTAAATCTTGATGTTCAGTCATTTCAGCTTTACTAAAACCCTAAATAACCTCTAAAATTGGATAATCAAATTTAATTTGCTTAACTTTCTAAGGTTTTGCTTTATAAAAAAACAATAGTCTAATGAATAGTCCAGTAGGCTAAAAATTAGGTGATTGATAGTCATTCACTTTCCAGCTCATCCATATAAGTAACAGCGACAAGAAAATACATTTTTTATTTCTTTATATTGCACAAACTTACATCTCCTACCTGTAAAATTAGAAAAATAGTTTGTTTTCTTTCATGGCTGCCATAAGAAATAAAATCCATGAATGGGTATGAGGCATTCAGATAGCGTGATGAGGAAATACGGTTACATGTGTAGCAGCAAACTAAACAGTGCCAGAAAATGGGTCTGAACACACAAATTTACTCCCCTACATGAACACTGGACCAATTAGCTCTTTCTCAGCAATTTTAGGGCATGGTTCAGGAGTTAGTGTGGGGAGGTACCATTTTCAGTTGTGCCTTTGAAAGACAGAGTGTTCAATAATACAGACCTGGCTACCCCATGCCAGTTGGCCAAGGCACAGAGGAAGGTTCTCACCCCTGAGAAGACAAGGAGCCTGTTAGCCTGTTACTCCTGAGATACAGAGTTTTCTCAATACCAATAGGACTTACAAGATGAAAACGTTCCCTGGTGATACAATTAGATCTACATACCACCATATATGATATGTTACTGCTTTATGTGAGCAGATTTGAGGAAGGGAGGAATTTCCCCTTTTGAGACATTTTTTTTTTTTTTTGGAAAGCTGTCTGCTCTGCAGTGTGCAGAAAACAAAGGACTTTCCTTTTTTTTTTTTAATTTTTTAGTTGAAAGATTGAGAACAAGATAGCCATGCTGGTTGCCTCTGCTCCCCCAAAACATGTCTGAGAGTCCTGTTTAAAACCATGGTCTGAATTCAGCAGACACTTGCTTATTTACTTGATCAGCTCTAATTTGCAAAATGCATTTTAATTGCACTAACTCTACATCATATTCCACCATTACAAATTCCACCCGGACAACACAGAGTTAGTTCTTAACCCAAGATAAGAGTTCCTCTCACTTTTCTTAATTTTGAAACAGCCTTACCTGAGCACCACCCTTGCAAACCATTCCACACAGAGATACCTGCTTACAGTGAAGAATCTTGTTCTAAGTTAAAGTTAAATGATTTACAATAGTTATATTGCCTCTGATTATGCTTAGCTTCATTTTCTAGTTTGCCATTCGCTCTTTGCTTATGTATTACCCCAGCACCAAAACTAGTCTGTAATTAAGCTTCCTTTGGAAAAACGCTCCATTTCTACATCAAGCCTCTTCTCGCCCAGCTGTGTGTTTATGCTTGTTTTTTGTTTCTGTGAAAGTGCCTGGAGACCTATGGAAGACAGGCACCATATGAGTTAAGTACTTGCATTACTATTTCATTATTATTAAGCTATTACCTTGCGCTGACAATTATATATTTCTGCTTTTGTAACATATATCCTTCTGCTGTCTGTCCTCTGCAGGACCCCTTTATTTACTATTTACTACTTGCTACACTCCATGTTTATTATAGAACAGCCTTATTTCTACTGTGTTGCTTTGCTAGGTTTTTCCAAATTGCTACATCTTCCTCTTTCCCTCCATTTGTTTATATTCTCCTTTACTTTCTAGCTAATGTTAAATTAAACCATGGATCTTTTCAGGGTCAAACAAATCTTTCAGTATCATCCCTTTCATTTAGGATAACATTTAACTACTGTGACACCTTGTACATGGCTTGCTTTATTTCATAGATCATGGAATTACAGAATCACCGAGGTAGGAAGGGACCTCTGGAGATGACCTGGTCCAACTCCTCTGTTCAAAACAAGGTCACTGAGAGCAGGGTGTCCAGGGCTGGGTCCAGACGAATTTTGATGGTCTCCAAGGATGGAGACTCTACAACCTCTCTGAGCAACCTGTTCCAGCCTTTGATCATCTTCAACATATGTTCAAATGGAATTTTCTATATTTCAATTCATGCCCATTGCCTCTTGTCCTTTCACTGGGCACCACTGAGAGGAGCTGGCCCTGTCTTCTCCACTTGATGAGATCCCCCCTGAGCCTTCTTTCTCCAGGCTGAGCAGCCCCAGCTCTCTCAGCCTCTCCTCATATGGCAGATGCTCCAATCCCTTAATCATCTTTGTGGCACTTTGCTGGGCTCAGTCCAGCACGTCTCTCTTGTACCGGAAAGCCCCAAACAGGATGCAGTACTCCAGACTTACCTCGCCAGTACTAAATAGAGGGAAAGGATCACCTCCCTTGACTTTCTGGCAGTGCTCCTTGCATCCTGCTGCCCGGGATGCTGTTGGTTTTCTCTGCTGCAAGAACCCATTGCTGACTTATGTTTAACTTGGTGCCCCCCAGGACTGCAGGTCCTTCTCTGCAAAGGTGCTTTCTAGGCAGCAAGCCCCCAGTACATGCTGGTCCATTGTGTTATTCCTCCCCAGCTGAAGGACTTGGCACTTGTCCTAGTGAAACTTACAGGATCTGTCTCAGCCTATTTTCTTCTGGTCTTTTCTCTTAATAATTCTCCTTTCAAAAGTAAAACCAAATCTTTGATAAAATCCTGCAGGCTCAAAGGAACTTAGCAGAGACCAGGAAGAATAAATATTGGCATTGATTTGGGGGGGGGTTCCTAGAAACAATGAGTGTTTAAAGAGCAGCTGGAAAAGGCAATTCCCTGGTTACTCCTATATACGGCAGGTTATGAAGCAGTGAAAGTCATTAATACATTTGTAAGCATAAGAAGGGCATTGCAAGCTGCTAAGCAATGTCAAATATTTGAAGTATGCACTTAAAACAGGTGATTGCCACCTGGTATAGGCATATGTTTGATATCCTGTATATATCTATAAGAAGCTGAGCAGCTCCAGCAGAGGGTCACTAAGATGATTAGAGGATTGCAGCACCTGTCATGCAGGAGAGGCTGAGCTAGTCATTTAGCTTGGTAAAGGCACTTCTCATTGATATCCAGTGTCAGGACATAAGGAAATGGCCTCACATTGCACCAGAGGAGGTTTAGATTGGATATCAAGAAGAATTTCTTCATGCTAAGGGTGGTTAGGCATCAGAACTGGCTGCCCAGGGAGTTGGTGGAATCACCACCCCTGGAGGTATTTAAGGAATACTTGGCTGTGGTGCTTAGGGACATGGGTAGTGGTGGACTTGGTAGTGTTAGGTTGATCACCACAGCAACCTTTGATAGCTCTGTTCTCACCCAATGAACACAGCTAAATCAGACATACCAAATGGGGTTGTTTTCTCCCTCTTCCCACCCAAATCGTTCTCATTCCCTTGCACAGTGAACCACAACCAGGGGACTTACCTAGGTGAAAAATCACCTGTCTGTAAAAATCGTCTAGGTAGGAAAAAAAAAGTACTTCTGCCAAGTCCATTCCCAGGACATTTCCCCCTGAGGGAAGGCACACATCTGTGCCAGGATCAGCTTGAGGCAGAATGCTTTTTCCGGTGGCCCTTCCAGCTTAAAGAATGGCTCGAACTGTGACTTGAGCAGTTGTCCCTATGAAAAGAGTTCAGACCTGGGAAAAGAACCAAGACCTACCTCTGAGAGTAGTATCATGTCATCCAGGCAACATCCTCTTTTATTTGTGAAAGTAAGAGAAGTAAATCCTTCATGTCAGGAACAAAAGCAAGATGGTATCTTGCAAGAACCCAGCAACTTCCCGTGTTCCAATACTGTAAACCTGACTGTTTTTCAGAGGGCTGTCGATCTGGAGCCTTTCACCGATGTTACACTTGATTACATAAAAACGAAAAAACAAACCCCAAAGTACAGCACCTTAAAGCACTATGTATAACAGCAAACATCTTCTGCTTTGTCCAAGAATTAGCTGTTTTACTCCTGCTTGCATTGTTCACATTCACTGTTTCAGGCTGTACCGAATCCAGTTAAATCTCTCTCGTGAATGCTCCATCTCCTTACTCATCTGTTGTGGGCTCATCTGTTTGCTTTTATGGGTTCTCCATGTTTTCTTCTTTCTTTAAAAGAAAGAAAGCAAGCCTGATTTTTAATAATGAACAAATCATCTCCTCTATACAAACTATAATGCATGTATAATTAACAATGGAAGCAAAAGGTTGAGCAAACCAAAGGTCATGGTAATTGAGGCAGATTCCATGAGGCAGCACTGGTATGTTATTGTTCCCCAGTGCAGGAATCTAGGTTTAAAGGAAGATAATGCTTTCATGAAACTGGGCCACAGGAAATGATCGTTCTTCTGTTAATACTGGGTCACCTGCAACTATTTCTTTAATTAGGATCACAAGTGGGCACCGATAGATAACATGAAAATGATACATGAGTCGAGCCATGAATGTTTTTACCAAAGTAATTCGGACAATTAGATTCTTCCACACTTATTTATCGGGTGGCATTTTCCAGCAAGAATAATCAATCATGTGCAAGGACAGAAAAGTCTCCTCTCCTCCAATTTGTATCACTTCCATTTTCATCTCTTGATAATAAAAGAGGAATTGGAGACTCAGGTCCATGTGTTTTGATAAATGAAAATAGAGCTAGGATTAGGAGGGGATACTTTGTCACATGAAAACTGAAGCATGGCACTTGAAGAAACACACAGAAGAGCAGCTTTCAGCTCCTTAGATGAATGATGTACTGCTAAAGTACAAAAACTGCTTGGGGAAAGGACCGGGCTTAAAGCTGGAAGTTACACACTTGGCTACTTAAACATGCATTGGTCTCTATAAATTGCGGTACAGGGGGTCCACAATAATTTATTTGATACTTCCGTTGCTTGCAGTGGAGTTTTTCTAGCAATGGATTTAGCTCTGCACTTCAGTAGCCTACATTATTAACCCTAATAAATTCAGAGTACCTGTCACGTGGTGCCACTGCTCTGTCTCTGAGAGAGAAAATGCCAGACCGTTGGATGTTTTTTAACATGTTCACAGTTCATCATCCAGCCTTCCAGCTGCTGACTGCCTGCCCTTCTTGCCCTGTTTCCACCTGGCTCTGGCGTGGAGTCTTCTCTTCAGCACTTTCATCAACTCAAGCTACTCGGTCCTTCAGTGATTGTCAGATTTTTGACGCTCCAGTTTCCCTGCCCTCCTTTTCATCAGCAGTGTTTCTTCCCTGATTGCACAGAGAACCTTTGCCTCCATCACCATTCTGTGGCTAACTGATTTGTTCGCTGTATTTGGAGACTCAGCCATGCCTTTGTTATTTATACTCCAGGATCTGCTGGAAAAAGTCCCGAGATCTTCCTGTTCCCACAGAAGGCTGATCCTCTGCTTCCTAGCTCAGCTTTGGCCAAGGAGAACATTTTTGTCTCCCTTTGCTCCATGGTTTTTATCTCTGGCTGTTATCTGTCAACTTTTCATTGCATACCTAAAAGATGAAATAAGTAGGATTTACTGAGATCTCCATACGGTGCTTCCTTCCCCACTCATATTTTTACTTAGACTGCCTAATTATTTTCCAGTTTAGCTCTGATAGCAAGTACGGTGGGACTTAGACTACACTGACTTTTGAAGAAAGGCAGAAAAAAAAAAATCAAAATCTATTTAATCACTGTGCTTCTATTTTGTCTTTTTTTTTTTTTTTTTTTTCAATTAAAAGGCTATGGAAAATATGAAGGGAGACCCCTATATGAAAGCATGAAAGCATTCTACATTTTCATCAGCTTAGATTTCAAACAGTTCACCCTTTAGCAACATGGTTCACTTCTGCAGTTAATTTGTGCGTAAATTCTGACCGACTCTCACTGAAGGGGCAGACAGAAGACAGGAGTGAAACACTCTCAGTTTTGAGACAATATTTTTGAGCACTTTAAGCCCTGCTTATCAATTAAGGTTTCACTCTTAAAATTCATGATTAACAACAAAAATGACACTGAAAATGAGTGCTTGGAAATTACTGGTCTAGTTGTGTGTTATCCTAGTCCAGTGGAGTTGCAGGGAAGCATCTCCTTCTCAATCTTGTTAATTTCTCTACCTGTTTTTTTCAGTATTCACTAGAACGGAGCAATGCTGACCTGAATGACTGTAATTAGCCGAATAAAGGTAGATGAAAAAAAAACAAAAAACAACAAAGTAAATGTAGAAACCAACTGTGGCTTACCACCCACAGAATCATGAAGCTGGCACTTTGGCACTCTACGCCCCCAACTCCAAGTAATTTCCTTTCTGCACCACTGTATACTTTGAAAAATGTTCTGTAATTTTTTCTTACCAGCTAACAATTCAATTTTTTGTGCCTGCGGTTCCCCAAGGAAACTAGTTCAAACTCCTTAAATCAAGCTGCTATAAGGATCCAGACAGTTTGAGTTGATGAAAACTGCATACGATGTAATGCAATAAAACTCACAGACCAGTCTCGGTCATAACAAAATAAAATTCATTACTAACACTGAGCTAACATTTTCTTAGGACTGTTATTCTTAAAGGCTATACATACTGATTTTAAAAGCATTAAAATGTTAATGTTTTGCCAAGTATATGTCAGTGAATTCCTAAAAAACAGTATTTAAACATGACTGTGGCCCTTTTAAAATAATTGTTTAAGTCCAAAAATCCTAGGCACCAACTCAGCTTTCCCGTAAATCCCTCATCCTACGCCAGGAGGGGCTCTTTGCTATTGCTCTTGCTTTCAATGAGCATTAGATGAAAAGCTGAATACTGATCCTCCTGATCAACCCATCATCAGTTGATGCCTTGGCAAGTTTCTGACACCCCCAACTCAGTTGCTGCACCGACTTACATAATGAGCATAACCTCAGCTTCCATTCCAATTAGCAGAGCTGAGCCAGAGGGCCAGGAAAAGAAATGATCACTCATTGAAAGAAGGCAAAATTGCTACTGGTTTGGAATTAAATGCAGTCTTTAAGGGTAGTAAATATTAGAGGCTTAGAAAAAGGTCTGAAGTCAACCGTTGAGCCTTGGCAGAGTGCTCTTAGTGTGCCAGTAATAAAGGTTTGACTGAAATGCAATTGACTTGGCTGCAACTAAGTAAATGTACAAAAAGGCATTTGTGATAAAACATTTTTCTCTGATTACCATATTGAATGTTCACGGGCTTAGATATCTCTCTAGATTTGGGAATTGAATGTTTGTGAGGATCTTGTATTAAAATTTAAAGCTTCATAAAATGCTGCTTGATTTTCACAAGGCCACAAAATAAAGCAGAACAGCGTATTTTGGCACAACTTTTCCAAACCAATTAAAAAAAAAAAAAAAAAAAAATCACTTCCTTTCTTTAGCCCCACTGGCAAAAGCAAATAAAACAGGAGGAAGACAGAAGAAAAATAGGAAACTTCTCTGTTACTAACATTCTCATGGGGTCATTAAAAAATTAGAACAATCCCAAAGGGCAAAGGAGACTAATGGCTAAAAGGAGAAAAAAGAAAGTTCTGTAACTGCATGTAGCCATTGTTAGCCACGACACACAGCCCACTTTGGACCTTCAATGAGGCCTGAGCAGTTCTGGGGAAAGAAAACAGGGAACAGAAAACAAGACCCTCGTCAGAGTCCTTCTATAGCACATTTTATATCAATTTTGCAGAAAAGAATGCAGGGAACACTTAACTATAGTAATTTTCCTTTGTTTGAGCTTTACATTACACTTGATGTGTTTATAAAAACTCAGTGAAAATGGGGTTATATGGAGGATATGGTAATCATATGATTTCTCAGCAAGCTTGAGACCTTTAGGGTATATACCTGCTAAATGCCTTTCCAAGCTGAAGGAGCAACCTTGTACATTTGTGCTGGTGGGATGTGAAGCCATAGGAAAAGGTCCACACGAGTCCATGGGATGAGGACTGAGGTCAAATCCGTCACCAGGCAGGGTCCAGAGCAGCAGGGCCGGCAACGTTCCTTGTTCTGGTGTTCCTGCCGGGAACAAGGGCTACAGCCTCCACTTAAAAACAGCTCCTGGAGCAGCAGGGCCTCACTGGGGTTTTTCCTGGCTTGTTCTTTCAAGGTTACCAGCTACACTGTTGCTAAGCTAGCCCTGAGCCTGGTCAGCCAAACCCCTGGGAGGGGGATGCCCCCAGGACCCTGACACAGCAGACACGCACTGGTTCCACTCTCAAGTTTTTTCCATGTTTCTGTCCTGCCTCTGTTTACTGCTGCTCCTTAAGAAATCTATTTCACTACAGTTTTCAGTTCCCATTTTCCAGACAAGCACCTAAACCTTCTTTTCTTTCTCCACTGTTCCCAGCCCCTTTTTCTCTTCCTCTTCCTTCTCCGCGAATCCCGATCTCCCACAAACTTCCCACGCTTCCCTCATGGTTTTGCAGTCAGTCTCCCCCATGCACACTCCCCCCGTCCCTGCCCTCCCAGTCTAGCAGAGAAGATGCTGCTGCTTCCCACAGATGCCGGCGACATCTCTTCCAGCCAACAATAACCTGGTTTTCTGTAACTCATACTTCACATGCTGTGTGTTACACGACGCTAGCAAATAAACATGCTAATATGAGGCAAAATGTTCTTGGCCAGTGAGTCTCCGATTTCTAGACTTGGCTTCTTACCCCTTGTACCATCCTGATCTCAGCAGACCCCTTCTCTTATTTTCTTTCCTCTTCGTGGCCTGGCATTTCTCTTTTTTTCCATTTGACTCAAACAGCTTCTTCCTTCATGCTTCCAGGGTGCTAGCAGTAAGGGTCACTAAAAGGACAAAGCAGAGAGATTCCTCATTCTCAGTTGCAGCACAAGAACCTGTTCGAGCAAAGCAGCAGCTAAAAGCATCCAAGGAAAGCTTTCTGAGATCCTGTAGCCCTGGCTATGGTACGAGGAAGGGGGAGCAGGAGAACTGTACCCGTTCACTTCAGAAGACCATTGAGTGTTCAAAGTGACTTGGGTATTCTGAGTTACAGCCAGATCTCTGCGGATGGTAGCTGTTCAGAAAGCCTCTCCGCATGAGCAAACTGCCGTTAGGCAAAGGGCTACAGCTCAGCCAGATCTGGACAGAGCACCCACACAAACAACAGAAGGCATTTTCCTGCCTTAACACCAGAGTTCTGGCCCTGAAGGATGGGACCACTAGATCGTTTTGAAGAAAATAACATCTCGGCATGGACAAAAAATATTTTTTTTAAAAAATCTTCCTCCTGTAAATGACTAGGAAAAATGTAAACAGCCTGCAACAGAAGGCATGGAAAAAATGATACAGAAGAGCTTGTCGAAGATGTAACAGGGAAACTGTCGTACAATGGGAAATTTTTAGGCAATTTTAGTAATGGATGACAAAAACACACCCATCTGTAAGAAATAACAGTTCATAAAATATTGTAGATAAGACTACAGGCAGTCTCCAGAAGTGCCTACTCAGACCCCAATTAAGCTGGCATAAAGCACGATTAACGAAGAGGCTGGCAGTTTGGAGATGATGCTGTCAGGAAAGAAAACATGGTTTGAGCAAAGTATGGTTTGAGCAAAAGCCTCTGCAGGACAACGTGAGTGCATGCACTCTGCTCTGAGAGGCAACGGGAGTGGAATAGGGGCAACCCTCCTCAGTCTACAGCCACTGGCTTTGAACCACTCTCCAGGAACTCTGGAAAGTCCCAAAAATGTTGTTACCCAGAACCTCGGAAATTTCCCCCCCACGATCAGCATCTCAGTTCCTGCTTTTCAAATGCTCAGTGGGAGGCACCGTTAAAAAATAGAAAACAGCACAATTTATTCAATGTTTTTCATTCCTTTTTTTTTTTTTTTTTTCCCTAAAGTGAACAGGCTTTAGTAATCCTCACTATAAATATATATATATATATTTAATGATTTTATGACACGTTTTCATGTATTATTCCAGTGAATATTTTTGGTAACACAGCACAAATATGCCAAATATTTTGTTTTGCTTTGAGTGGGATATATAGCATGAAAATTAGAAGTGCTTTCTCCAGCACTTTTGTTTTGCAAAATATCTTCAGTGCTTTTTCACCAGTGGCGGCAGGTCATTAACAGATCACCTTAAGAAAAGATCCCGGGCTTCATGAAAATGTATAGATCTGTTTAATCTGCATCAGAAGAAACAATTTTTTGACCAAGTTCTCAGGGGAAACCCTACGAATGAGCACAGTGACTACAAGCTGAGAAACAGAACGTGGTAGAAAAGCATGTGTTTCTGCAGTCCTTCAAGCTGTCAGCAGTTCAGTTATTTATTGAAAGAGTTCAATTCTGTTTATTTTTCTTATTTAACTTGTTTTATACAAGCTTGCTATAAAAGCAGACTATGCCATATGACGAGGGCACAAAAGCAAAGCGGGTAGGTAGGTTTCTTTATCTGAAAAAATGTCTCAGATGAAACACGGGGCACCAGGAAGGAACTTTTCCTTACCTATTAGAGATAAAGGGAAAAAAAAAAAAAAAAAAGAGAGAAATTAAGTTCTGACTGTGGTGTTTTTTGTTTGTTTGTTTGTTTTTTGGTTTGGTTTTGCTTTGTTTGTAGTTGGTGGTGGTTTGTTTTGCTTTGGTTGGTTGGTTTGTTTTCCAGAAGAGATCATACATCTTCAGCCTATTAGCAAACTATACCTAGACCTGTGCCCTGTATTCAGATAGTTTTCCTTTTTTACGTTTACACGTACACACCTACCCATACAGAGAGCGCACGGTAAATTTTAGGTAGCATAGCCAAACGCTAGGAGCACTAGCAGAATATGGCTACTTAAATTTCACCCGGGAAACCTGAACAGAGCAATTTCCTAGAATTACATCTAAATAAACCTAAACGGAGCTGTGCCACCCGGCGTGACACGAGACTTCCTCCTGAGGAGCCTCCTCCGGAGACACCCAGACCCCACCTGGACGCCATCCTGTGTCACCAGCTCCAGGTACCCGGAGGCCAGCACCCCCCAGAGACACCCCCCGGACCCCCGGGCCCCAAGCACCGCCGGGCAGGGCTCGGCCCCACGGCACCGCGGCCCTCACCGGGGGCCGGGCGGCACCGGGGGCCGCGGGAGGGCCCTGCCCGTCCCCGCCCCGCCCCGC
>NC_048895.1:73198972-73201415 GCF_011077185.1 Oxyura jamaicensis | reverse complement strand
GCCCGCGGCGAGGCGCTGCGTCGGCCCGGGAGGCGGCGGGGCAGTGCCCCGCGGGGGCGGGAGGGAGCCGGGCGGCTCGGGGCGGCCGTTGGGCGGGCGCTGCCCAGGTGAGGGGTGTCGGCGGGAAGCGCCGCCTCACGAGGTGCCCCTCGGGGCTGCCCGCAGCCGGCAGGGCGGCCGCGCCGTCGGGGGGTTCGCATCGCCCCCGGCACGGCTCGGGTCCTTCAGCCGCCGGGCCCCGACCTACCTCGGCGGGTTGGGCAGGGGGGCTTCTCCGCCGCGGGCAGCCCCGTGCGCCCCAGCGGCGGCCGCGGGGCGGCTCTCCCGGCTCCGGCTTTTCCTGCCGGCCCGCTTCGAGACGGGCAGGCGCGGCTGCACCCGCTGCGCCGCTCCCAAGCGTGGAGCACGCGGCTGGGCTCGCCCGCACGCGGGAGGGTGCTCGGGTGGTGCCCGGGGCTGGTGTTGGCTGGGGGGGATCCGTCTTTTTTTGTTGTTGTTTTGAGGAATAGACGGCGTCGGAGTCGGGACTTTAAAGGCGTTGGGAAGGTGACAGGTTGGAAAACCAGCACCGCTTGGTTACAGAGTTTCAAGTGAGCTCTTCCTGTGCATTTGGAAAGACAATGATCCGGCTCCGTGCAATTGTCTTTACCGAATTAGCATCCACTTAGCGAAACTTAAGAACAGAAACAGCTTTCGATAGGTGAACTATTAGCACTCAGCTCATTTTGGCTTGACCTGGCTTGTTCTGTAGGATTTTCCCCCTTTATCCTCTTCCTCCTCCAAATCCCCCGGAAAAATGTATGGCTGTTTCTTAGTGAATGAATTTCGGATTTTTTCGTAAGATGTTTGTGTTCTTTGCTTTTCTTTCTTTCTTTCTTTCTTTCTTTCTTTCTTTCTTCTTCTTCTTTTTTTTTTTTTTTTTTAATTTTCTTCATTTTTTTTCTTTATTTCTTCCTTTTTTTTTTTTTTCGCGGAGAGTTCCCAGCTGGCAGCAGCTCTCTACCTTCCACAAAACTTGAAAGGCTGATGTCCCTTGCAGGAAATGAATGAGTCGATAACATCTGACACCAGTGACCAGTCCAGTGACCCCAGCCTTAATTCCACTAATACTGGAGGCCTGAAAATCTCAGTAAAGACCCTTCGCAAATCCCCCCCTCCATTTCACAAAATCTCCATTTATTTTACAGTGCGAGTACATGGCAACAAATATTTTTGCAATCAAATAATTTCGCGATCAGTTTTCTTAGTTCTTCATTTATCCATCGAAGAACGTACCGCGATGAATTTTGATTTAAATGAAACTTGCTAAGAAAAGACTTTTATTTTTAAATATAATGAACTCAAGCAGCTTGTTCGTGGCTGTTTAATACTGGAGCCTCCGAGGCATTTTTCCACCAAACGTTGGTGGAATAAATCCATCTGAAAAAACAACCTGAAGCCCCTGAAAACGGCGTTGAGCAGAATACGCTGCCTCTTTCCGAGGGGGTGTCGGCGAGGGCTCTCCCCGTGGCAGCGTGCCGCCCCGCACGCCCCCCGCAAGCGGTGGGCGCAGTTTTTCCCCAGGTAGCCTCGGTGTCGCGTTCACGGCCGGGCTTTCACGCGCGTTAGCATTTATTACACATCAGCACTGGCCACGGCCGTAAGACCCAAGCCTATACAATTACTGCTGATTGAATATCGTAAAATAATGGCCGAGGCGGAGGGGGGTAGGGGGGAGGGAGGCTCCGAGCCCGGAGGAATGGTGAATTGCCGGGGCGCGCCGGGCGGGTCAGCGTAGGAAGCCGACCTCCTGTGTTGAAATAACCCGTCGGAAATTTACGGCCGAGGACTGCACAGGAATGCCAGGGCTCGGAGCCGCTGCTCCCCTCGCCCGCCCGCTCCTGCGCCCGCTCTCTGCCCACCCGGGCGCTGCCGGCCGGGGACAAAGGGCGCAAACGGGACTCGGGGGACCTGAGGAGGGGGTCTCGGGGGTCCCGGTGCCCTCCCCGACCACATCGAGTGCGCTGCGGGTGGGTGCGGAGCGCGGGGCAGGCTCAGCCGCAGCGCCTGGCGGCTCCGTTCACACCTTGACGGCGACGAGCGGAAAATAAAGCGGAGTGCCGGTGGTGTTGCGTGTTTTTGTTTTCCACGCTCCCACAGGGCGGCAGGGGCTGGCGGGCTGCGGGTGCCGCGGGGGCGCGCCCCGGGCAGCACCAGGCGGCCGCGCCGGGCTGGGCCCCCCCGCTGGTGGCCCGGCCCCGAGGCAGCACCGCCCGGGCAGCCCTGCGCGTCTTCTCTTTGTCTGCTGCCTCCGGCTTGCTTTTTTTTTTCCGCCTTCCTCCTCTCTAGCAAATCCTTTTCTCTGGTAGCGCCCCCTCCTTCCTCCTCCTCCTCCTCTTTCCTCCTCCTCCTCCTCCTCCTCCTCCTCCTCCTCCTCCTCCTCCTCCTCCTCCTCCTCCTCCTC
>NC_048895.1:73026726-73198872 GCF_011077185.1 Oxyura jamaicensis | reverse complement strand
CCCCCCCCCCCCCCCCCCCCCCCCCCCCGGCGCTCCCGGGGAACAATCGCCGCCGCCGGAGGTTCGCCCCAGCCCCGGGCTCGCAGACCGGGCTCTTATTTAGGAAGTCATTAATCACATCCCCTCCCCCGGAAAGAGATGGCGGAGAAACCTGTGAAGTGCAATTCCTCGCCCCCTTCCCCCTCCCCCCTCCCGAAATGTCCCGAAGCGCGCCCCCGGCCCGGGCCCGGGCCCGGGCCCGGCGGAGGTGATAGCGCGCACCCGCGGGTGGGCGCGGGCACGTGGGGGCGGCTCGTCCGCGCGCACCTGGCCCCGCGCGTGCCCGCGCGGCAGGGTCCCGCGGCCCTCGCCTGGGGGTTGGGGGGGGGGGCCGGGCACGTGAAGAAGCGAGGGGGTAAAAGGGGAAAGGAAAAAAAAAAAAAGTAAAAGGGAAAAAGGGGGAAAGGAAGAGGGGAAAGGAAAAAAAAGGGAAAATAAAAAGGGAAAGAAAAAAATGGGAAAGGAAGAAAAAAGGGAAAGGAAAAAAAGAAAAGGAAAATAAATGAAAAGGGAAAAAAGGAAAAGGGAAAAAAGGGGAAATAAAAAAGGGAAAAGGGGAAGAAAAGGGGAAAGGGGAAAAAAGGAAAGGACGCGTTGGAAATTCGGCGTTCATTCATAAATTACTGCGGCGTGTCAGCCCGCTTGCAATGGCGATTGGCTGCGCCTGCCTCTCGCCAACCCCTCCAGGATCCGATGCGAAATTAGTAGCAAGAAAGCATGTAATTGACAAAGTCACGTGTGCGCAGGGGGCCAGAAACCGAGCGCGAGAGAAAGGGGAAAATCCAAAGAGGGAACGCACATTAGACCATGCGAGCGAAATTTGGGATCGTTCAAAATCAGGATGTTAGGTTAATGCAGAAGACCGCTTCGAGCCAAAGGGAAAGTTTTCATCTCACGAGTTTGGAGCAGAGGGCCCGTGGGGCAACATGGCCGAAGGTTAATTCTCTTTTTCTATTGTTTTACTCTGATTTTCGCTCGCTGCCTCGCTCGCTCTCCCCCCCTCTCCCTCCCTTCTCCCCCCCTCCCCGGCTCCCCCCTCTCGCCGTTCCCCTTTTTTTCTGTCGGCCCGCGCAAGGGGGCTTGCTGCAAACCCATTGTTACGGCTCTCCAAAACTGTTCCGTACCGCCCACTCCGATTCAGGGCTCGGAAAGCTTTCAGGGGGCTATTGTTTGAATTGTTCCTGTTTGATTAAGCGCAGCCGCGGTGGTGGGATGAGAAAACGCTGGTACACCTGTCCCAACTTTAATCGAAAGTTTATTCCGAGGAGGGATGGATGCGCGTTGCAAAATAGTGGTTTCCGCGCTGCATGTGCAATAGCCAGTTGTGCAATCGCCCCAATTTGGCTTCTCCTCTCCCTTCCACCCCTCCTGAGCCGGCCTCCCCCCCTCGCCCCCCGGTCCTGCGCCCTGCAACGAGAGACTAATTTGGCTGCGAGTTTCTCTTGAGCAATGGGATCGGTCTTAAAGCAGCAATACTCAAGTAAAGTATCGCCTTCTGCGCTGTAATGTGGCTGAAAGATGGAGTTAAATGGAAAAATACACGTATGTAGCAAAACGTGGGCTGCTGCCCTGTGCAGGGCGAGAGGGAGAGCCTCCGCGCACGGGGTTTCCTCTCCGTAACCTCTGGTGATTTTATTTTTTATTATTTAAACGCGTTTTGGTGAGAAGGTTGTTTATTTTTGAATTTAGGGGAAAAAAAATGCTCTTTTTGCAGTTTGTTTTTGATTGCGTTTTGTTCGCTTTTTTTTTTTTTTTTCTTCTGTTTCCTCTGTAGTAACTCCTTTACACAGTGGCCAAAGGATGTTACCAGAATTTAACTCTGCTTTGCATCTTGTCCCCCCCTCTCTTTTCTCCCCCCCCCACCCCACCCCCCGCCTTTCCCTCTTCCTCAGCAGGGGCGAGTAAAGGTGGAGAGGAGCCCGGGAAGTTGCCGGAGCAGGAAGAAGAGGAGGAATCCCAGGTTTTGCACGGAACCGGCCATTGCAAATGGTTCAATGTGAGAATGGGATTCGGGTTCATCTCCATGAGCAACCGAGAGGGAAGCCCCTTGGAGTCTCCAGTTGATGTCTTTGTACACCAAGTAAGACCCGTTTTTGTCTTCCATCTCTGCCTGCCACTTCTGGTGGAGCTCAGTGGGGCTCCGGTTTCACGTGGAGAGAAGTAACCTGTTTTTCTTAGGCATTTAGGTACATCTGTAATTAAAAAGTTGCCTTAGGTACTTGTTTTGTTGGCAGCACACAATCGGAGTAAATAAGATCGTTAGATTGCGCTCACCCTCTGTGGCCGAAGATTTGTGCAAAAGGATGATGTTGTTTCTTCATTTCTTGATTCTCAATTAGAAAATTTTCCCGTGCGTTTTATTTATTTTTAAATGCCACGTTTTTCTTTTTAACCCCGTTTATAATTTCTCACCCCACCGATCGGGAGCAGATACGCCTTTCCTTGGAATCTGCTTAAAACTAAAGTCAGAAAAGGATAAATAAAGGTCCTTTTCATTTGGGTAACGTTTGAATGCATTTTAAACGCTTTTCTTGTAAACCTTGAATTGTTTTTTAAAAGCTCATTTGAGATTAGTTAGCGCAATTGAGGCATAATTACAGTGTTATTTTGCAGTAATTCAGGCCTGAGAGTGTCCCTGTGGTGATAAACTGAAACACGCGTGTGGTTTGTTTGGTTGATTTTTAAATATTCCTTCCCTGAAAAAAAAAATGCAACGATTAAGGAGTCAGACCAAAAGCATGGTCTCTGTAGGGCTGTTAGAGAAGAAGCCCGTGGCCATTGTTTTTATTCTTACGCATACCAGCGTGAACGGTGCTGCTGTTGTGGACGTGGAAGCCTGTATGCGAATGCCTTCAGGTGAAGGAGTTTCAGATGCAGGGGGCTTGTAAAACCGTAAGCTGAAGGGAGCTTTTCCCAAGTTCTGTGGCGTGGCTTGTGGGGAAGGCGCGTGTGTAGACCTCCCCTGGTCCTTGTGTTAGTCTCCAGTTGCAACAACGCTGTTTTGAATTTCACCGCTCTCCTCAGCGGTCAGAGAACAGAGGAGCAGCATCTGATAGGTGAAGAGACCATTTTGGGCTTGGCTAGGGCCATGTTAGGGAGGCAAAAAGGCATCTTAACTTTTTACGTAGTTGTCCATTTTCTATGACGTTTGCAGCGCAGGAGGGAGGGTTGTTGCATGACTGCACAGGGATTCTGTTTTTCTGTTCCATTTGGTGGCCCGGCCTCATTTTGTGCTGGCTTTCACCAGGCTTTTTCAAGCAATGTGCTTTTCATGAATTAATATAAAGGTGACTGAAACTTACAAACAGCGCTTCTGTAGCGTGTGGTCTTGCTCCTTGTGGTGGTGGAACGGATTTCTGACCTCGGCGTGTTAAACATACCCCATGCCTAAGGGCCTGGCCATCAGTGTTTGCTGTTGGCATTTGGAATTACAGACAAAGTGTGGAATTAAGTAGAGAATTTATTGAATTCGTACACTTCTTGCTTTGTACGGGCACAGAGGTGCCGCCTGCCTTTGCCACTACTTTTTTTTCCTTTAAGAATTGAATTAATTAAATACTTACTGAAGTAGGATCATACATCCTCCTGTTTCCCCCTCACCATCTTCCCTTCTTTGTACATTTTCAAGTCATGACATTGCTCTATAGAGTTCTGTAAATTTACTTTATAGATTATAAAAACAAAAAAACACAACTTTTTTTCATCTAATTTTATGTTAATGCACATTATTCTTGTTGCTTCTCAAATAATAGAGGACAAGTGTTTAAAGTACAACAGCATTATTAATAAAAAGATACATTTGGAAACAACGATATTAGAGCTGTGGAAATAGAGAGGTGTTGAACTGCATGATGAGGTGATACATTTAAGTAATATTAGACAAGGTGTTGGACCACAATTGAAAGTAGTCACAGAAAAAAATTTGGAAAGTCTGTGGTAAATTTGGAATTCTGTTGTGTTGTGCCCCCTCTGCTAAAGGATGCGGTCTTCTACAAGAAGGAAATTTTAGAAGTGTTTGTTGACAATTTAGTAATCTACAATTTGCCATTATTTTTAGGTTTCTAAGATACGTCATGGTGTAAAATGTAATGAAAACCAGCATGTTTCATTGTACAGGAACCATGCGCCTCAGTCATTTCGAGTGTTTCTTAGAGCTATGTTTTACTGAGCTAATTGATTAATATTCCATAATGGATTACTCCTAGAACAAAGAAAGTATGTTTCTTGCTTTCTTCTTTCTGACGAAACCTGCAACGTACGTAAACTTCACATTAATGTTATCTTCTCTCTGTAAGTCCAAAGCAGATTTTTTTCTGTTTAAAGAAATGGGGAGAAGAAGCATATATTTTGGTTGAGAGTATGTTTTGGATAATTAATGTGGGTATACAGAATGCTTTGTGTGAGCTGACTACCTGACCAATGGTACCAGTAGCAGCCTGAGCATAAAAATGCCTTTAAATCAGTAATGATATTTAATAGTTGGCTCCTACAACAGAGTGGGTTGCTTGATTGGACCCTATTCTTAGTAGTTTCATTCATTTGAAAAATTTACTCATGTGAAAGGTTCCTTTCAAGGCAAAGACATTAGTTTATTAATCTGTCGAAACAAAATATTGCTGTTTAAAGCTGCTTCGAAAAGCGTTCATCATTTAAGTGCGCACGTTTTTCTGTGCGCGTCCACCCATTCTGCAACGTTCACAACTACTGAAATCATTTTACAGAGTCAGGCGGTCTAAGTAGAAGAAAGAAACTTCCACCTTACTCAGTCCAAGTCTGGTAAAAGCTAGTTTGAACATCGCAACAACATTTTTATTGCCTTATCTTACCTTTCCTCGCTGAGGTTATGCTCAGTTTATGAGATCTTGCTGTGAGCAAAAACGTCTTGAATGTTGAGTCAAAATTCTTGTAATAGTTTGAGCTCATTATACTTAGTTTTTAAAACTTGCAGTGAATAATTTTTCTTTCTTCTGTCTTGGAGTTCCCCTTGGTTGTGTGCAGATTGTAGTCATATTTTTCTAAAGTCAGAGCTTTGCTAATTAAACAATTATATTGATATCTATTTTTAGCAGACAGTGCTTGTGTTTAAGCCCCCTCCTTCACTCAGTGAAAATTCTGTTCATGTAACAGCTGCAGTATTGAGTTTTCAACTCTCCCTTTTAAGTCCTTCCTACAGCAGTAATCATTTTGATTGATCTACTCTGAACTACCTTTAGGTTGTTGTTACCCTTCTGGTAATGAGGTACCTAGAGTTACAAGCATCATTTCAGGCAGAAACATGTCAGTGATTACATATGTGCATCTGCGTGTTTGTGCAATGTAAATACGGTACACCCACACATTTACACTCCTGTCTTTTATTATTATTATTATTTGCTTTACTCTGGTTTGTATCATTGCCATGGATTGGAGTCGTTCAGCATCATATTACAATTACAAGTTTTTGAGACAACCCATGGCAAATCCAGTACCGTGCCTAGTCCAGTGTTTCTTCCACCAAAAAAAAAGTAGCAATGTCAGTCCCTTATAACTCTTAAATACAAGGACTGTGCACCTTACTTAATTTGGCTCAGTATTGTAATTTGGACTTCTAATAGGTTAGCATGGAATGGATAATATAGATTAATTCTCTTTTATGATGTGAATTTTGCACATAGTTACGTGCAAACAGCTCTTCACAGATTTTTTCTTGAATTTGACAAGGGGTGAAACAGACTGGAGAGGCGAAGTGAGCAAAACCTCTTGTGATGCACATGAAAAAAAGGTTTTCATTGCTAAGAACTAATACGAGTTTGAGCTTAATAAAATCAGGATGTTTGCCTTACTGCATGCTCAAAATTGTACGTGCAGCTTCTCTACAACTTTTTTTGAATGCTGGCAGTAAACTGTAAATGCTCTGGATTCTTCTTTCTTTTGCATATATTTTGCATGGATCATGTTAGAAACATACTTTTATTTGTTGAGCATAAAGCACATATGTTAAAGGTGATACTGAAGGACAGGGTACTGTCTAAATAGATGCGATTAAATACGTTTGTGAATTACAAGGGTTATAATTTCATGTTCTGTGTAATACAGTGTGAGATGGATTGATCAGATTAGAAAATGTTTGCTTGGGCCTGACTCTGTAGTCCAAAATTCTTACCGCATTAAGGGATTGATCTAGGATTTCTGGACTGAGACCTTAAAACGTGATCCTTCTTTGGGATGCTCTTTTATGAGATGGGGAGAGGAAGGAAGGGAGGAGCAGCGTGCAGGAGTTGGTGTATTTTGTTTTCTCATTAAAACGAACATGGCTGGTTTGAAATTTCTCACTTTCATCTGAACTTTTACTGTTGCTGCAAGTTACAGTTACAAGATCTGATAACAATAGAAGAGAGCCTTTTATTCTTGCTTCTTCTTGCAGCAAGTCTTTCCTGCACTGTTCTGAACTGCACTTTATATTGTAAATTTTGCTCTTACAGGTACTTGCAACAATAACATCCATCAAAAGAAAGAGGGAAAATTACTGAGACTGTTGGGATATCATTGTAAGCACAAGAATAAAGGGAAAATTAGACTCCTGAAAAGTTTTTTGTTTTTTGTTTTTTTTTAATTTGGCCAAACATCCTTTTTGATGATGAATCAGATGCCTAGTCTTTTTAATCCTAATGGTGTAGCTATAGTTGAACTCCTTTTTCTAGGATAAGGTTGAGCACGGCATAATACATTGAACGCTGACTGTTTCTAATGCTGTGACACATGTGATTCTGTGCTTTCACAAGGATGAATTCATTCATTCAGCACATCTTTTCCATTTTTGCATTACTATGGTAGAAGCCTGTAAAAGCTACTTAGTTGTTCAGGAGAACTGGAAGTTCTGGGCGAGCAAGTGAGATCAATATTGCAGTGCTCTTTGTTGTTAAATGGCACATACCAATGACTGTTTGAAGTACACAAGCCTCCACGCAGCGTATGTTGTTCCAAACTTGCCTCCCTTGACTTATTTATGCTGGGGACCAGGCAAACCCGGTCCTAATCAAAACAAAAGTGGCTAGCAGGATTTAGACAGGGAAGCTGAGGAAGGAAGTGAATGTGGAATAACTGTGTCTGCAGTTAGCATGTATAAGTCTCATGTATAAGAGATCTGGCAGAGATCAGACCTGTGCTGAAGACGTGGGTGTTGAAGTGCTCAGCAGCCCCGCCGCACATAGAATCTATGGTGATGGAGGTCGGGGACAGGCTTTGGCACTCAGCAGCTGTGTTGAGGCACGCAGAGAAAGCTGATGTTAAATTATGGGGACCGTGGATTTGTGGTGTACTGCAGAACAGCCTTGTTTGGGATTTTTAAAATTTATTTTAACTACTAAGTAGTCCAAGTCCTACATTTCAAGTCCTACCTATGGACGCATAGACAGATGGCAAAATACTTCACTGAGAGCTTGAATATTTAAGACAGTTGACTGAAGAAACTTCTGGTATCTAAGTTATGGAATTGCCATCTGTGAAAATACCTTCCAGATTTCATCTATTTACATCTAAAACCAACATTACAGTGCATTTTTATCTGTAGACATACATAGTATTTAAGCGAGAAGTCCCATTAAATCTAAATGGTATTGATCAGATTTTGCTGAACAAGTTTAAATGTTTACCAGCAAAAATCACAAATGCTCTAATGACAGAAGCCTGCAATGGGACTATTTTGTTTTAAGAGAGATCTCACTCTTTGACAGAGCAAACCCTTCCAGACCATGCTGTCCTTTTCTCCAAGACTGAGGAAGTTGTGCACGGGGGTTGGGATACTGGAAGGAAGAGGATATTTTGTCTGGGGCACAAACAGAAGATACCAAAGCAGATACATGAACCTAAGCTAAAAGGAAATGAATCGTCAAATTGGGAAAAATGTTATCGTTGCTTGTCCTGGTTTGCAGCTAGATTACTAAGGTTGTAACTACATCTAAGCCTGGTTTGAGTTTTGTTTCAGATGCTTTACAAATATGCTCCCACCTAAATATTGTTTAATTTGTTGGCCTTACATAACCCGTTTCAGTAAAGGTCTGTTGTCTTTTCCCCACTGACATCAGTAGAAGCAAGATCAGGCCCATGAAGTTTCATGGAAGTATATAAAAGATAATTTAAAGGTTTAATTTAAGATCTTAGGAACCCAGAAACCTTATTTGAGTTCACTGATGTTTCTTCAGTGAACTCAAATAAGGATATACAGTTTATGTCTTTCATTCCCTGTATGTTAGGGTGTTTCTTCATTTATTTAAGTAAGCTGAAAGTTAGCATGGCTGATACAAAGTTTTTATGGGTGATAATTAGCTCTTGTTAAGGGATGGTTATTCCCCCGACTAGACTTTGCTTGCTGGTTATCACTGGTAAAAGCAGTGAATCCTTAAATTGCTTTTATGGTAGCAGAGTATCAGCCATCGCCTCTGTGTGGGGGGCTGGGAAGTGCTTCTGATTGAGCGTATTTAGTTGGAGTAATCGGTGTCCAGAGTTTTTCTCAGGTTATTCTGGCTGGTCCTGACTTAAAACGAGGGTTAACTCCTTGGGAAACGGCTAGAGTGAATTCCAGATCCCCACCCCAGAGATGGCTCAGCTGCTTGCAGAGCAGCTGTGGAAACTGCTGCAAGTTTTACAGCCTGCTGTATTAAGGAAAACTGGCACTGATTTTGATTTTTCTTAACATGCAAAGCTGTAATGTGCAGCAGGTCAGCAGCTGCTCTGCAAGCAGCTGAGTTGTCTTTGCAGTAGCAGTGTGGTGAACAGGTGGAGGTTGAAACTCCTACAGCCACCCTTCATAGTGGGGGTCCTGCAGCCACGGTTTTACATTTGGCAGCAGTGCTGCTGCTTAAATAAGCTTCGAGAGCTTTTATAGCACTCTCGCTGTTGGACTAGCATAAGTGTTTGTGAAGCTGCATGGTGAACCCAGTTGGGGAAATTTTGTTTTTCCACATCTGAGTTCCATCAGTTGTCCCATCTGAGAAACCACACGGTCCCCACAAATAAGTGTGGGCAGTGCTGGCACTGTGGAAGGGTGGCCAGGGTGCAAACACGCAGCCATGAGGTTAAGATGAAGGTATAGGAGGAAAGAGAGTTTGAAGCTACCGTTGTAGAAATATGAATGAAATGGATGTAGTGACAGAGAAGTCTTATTGACGTTCAAGAAAAGGGGCACTTTTGGGTAATGGAATGAGTGCGAGTTTCTGAGCTCACTTTGGAAGCTCAATATTTCAGGAATCTTTTTTGAGCCATACTTCAGCTCTTTTTTTCCTTTTTTTTTTTTCTTATTGTTTACAATCAATGTATGTAGTTGTGGTTTTAAACAGCATTATAAAACAAAGTGAGGATTTTTCAGGTTATGACAATAATGTGTTTCTTGTAAAGAACAAAAATTAGAATATAGGGCACGTTAATAGAAATTTGGGTATATCTTTTTAGCAGGTAAAAGCTGTAGTGAAATTAGTTATGAATTAATTGATATTCTGAAAGGATTAGCTTCCTAATTATCTCATGTGTATGTCTTTGAAAATTAACATTATCAACAATTTGAAAAGTTAATTCTCTGAGAGTACATAGTATATCCTTGCTCTATTATCAATTTGGTATTCAAAAAAATCACAGATTCTTTTTATTCCAAAAATGTAATCTAGTGCTAGAATTACATTTGTGGAGGGAGGGAGGGCAGGGGGAGGAGGATTTTGAAAGGTTTGTTTTGGTTTTGTTAGCATCATAGGCTAATATTTATCAGATACAACTGTATTTGAGTGAGTGCATGTGTAATCGATTTTTGGAGTGTATGAATTTGTCTACAACATCTGAGTGACATTCCATGACTACTACAGAATTTATGATGCTGTATTAAGAAACACTAACATCATTATAATTACACTCATGAGTGTGTACTTCTCATGAATATAGGCAAACAGTGGCTTTCCTACCAGACAAAGATAATCTGTTCTCAGAGAGGTTCTCATCTAGTTACTCATAGTAATTTATAGGTATGCAGCATGGAGGATTTTTTTTTTTAGATTGCTTTTATTTTAGTGCCTCTTGAGGCTATTTAATATTTGTGTTATAACTTTCTTTGTTTATGGTTCTATAAAATCATGTGCCAAAATATTCTCTGGGCTGAAGCTGAGGGTAAAAAGGATAGTCCTGGTGTTCTTTAAGTAGACTAGAAGAAGGAACTTGGTTGTTTTCAAAGCACAGGTGTCTTCAAAATCTTTTAGTAGTGTGCCTGTGCTATAATTTTAAAAAATGTTTTATTTGATTTTACAACTGCATTTTTCAAGCTAGTAATCAAAGTCTTGTTTGGTTTTATGAGCTATTCGTAATAATACAATCGTGGTGGAAATACAGGGTTTTAAAAAGCCTCTGCTGACCATGTGTAGTGACTTCTAAATATTCTTAGATTTGTTATCTTGCAAGTGTAAGAAATAGGTACATTTTAAAATCTAGAATGCATCTAAAAGACAGAACCTGACTCCTTTAGACTTTGGACACACCACTAACTACCACAGTATTGAAGGGATGTTGCTACTTTGCACTTATTAATTACTAAGTCTAAGACAGACAGATTGCACGTTCTGAGAATTAGCCATTTGTTGACAGTGAAGTTGAGTTAAGATCAAAGAATTGTTAACAAACCTGCTTGCTATTGCCTCTCCCAGATATTAGAGATTATAGCTAGTACATCAGGTGGATGGAAATTCAAGAATGATTTCAACAGTAGACAAAAACTCATCCTTAATGTAATCAAGCCAGTAAGTCCCTTCTTTTCTTGTGGGTACTACTGTGCTGATGGGTCAAATTCTGCCCAGTCTTCTCATGTAAGTGGTCCCACTGACCTGTGAAATTTGTTCAATAAACAGGACAACATTAAGAGTGGATTTAATCCTATTATACGGATATTGTTATGGGAAGTATTTCATTTACGTTCTTTTTACTCTTTATTTTTTTGTGGGTTTGTTGTATATTTTTTAAGTGCATTAAGTTTGTTTTCATGCTTAAAAGCTTGAGGGCCATCCTTGTATAGTGCCTAAAATGTACAATAAACTAGGGTTTGCTTCAGTTCTGCTTAATTAAATTATACAACTTCATGTGATGTGTATGCATGAACTTGAAAGTTTTGTAATTTTTATGTAATTTTCATGCTATACTGCACTTTGGTACTGTGAATGTATAGTATTTAATGTCTTACGTAGCAAAATTGACTTGAACAGAAATCTGCAAAGCTGCTTCAATGCAAAGCTCTTGGTCTGATAATACTTTTTAAAATCTTCCTGTTGAACAATTACTCAGTCCCATGTCATTCCATCAGAGGCGAAAAGGGTGGTAGAAGAAATATGTGACATGTTTCCAGTGTGAAAAAGAGCCCTCACCATGTGTGCACACCTTCTGTTGAAGGGGAATGAGGTTCACTCTTGCTTTGAAAGCACCTTGTGATCTTGAACAACTATTCAGGAAAACAGAGAAATTTGGGGCCAACCAAAAACCCAGGGCCTTCAGATTTGCAGCAGGGCTAATAGGATGCAGTAGTAGGTATTGGAAAAACTACAATGCCAGTGTTCACAAGGAGAAGGATGGGCACTCTCCATGCAGACTCCTTCACAATCTTCCTCTCTCTCAGGCCGCCTGTCAAACACATAGAGCTCCTGCCGAGGTGTGAGGGAGGCAGCTGAGTCCCCTGTTCAAAGAGGAGGGAATGGACCATTTCCAGATTTGGGGGCATAATATGGTTCTCAAATATTTGTAAATACATTTAGTCAAATAATTTCCATTTCACCACAGTGCTCAATAGTTATCCACTGCAGTAATTAAATTTTGTCTGCTTCATTGTTTTTGCATTAACTAATGAAAGTACGTAATTTTAATAAATGTTTCATATGAATGAAAATCACGTTTGTTTAATGATATCATATTGGAAATTTTGTTACAAAACTGCTTAATGGATAGGGAATGTAGGGTAGAAGTTAACCCTAAAAGGTGAGGACTATGCATGCAATACATACAATGTTCCATGTATAGAGGTCTGCGTGCCTGTAGCATGCACATTAATTTTAACTAATAGGACATTCAGCAGGACATCCTGTTCATTCGTTGTGTGTGGTTCTGGCTTAGAAGCTAATGTAGCACAGAAACAAGAAAGTAAATTTTTAAAAAGTGTTTTTAACTGACTTGAGGAATTACTGATAATTATTAAAGATAGACGTTAGTTGTAAGGCGATTGATCTGAGTTAAAGGCAGATGCATGAACAAACAATATCAGAAATCAAGAGTTTATATAGATCCTTGTATGTCTCCATTGACTTTATCAGAAGTATGCATGACGAAAGAATTGTGGGATAGGACTGTAGCTGGTAAGACAGTAAAAGATTTTAAAAGATTTTAAAAGGTCTGCTCAAGATGAAACTTGTATTCAAGACTTTCAGACAGAAATATAGTACATCTGAAGATAAAATCTTTGGACTAATTTGAAGAGGGTTTTGTTTGTGTTAACTCATGCTTCTGCTAACACTTAATGCAGCAGTAAATATTACATCTTCCCTCATATATGCAAGAGCGCTTAGTTCTCCTGGACTATATACTATTATCTGCACCAAGAAAGTAGACTATCAGATGGTTCTCTCAGTAGTGCTGCCTTTTCCTCAAGAATTGAAAAATCTACTAAACAACCTAAAATGTGTTCTACCAGATTTTCAAATGTTTAAAGTTATTTAAATTCAACACACTCAGGTTGAGAAGGTTCCTTAAATTTGATCTGTTGTCTTCAGTAAAAGTTAGCAAACAATTTTGTACAAAATAAAAACGCATTCTATTTTCTATTTAATATGATGTCTTGCATTTAATGATTGTGTAACTTTTTTGGAAGACAGCAAATGTTTCTAAAAATTGATCTGATGGATACTTTGAGCAGCAAAATCTCCTTATTTTTAATAATGTAATTGGTAGATTATTTTTCCCAAATAATTTTTACATTAATCCTTCATTAGTTTATTTATATTTAACAATTATGTGGAGTTTTTAATGGCAGATCATTTTAATTCTGTAATAGTAGTTTCTTTTTAACTGAACACTATCAAAGTCTTACTGGAAAGTGATAGTCCATCCATGTTTTTGTGAGTTTATTGTTAAACTTCACACAGATAAATGGTCATCTGAGGAAGAATTATTCTTTACCTGAGAACAACTGTAAATGAACCAAGATTAGTCTGCTAAAATGGCTACAGTCGAAGCACTGTCCTTTTGCAAAGATTTATTGTTCTAGTGTTCATTGTTTGATAGTATACTCAATGTTTAAAAATTTTCTGTGATCTACATATTAATAGCTTTTTCGTACATGGATCAGTAACTTAATATATAAAACAATATGTTGTTTTTACAGTTACAAATAAATAGATAATATGTAATTTAATACTGATTATTTATTAATACTATGTACCTTGATTAGAAAAGAAGGGAGTTAAAACAGATTTGACCACAGTAGGTGTCATGAAATGCACTTATAGTATATTACATTCTCTTGAGGAGTATTGAGGTAATTGGCATAAAATCATTGCTTTGTTTTTAGGATGATGAATATAATCTACATAATAAATTGTTAAGAACTGGTAAGCCTTAGTTTGGTTTCTGCTTTCTTCTCCTTCTATTTGAATTGCATTTTTAAAGTAATGGTATATTTAAACTATACTTCAAGATTCAAATGTTACTAAAATAGATTAAGTTTTGAGCCTGGCAAAATGGTCAAGAAAGTTCAATAGGAACAGTTTTTGTAAATGATCTTTTATGATGTTTTCATTTGGGAGCTTAGATACTTAGATAGAAAAGATTGACCAAATAAATGTTTTTTTTGTGTGTGTATATCAACTATCATTGAGTGAATTTGTTTTTACTATGCTTCTTAGTGCTTCAGAATCTTTCAAATGCCTCCAAAGCTAATATATGAGTTTATATAATACTGTATATTTGTATTAAAATACAATGTTAGTAAAAATATACTGTATTAAATATGAACTTACATGAATGCTCATCTGAATTTCATGTAGAATGTTCAGCTATACATGTACATTTAGAGAAACGTGACTACTCTTTATTTACATCTTACATGGCAGAAAATACTCCAATGGCTTCCTTTGTTCGTTTTCACCAGGGTCTCGATTAGCTTAAGTGGAGCTTTGCCATTTTGTAGACAAGTTTGAAATTCCTAGCATTTCAGGTCTAAAAGAAGACTAACTTGAAGATAATTATTTACTGACAATATGTAAGAGAATAAAAATGTATACAGGTGTCTGGCTTTTTCCACATTAGTTAGCAAGTAGAAAGTTTAGTATATCTTTTTTTTTCTCTCTTCTTTTTTTTTTTTTTTTTGGGGGGGGGGGGGTGGGATAGAGAGACCAGGTAGGGGGTTAATTGTTAAACTGTTGGTGTTTAATTTGGAATTAATCTGATTTATTTGAATTTGTATGCCTTGCTAGCACATTGTTCTTCTGGGCATACTTGCCTATCATTGTTACATAGTGTAAGATCATAAAATCATAGAATATGATCCTGATAAGGTACAGAAAATGCAAATTATTTTTTTATTTAATCTGTATGGAGTAAATGTTAAACATATGTTTTCAAACAAGGATACATGCTAAATGTATATGAAATATAATAATTCTTGCTTCTTTTAAAAAAATTATTGATAAATACTGTATTATAAAATTTTGGTATTTACTGGGCAATATTGTCAAAATTTGCTACTCAGATTTTGAAATGTTCAAGTATCATAATTTGAGCAATTTTATAAAGAGCTTTCTGGTAATAATGTTGCTATTAAAACATGACTGTTCGGAAGATACATTCGAGCTTTAAGAAATTAAATTAGCTAAATGAGTTTGGATAGCATGGAAAAAAAATGAAAATATTCATTGTGAATTAATACAAGATCTCTTACAAACAAGGCTTGTATGCAAGAATGTATCTTTTACAGCATTTGTGCCTATGCCAGGAAATATTTTTAACAGCATAGGTCAGTTTGGGTTGTGCTGCATAAAGGAATGGCAGAAACCAATGCTTATTGCCACAGTGGTCTTTGGAGTTGTCAGCTCTCTTTGGAATCAATGCATTCCAAATCCGCACAATGAGAATCTAGAAAGGGGCCAAACATACAGATTCTGGGCCTCAGTTTTTCTGCTGACGAGGTTTGCCAGTCAGCTATTGACTTCTCTGCTGTGCTGCTGTTGGTGTGGATGGAGGAAGAAAGCCTTTCATCTTGCAAAGCATCAGCTGTGGCTTTTATTGCTGTGGATGTTTTATTGGTAATATTCTGGTAGTGCTGGTTGCTTCTAACAGTATAGAAGTTGTTTGTCTCGGGCTGCTTTGATAATGAAGGTGCTGCAGAGTAAATGAATGGAGACACTGCGAAAGTGAGGGGTGTTGTTGTTGTTCTTATTCCCGTTTTTATCAGAGATCATCGCTGTGACCTGTAAATGACATCAGACCATTACCAGATACAGTCTGAAACCCTCCTCTCGGCCGCACCTTGCCAAAATGTGAATGAACGGCCTGGCTGATGCACAGCCGGAGACGATCCATCCACTTCTGCTCCTTCTCATGCCAAGGGCGAAACAGACCCCAAGGCCCGGGGGGAGGGGTGGCGTGTTTGTTTTAACCGACACAACGCGACCCTACAGCCGGTTTTAACGCTTAGCCCAAGGAATCCAGCTAGATTAACACAGCTAGGCCAAACAGGTCCCCAGCAGTGCGGTGCGTGGCTCTTTTGTTGCCCATTTTTCACGTTTTTAGCAGGTCTCGCGGCCCAGCACCCGGCCAGGCCCCCTCCGGCGGCAGCTCCGCGGGGGCCGGGCGGGCGGCGCCTCGGTAGCGGCCCCCCGCCGGTACCGGCCTCCCACCCGCGGTACCGGCTCCCCCCCGGTAACGGGGGCGGATCGGGGAGGAATTGCTCCCCCCCGGCTCGGGTTTTGCGGCCCTCCCGAGCAAACCGGGACAGGCAGGGCCCGGCCGGTGCCTGGCGCTTCCTTGGCTGGTAGTTAACAGCCTAGCGATTGGCGTGAAGGAGTCCAAGATTTTTTATAGTCTCTCAACGCCATTTCAATGCTTTTTTTTTAAAAAAAAGAGAGGCAGGTTTAGCACGTGAGGCAGAGCTGGAGTGGTGTTTATTTTATTTGAGGCCGTGGTCGGTGATGGGTGCCGCTGTCTGGCGGCCGGGCCGGGCCGAGCCGAGGGGCAGCGCCTTTCCCTAGGACCTGGCCCTCCGCCCTGGCCTTCTGAAGACCAATGTACGGCCGGCCTCGGCGCAAATTAACACGCGAACGCGAATTAAAGAATTGACGACCAAACAGCGGCGCGGTCTTGCACACATTTTTCCCCGAAGGTTCTGCCGCTCCTCCCGCCTAGCACCATGGCAGCACACGTGCAGAGGGGCCACTGGGCAAGGAGCGACGGCGGCGCCGGGCCCGGGCCCGTGCCACAGCCCTGCCGCCCCGCTGCCGCCCCGTCCCCCCGCCCGGTGTGCCCATGCCGGCGGCGGGGCTGCCCACCAAGATGGCGGCGCGGGGCCGGGCCCCGTGATGGCGACGCCGGGCCCTGCAGGGCGCTCCGCGGCCCGTGCCCAGCTTTGTTCCGCCGGCAGCCGGGGGTCCCCTGCCCCCTTCCTGCGGCAGAAAGGGAAGAAAACGCCGCTTTTTCGTCTCACGTGATTTCCCCTTCGCCACTCACGGGGGCGAAGGTGAAGGGGACCGGGGGCGGCCTGCCGGTAGCGCGGGGAGCGGCCCGGGCTCGCCGCTCGCCTCCCTTCCTCCGCCGGCCCCTTCAGAAGGCCATGAAACCAGAGAAGGGTTGTGGCCCTCGGTGGCTGCCTGGGTGCTCGGATTTAGAGGAGGGGTACCTAGCGCCGAGTAAACGGGGCCAGGATAAAGGTTACAGATGCGGCGATTCCTCACGCCACGTAGGTAGAGATTCCCTCTCGAAGATCATGCGAAATAAAGTCCTAAACAGCTCCTTGCGTTGAAGCAGTTGTGCTTAGAGAAACACTCGAAAATTGAAAATGTACGTTTTTACCGAGATTCATCATTTTTTAAAAAAGAACTTTTTGAGTTGTTTCACCTCGCGGCTTAAAATTTCCCTTTAATTTAACTCCAGAATGTTGTAACACGACAACACAAAGGAAGGCTTTGCAAAATATTCAGCAGAACTATCTGCTTTTGTTTGTTCTGAAGGAGAACACAGCCCTCCGTGCTAAAAAGTCATTCAAAAAGATTAATGATTGCAGGATTCCAATCTTGCAAACACTTGTTCTTTAAAGCAAGAACTATTCCTGTAAATAAAGGTTTCGAGATTAGGACCTTAAATATGCAACTTTTATAACTTGACCCCTTAAAAATGGTCTTCTGCTTTAGTCTGGCCTTGGGCAAAGTTTCACGTGGACTCAATGTGGCGTTTCTTTTTTAATGTGCAACAACTATAATTTCACTTTTTGTTTTTTTTTTTTTTTTTAAATTGAGGGATTGCTAGTATAATAGTTTTTTACTTTTAAAAATAAGAAAGCATGTGTATATGTATCTGTACTTCACATTCCATATATATAATATATATATTCTGCATCAATAGTTTTGCTGTAAAGGAAATACAATAAAGCGATCTTTACTAGTGTGGGTCTCTGCGTTGGGCTTTCCATCCATGCGCGGGAGTTGTATAAAACTGTTTTGCAAGTTTTCTGACTGTAGTTCATGATACTTTCATAGAAAAATGGATTTTGTTTTACATTTGAAAATCTAAAATGTGCTTGTAGACCTGAGTGGTGTGTAATGATTCACTTCTCTGGGACAGTCTCCCATGTTTGGTGTAATTCCATTGCTTGCGATAAAATTGTGTCAGATGCTGCTTCCTCCCCCATCAGCAGAGTACCCAGCTCTCCGTAATCTCATCTTTTCGTTCTGATAATGTTTTTTTTTGCTTGCAAACGATTTCTTTAGATGCATATGTTATCAAGGGAGTTTTTACTGACAGATCCCTAAGGTCATTTTGGTTGTTTCAAAATAAAGTAGTTCAGGGATTAAAGGCTACTTTACCTGTATTGTTAGATTCAAATAGGTGAAACATGCTGTTTGAAAGTGTTTGTCAAGCAGAAGTATTTCACATTTCAAATGCAGATAACTTTGCCTCGGGTTTTTTGTAGTTTTGATTAACTTACCTGTGCTGCGGATTTTTCAGGTAAACATAGGGTTGTTTTACAAAATACACATTTTTTTACTGCATTTGTTGGATAACTGGAATATTTAGATAATGTTTCCTTTGGGGTTGGCAATTTATTTTAACCTTCCTGTGTAAAACTTTTTGTCTATTTTTTTTTTAATAGTAATGTTAAATGTTGGTTTTACAGTCCCCAAGCAGTGTAAATGCTTTTCGGAAATCGCAAGCTAGTCTCTGAAAGCATGTTAACTATCACTGTATTCACCAGTGCTTTGATAACATTTGTAAATTAGCTACGAATCTCCATTAATTTTGAAGAAAAATAAATATTTGCTGAGGATGTAATACCATTTTAGGGTTCTGTTTTGTTTTTCTGGGCAAAATCTTTGAGTGTTTTAACCCTGCAGTTTCATTATTGCCTTAAGCCACCGAACTGTGGACTTGCACCAGAAGAGGCGATCCCACCCCTTCCTCCACCCTGGCCACATGTGCCCAGCTCCTGCTTCGGCTCCAGAGCCCCGTGCAGCTGCGGGAGGAATTGCAATCTATTGCGTCTGAGCTGAAAACTACTCATGCGTTTGGCATGTTTAAATTTCGTTCGTATCAGCAAGCTCGTAGGACTTTCCTCTTCCTACACAAAGCCTAGAGCTAACTTGAGGAAAGCAGTGGAAGCTGCAGCTTGAGAAAATGTCAAATACAACTGCTCCATTTGGTTGCAGGACAGCAGCAGGGTGCAGTTTTCAAGTGATGAAGTCAATATGATGTGGCAGGTCTCGTTCGCTTGAACTTCTTTGGGGGTTTATAGGTTTAACTCAATAAACTACGAAAAAACGGCATTTTTTTGGGTACCTTTCTGGATAAATGAGTTCTCTTCATTCTTCTCTTCCGGAAGAATCAGAGGAATGAAAATCCTGGAAGAAGGCCAGCAGCAGGGGCTGAGCAAGGCTGCCTGTGGCAGACGGCATCGTGCTGAACCTCTGCCTTTGGGCAGCCTGCGCCGATCCGACTGATGCTGCACTTCGTGCTAGTATGTGCGTTTGCTTCCTCAGAAAGAGCTGTTAACAGACCAGTCCTGCAAATAGCAGGTGTGCCTGTTTATATATAAATTATTTTAAAATAGAAATATTTGGGATTGAGTTTCCCTTTGCCATTGGCAGCTTTCAATTTGTGAGTGCCCTGCTGGTGTATAACTAGCAGGGATAACCAGGCAGTCTTGTTTGCCCAGCATGCCATTTGCTTAATATTAGAGGAGAATCAAGTTAAGTTCCCTTGAAGAATAGACATGATTTAAACTTTCCTTTTAAATGACCAGTGCCATATCAAATAAGCCATAAACAGCTTCTCTCCTGGTGCCCAAGCTCTGCTTCGCAGCGCCGCAGCAGAATTCACAGGATGTACAATAACTCCTTTATAACTCCTTACCACTTCTGGAGCCAAGTGCACCTCGGATGGGTGGTGTAAATGCACTTAGGAGAGAAACTTTTGTTTCTGTTTTAAGAACACTTGAAAAATATTTTCACAGGAATATACCACTGAAGTGTTATGTATGTTTTTTTTTTTTTTTAAGATCTGTTTATCTATTGTGTTATAGCTGTGAAGTGGTACGCGTGGTCACTGAAGTGACCTGTATGAACTGAGGAGTGTTTTCAAAGAAATACTCTTACATGTGTGTTTTTGACTGCAGTGGTATTTGTTCAGTGCTACAAAGCACTGGTTGTCCGTGCTATAAGTGCAAAGTTAAGTTGCTTTGACTTTGTTGGACCTGGCCGATGATGAGGAAGGTGCATTGAGCTCTGTGCAGGAGTGCCTTGCATAGCAAGTTGCAGGACGGACTCCTAAATTGTCTGAGGGTGATGTAGGGCTGGCTTCTGTCCATGCAGCAGCAATGATGTTTTGATGGGGGCTGCATAGGAATAACGGTCCAGTTGCTAATGTAACACGAAGTCAGTGGGATACTGTGGCTAAGAAAAAAGCAAGAACAGTGATCTTCAAATCGTTTATTGACCCAAGTTGCACTATTTGGGCTGAGGTGCACCAGCAGCAGATGCAGATGGTGTTTTGCTGTAGCATAGGTTAGATTCCACTCCCCCCTCCCAGGGGATCTTTGGTGAGAAGGTAATCCAAATGTATGTGCATTAAAGGAGTGTTTATTTCTAACTTTCAGCTGTGCCACCCAGGCAGTGGAGGGGCAGCCTCTGCCCTTCAGGTGGCAAACCAAACCACCTCCAGAGCCTGGCAGGGGTGTGCAGGGTTGGGGCGTAGGAGCTCTGCTGGAGGCACTGCCGCGTGTGTGGCTGTTCTTAACTGAGGAAAAACTGTCCTGAAACTCTGGGGAGTGCTTCTCTTCTCTACATGGATTGCTGCTGCTGAGTGGAGCCTATCCTGTATGTAGCAAAGTTCTGTTTTTGATGGCATTTGGTTGAGATCCTCCTAATAAAATGGTCTTTTGTATATAAAATTTTATGTGGCTTGAGTGTGTGATTGCTTTTCTCGTAGGTGCATCTAGGAATTTATTTTAAAACGAAAAATTGCTATATGCTACTAAAAAAAATCAATTCAACTGCAACATATAAGGAAACAGTTAAACTTTTCAGCAACCCTTTTTTATTGCACGGGCTATTGGTTGATTAAAGTAATTTGTAACTTTTCTCTTGCAAACAGTAATTTGTGTGCCTTGTGCACTGCTGTTAAGTACCTGCTCTAAGTGGATCACAACTGTACAGAGCTGCCCTAATATAACACTGACCAAGATAGGTATGGCTGTTTCTGGCACACAGGTAAGAATGAGGAGGATGCCAGTGTTGGTTATTGTTATAACAAATTGAATTATTTGGCACATTGCTCTAGCAAAGGCTGAGTTAAGTGAGCAAAATACCATTTATCTTTATTTGTAGGTTGTTCTTCAGATCATTATTGATTTCCAAATTTCAAGTCGTTATAATATGTAATCACAGTGACATTAGCAGTGAACGATTTATGCTATTTTTGTTGACTGGGGGAAGATGCAATGCAAACAAATTGAAAAATTTCATGTAAGGTGGAACAAGACAAAATATTTTTTTAAAGGAAGTATTAGCTGTGAAAGTAGTGCTTGAAAAAATACGTCTATAAAATGTACATTTAATTATCATTTAAAAGGTATCTGAATTGCCCTGAGTTTTCCTTATTTAACCAAATGATACAATATCTACCTTTTCTCAGAAAAAAAATATATAAATCTCTAATTTCACGAAGAAGAAACATATTTTCTCTCTATCAGCTTAGCATTTGTGGGTTATCATTTCACCATAAATTCTTGATTTCTTCACAAGCAGTGTATAATCTATAGTAAATAAATTATTTCAGAAGTGCCCCTGGAAACTTTGGGAGTGTGACCGAGGAAGACTTTTTTTCCTTAACACCTATTTAAAAAAAAAAAAAAAATCTCCACTAGTGATAAGGAAACCCGGCCTCAGAGCTGAACAAAATGCATGGTATGCTGTAGGCATTTCTGCTGCCTTTCTTTCATCTTCGGGGGGTGCCCCTCCTCCATTTTGTTTTTGTTTTTCACGAGTTTTCTGGTTTTGCTCTCTCCTGACCCCGCGGTGTGAGCTTGTAGCCACACAGGACACTGGTAAGATCTGCGAATGCCTCTGTTGCATTAAAGTGTGAGTGCAGAAGTCAGGAAAAAGATTGCCAAGTTAGCAGGGGAACGAGGGTCTATTGTTTTATCTTTTAAAATAATACAGCGGTCTTAAGCTAGGGCTTGAGGTTTTGTACAGATCGTTCACCTTTTAATTTTGAAAGATAGCAGGGCTATTTGTCCCTCAACAAATTTTTGAGATCCCTCAACAGATTTTTTAAAAGATCTGTATATCTGTTCTGCTTTGCTATCACAATTCAGAAAAAAAAAAAAAAAAAAAAAGAATAATTAAAAGCACTTTGTCTGAAAAGGTAAGCAGGCTCTAAACAGAATAATTATTTCAGACTTTCTGAGTTTCAAACAAGTTTCACTAAGATGAACCCTTGAAATGCATGACACAAGTGTAGATCTTAATTTGTGCTTTCACAATCATAGCATAATAAATTTCAAATAAATGCTTTTTATTTGTTCCTAAGAACAAATCTTCTATTTATTCCTTCCTGATCTGTGCATAAACTTGCTTTTTTTATCCAGAAGTTGAACTTAATTTAGTCTTTTGTAATAATGACATTTAAAAACTTGATACAAACATACTTAACCTGCTTCTTGGCATTAGCAATTTGGGCTCGTTATTCAGTAGAGCAGTGTATTTGCTTACAGAATGTAAGTAAAGGATTGTTTATCATGCAAAGTACAATTATACTTGTTCCTGGGCATCTGAGTAAGATGGGCAAGTTATTTCAAGGTGTTTTAGAGAGAGCTTCTTCAGACAGACAGGAGAAATGTATGTTCCTGTTGTCCCTGTCTTACTCATCTTTCGTTTGACTTTCATCTTTCCTTTGATAGGATTTCAGCGCTACCATTTGTTAACCATGTCATACACCTGAATGCCAGGGAATGTTTCTGCACTTAGCATTGAATTTCCATCCTTATCAGTCATGAGTTTCCATGTGCGATGAGAGGAGGCATTTGCAGCTTTTGTGCCTAGAATCTCCTGAAGACTGAGCTGAGCGACTTAAAATAGTCTTTTAAGAGGAAATGAACGTGTTGCATTAGTTTGCTATTTTCTGTACCTATAGATCTGCTTTTTTACATGGCTGACCACAAATTCAGTTTCTCAGTAACTCCTTGCAGATTTTATTTAAAAGTTGTGCAGAGTTCTGTCGGGATCCGGGGGCCAGACAGGATCATCGCTGAGCTGTGCTCGCAGCGCCAGGGCACAGGTTCTTGCTTAAATAAAGTCACTGAGCAAGCTGAACGTACTTGCTGCAAACACCTGCCTGGTCAGTACCAGAAAGTCTAACTTACTTCCTGAACCAGTAGGTTCTGCAGGCTTTAAGACCGTTCCTAGCAATAGATAAGCCACGGTCAGGAGCAGGCTGAGGCAGTGGCATCATCCCCTGTGCTGTGGGAGAGGAAGCACAGCGGTGGTCCCGGTCACTTTGCTCTCCCCCAGCCACCACCGCTGCGCCTGGTTGTGTTCTGGTGGGCACCTGAGCACTGCCAGCCTGTTCCAGGGGGAGCCATGGCAGGAGGATGGCCACGGACAGAATGTCACCCAGTGGGTGCTGAGTTGAGCTGTGCCACCTCGCTTTGCAGCCAGGTGTCCGCAAATTGCAGTGTTGTGTTTTTACTATCGTTACTTTTCATTTTCTCCTCGCCTTTCTGTTTAATAATAAAAGATTGCAAAGATAACCCATTGGTATTTTGCTTCTTCTCCAAAAAGGGTTAGGAAATAGTCAATTTTAATATATGAGGCCCTGCAGTGGGTAGGTAAACCCATACGGGGTTAGTTTGTATCTGTTGTAGGACAGCTCTGCAATAGGTCTACCCCATGCAAATGGGATAAAGGCATCTGGGGAGGCAGAGTCATGCCTTTTTGGGCAGCCGTGTCGTTTCATGTTGGCTTGAACCACAGGTGAAAGTGTCCCGAGTTGCAAACTGCTTGATATGATTGAGTGAAGTACTTGTGCAACGTGGGAGGTAACAGCAGTTCCCTAAGTACACGTGCAAACGCCATGTGTGGATGCACTGACTCATGTTAATGTAATTACCTCATTGTAATTGAGTTAAGTACAATTGATTTAACAGTAGTGAAGATGAGCCCACAGTTGCAGCCTAAAATATGGGCTCTTATTTGATCATCGAGCTTACTGGTTCTTGCAGGAGGCTGGAAATTTTCTTTATAAGCTGGTGGATGAAAAACACGCTTAACTTCAGCCACATCCAGCGGCCAAGTGGAACTTACCCAGGATGGTGATTTTTCACTTCCTCACGTACATTTTCCAAATACTGTGCGAGCTATAGATAATAGGCGTTTTGCAGAGTGGGAGGAAGCAGCACGCTGCATATAGCACCGCTTTGTTTGGTTAGCTGCTCTGGAGGCTGAGTCCCCATACCGATGGAGAAATTAGCTGTTCTTGTCACTTAATTGCTGGGGGGGGATGCATCTCGATGCAGTAGCTTTTAAAGACCTGTGCTTCGCTGCTCAGTAATCTTGATCTTTTTCTCAGAAATCCTTTTCATTCCTACTTTATATTCGTTCCCAGCTCCGAGGAGTCTCAGTTCTTTACCCAGACTTACCCCAGTGGTAGTTACCATCTCTAATTAGCAGTGTTAGCATTTACAAATCCATGATTTTAAGGCAGTGGATATATCAACTGCAGTGTGAAGGTGATAAGAGAAAGGGATTGAAAAGAATGAGCACCTTGATTGGCTCATCTGCTAATGAGTAAAGAAATTAGGACAGTTGATCAGATATGAATTGTACAGATTTGGTATATTAACACAGACAGATTTACTTTCCAGTGAAGTGTGTTTTTCACTTTGAAAAACTCGTACTTGTTTGTACTGGGCTCTGTAGTTATTGATAGAAGGGTTTTGTCACAAATCCCAGATTTTCCATGAACTGTTCATCTCTGTCCCTGTGAGTTCTCAACAGAGTTTATGGCTGTTTCAGTGAAACATCCCACAAAGAAAAATGTTTTTAAACTATTACTAAACTTCATTTGTCCTTTAAAGGGTTAGGTGACTGGTACTCTCAGGGTATGATTTCACATTACAGTTCAGCCCATTTAGGCTAGGAGCAGTCTTAAGTGCTTTGCTCTTCTTGCACTGGCCCAGGCTCTGTCACGAGTCAGTTAGGCAAGCTAAACCTGGTTGAAAAAGTTACTCATAGAATTAATAATGAGCTGGGGTAGCTACCTAAACCAGTGATGGCTCAAATGAATGCCAGAGCAGGTACATGGGGTGGAGGAAAGAATCTGCATCTGGAGCTGGGAAAAGCAAAACAGGGTGCTCCTTTTTCCTGAAACTTCATTGTTTAAATTAAAAATGACACTAATGAGTTTATATGAGTAATTCTGATATTCTATCTTTATTGTCAGTGTAGAAGTACTCTGTTTCTGAAATTAGAGTACCCCGTATATATCTGCAAAGTGGTATCTATATCCCTGTCTTTGTCCACATGGAGTCCTAGGAGTTTAGTAAGATCTTGTAGATTTGAACCACTGTATGAAAAGCCAAGGATTTTTTGTTTAACAAACATTTTTTGTTTGTTTGTTTTTAAGAACTTAAATGTCATACTTAACAACAACAACAAAAAACTTGACTGGATACCTTCTCATAATATTAAGTGAAATGGGGCAAAAAACAGTAGCAATAAAACCAAAATATTACAAGCAACTGTGAGTAGATGTTATAGCATAGAAGATAAACCAGTCTATGCTATAAATCTCAGGATGCTATTGAGCATGTTGCCATCAGAAATTCCAGTTGAGCCCCGAAGATGAAGCACGTTAAGGAAGCTAAAAATAATCCTGATAATTAGATATAATATGATTGAGTCAATAGGTTTTTAAGATTTGGAAGCAGGCTGTATCAAAAACTACGCAGTGTAACTATTTGAGGTAGAAAAAAAAGTACATGAAACAGATGTAACATGTTTATATATGTCACAGATTTTTAATAATACATTGTGGTAGGTGAGAGTTTTTCAGATTTTGGAAGAACATCATTTGATGGCTGTCTATCTAGCAGTAATCTTTTGAACTCTGAGACTTGATGAGTGAAGCTCCTGTCAGCTGAGCAGTGTTTTAGAGTGCACTTTGTTGGGAGAGCTGCCTGAGAGCTTTATTGCTCTGCCCTGGCCGTATGCTTACTTACTGATTGTACATAGCTGCCGCCGTGCCCTTTCCACCAGGCACCAAATGATTTTATTACTGGTTTTGACATTTTATGTAATAGACCTTCATTCTGTGTGGTGTCAGACAAGGAGCAGTGGCAGGACCCCAAAGATGGGGTAAGTGAGAGGGAGCTGTGACTTATGTGTCTGAGCACAGTCACAGTACACGTTTTCTTTGATGGCAAAACCAAGAAACATTTTCAGGCCCTCATTTTCCATCTGCGCCCTCTCAGAAATGGTGCAAGGGGATTATTAGTCTTTAAAAGCTGCATTTAAGGGACAGCAAACCAGAAACATAAATCAGCATAAATATATGGGGGAGGGAGGCAGCAAATAGCAGGGGAAGCTGTGAACTTTGTTAAGCAGCTTTGCCAGCTCAGACAGCATTCATGGAACCACATCTTTTGATTCAGGTAAAACAAAATATCTTGAGATTTTTGACTAAGGACTGACCTGGACAAGTGTCCTTTCCAACCTAAGTGTTTCAGTGATTTTATGATCCTAAATACTGCAGTACAATGATAACGACACAAATCCGTCCCCATTTTTATTCTCTAAGAATGCTTTTTGGTCAGTTTAGGTTATGTCAATTAAGGCTGAAAAAAACACCATGTAGGCTGTGAAGGAATATCCATTTGGTAGTTTATACCTGTTTAACTCTCTTCTAAATCTGCAGTTGAACTGAAAACAAATATTTTACTGATAAAAGGCTAATTCTTGTATATTCAGCTGTTTCTAGTTTCAGTCACTTGCAGAGGAGGGAAGCATGAGGTCTTGAGCCTGCAGAGTCATGCATCCTGCAGCTCCAAATCTGCTGTCACGGTCTCTCTTCTGCACATTTACACGTCCCAACTTTCCGCCAGGAGCTGTCCCCTGCCTCTCTTTCAAGTTCCTCATCCTTATTGCTAGCCTCAGGGACTTAATTCTTTGGAAAACATTGGGGTGATTAATCAAGCTGATTTGTGTTCACCTTAAAATAAAGAAATAAATAGCAGCTGGCTTTGATTTTGTGTAGTCCTGACTCTCTATTTTCTCGTTAAACTTTTTTAAATTTCTTACCTCAGAATTATCTTGCCTGTGTACGTAACAGACATTTACACACCTGGATAATCTGAAGTTACTTCTGGGATGGCATTTTCCTGTGTCCACAAAACAAAGCCGACCCATAAGAAATCCCACGTGGAACATGAGCTGCAGAAACTTCACGGGTGACTAACTGTGAACGCGGTCCTGTGTTCTCCTTGCATTCTTAACGGATCCATTCACATGGCTCAGTGGTCGTGTCTAAGTGGTCTGGGAGGTGCAGAAGTACTACGTAGCTATAAAGAAAAAAGCTGTTTTGCTAATTTGTTCTTGAGATCCAGTGAGTTGAAAAAGGTATGTGTTTAAGAAAGTGAGATTGATTATACAGGATTGGTCTCAAAACATTTCACATCTGTTCAGCTGACCAGATGTTTGTAAATTTCATGAGTCTTTTTTCCACTACATCACTGCTCTGGTCACAAGCAGGGCTGTCACGGAGCTGGTGTAATGCCCCAGAGCACATTACCTGGCTTCTCCCTGCTGCACAAGACAGAGATCAGCTTCAGGGATGAGGGTGCTTCTTCATGGATACTTCCATTCGTAGTGTACCTTCTGAACCTTCAGAACACCAAATAGATTTACCAGGTTAAATTTGTCTGCAGAGTGAACAGACAGCAGTATTCTGTGTCTTGTGGAGATGGATTTCACTGAGCGAGCAAAATCTCACTCAGTTTTAAAAGTGAGTGTGGAAATAAAGCTTGGTATCCACTCTGTTTTCTCACCACTGGTACTTTTATCTTCTCTACTTCTATGTTACAGTGCTTTCAGGGGTCTAGATGGGGTGGAACAGGAACAGCTGTGCAGGTGGGATTGCTGCTTGTGTTGAGAACAGTCTGCTTCCTACTACTTGCTGCTGTTAAAAATAATTTTGGGAAGTGTTACAGTGTTTTTGGGTGTGCATATCACAGAGGTAACAAATCTTCCCTTTCTGTGTTGCTCCTGAGGATTTACCATGTTCCTACTCAAGGTCTTAGGGTTATTTCAGTTAACAATTTCATCTGCCATCTTCCAAACCCCACTTAGCAAAAGCCGAGTCATTCCCGTGCTTAGCTTTTTGTCTGTTTTCCCTGGTAAGTTCAGTTCACTGCATCTCCACAGCAATTTGTTGCTAGAATTGCAAGTTGAAGACTGCACAAATGGATGGTGACCCCTGCTCAGATGAGAGTGTTGTTAGAGTTCATTTAACCACAGCTTGAGTAATCGCCAAGTGGCCTTCCTTCTTCTCTGCCTTTTCTGGTTCTTGTAGCTTCCTCTTTTTTTTTTATCAAGATGCCTTTTGGTGGGCTGAGAGCTGCTTTAGGACTGTGCGTGGTGGAGCGGGCAAGTGCTCAGAGGTGGCGTCAGGACCTACAGGCCTGTGGGCGCGTGTCCGTGCCCACATCTCTGTGCTTCGCCGCTCTTCCCCCGGTCCATAGAGATGTCTCACGTCTGTCCTGAAACGTTCGTGTACAAGTGAGGCCTGTGCCCCTGAGCGTGTGTAGGGGCTGGGCACACTCATCCAGTGTAGGCAGTGCCTGGATGAAGGAGCCTGGTGGTTACACACCGCAGCGTACCTGTGCCCCCGCAGCGTCACGGGTGCGAGAGGCACTCGCAAAACTCAAGTTACCGGCAAGTAATTTTTTCTGTCAGCAAGAGCTTTATAGCTAACCTTTTATTATGCTTTCTAATGTGCACCTTGTGTGGCCTCATGTTTAGCTTGGCCTCTCTTTGATTAATCTATTTGATCAAGGCAGGTTATGGAGCTGGCTTTAAATTACACGCGTTTGCACGTGCACACACATGCGCACAGGCATGTATATAAACTGATAAGGGAAAGCTGAGTTGGTACCGTCAAGAGGAAAGAACTTAGAGACCCCTGAAACTGAAGATGCACTTAGAGCTAAAACCCCAACCCCTCTTCATTTATTTTGCTTTATATTTAGGTAATATTATGATCAGCCCCCACATCATGCTTTCACCACATGCTTTTTCATGCTTTGCACCACGTCATGCTTTCAACCACAAATGGTTGCATCTTACCTAGCAGCCAGTAAATAAATGTTGGTGTGTGTGATCGTAGGATATGTCACTGAAGATAGCACAAAGAAGGAAATAATATGCAGAATTTGTTGTTTCTCACAACTAACTCAGTCGTGCTTCTTGCATCGTAGTTACTATGTGAGGCACTGCTGGTTTTAGCCTTTGGAGCTTTCTCTTTCAAACAGTCCAATAAAAAAGGATCCTGGAATTTGTTTACTTCCAGTATTAAAAGCAAACAGTTTAGGGAGCAGGCAACTTTTATTGGGCCCATAAAGGATAAAGGCGTAATATAGATGGTAGAGATTTCAAGCTGTTTTTGTTTTGTTTGCTTTCTTACCATGGGTTACATTTTTTTGGGGTACTGAGCTGTTGTGGGGGGATTGGCAGCTCGCACTGATGCTAAGCAGTCTGTGAGAGCAGACTGCACTAATGCAGCAAGACTGAGTGGAAAAGACTAGTGAAAAACCTTCAATATTTATGTAGTTATGTTTTTTTTCTCTCATATACAATGTATTACTTTTAGAAGGAAAAATCTCCAGCCAGGACTGAGAAGAATAGTATCCTTAAATAAAGAACTGTTTAATATTATTACGGATGGGTGCAATAGAAATAAACTTAGAAGTATAAAAAATGTAACTACTGCAAAACCAGTATCCCTGGTCTCTGTGATACCTTGGCCTGAAAAGAGTATTTAAAAGAGAACATGTTTGTACATTGTTCACACTCTGTTCACAAACCAAAATTTCGTTAGTGGAGCTGAATCTGCACTTCTGATGGTAGAGACCCGTGTGTGCTGCACATGGAGCCAGTACCCTACCAAACAACGGGCTTTTAGTATTAAGAAGAATGGGGGAACATCTGCGGCTTAAATCATGACATTGAAAGGGTATTACTAGACGATGCAGTTAAACCATAAATTTCCATTTGGAATAACTTCTGCTTTGTAATATTTGCTTGATAATTACAGCAGAACTAGTCCCCTGTCTGCATTTCATAGCGTGATGCATCTGTTAGGTTTGATGTGTAACAAACTCACAAAAACAAACAAATTGAGAGTTAAAAGGCTGATATTTCTGCATCTCCTCTTCCCTTATTAGTGTTGATGGGAGCTGATTATGAGAGGAGTTGTCCTTAAGGAATCCCTGTGGGTCTTTGTACTGCCACTGGTCTGACTCTCCTTCAGGAGACCATGGGAAACGTTTACATTCT
The DNA here is from genome assembly GCF_011077185.1 of Oxyura jamaicensis. Lineage (NCBI taxonomy): Eukaryota > Metazoa > Chordata > Aves > Anseriformes > Anatidae > Oxyura > Oxyura jamaicensis. Next base: position 73,168,534 of record NC_048895.1, on the reverse strand, counting down.
TTGGATTAGCTTGGTAAAATTGAATCTGTCAATTTTACACTCCAGTATTCAAGTCTTAAATAATATTTAAGTAGTCTTGCGTTGCATAATTTGAGCAGAAGCCAACCTTACAGTTATTTTATTAATGCAGTCTATGCATGATATTCCAGTTTCACGATTCCTTCTTCACAAAATATAATTTGATAGTGACATTACTTTAAAAGGAAATTTTTAAAGCATTTCTGAGTACCTCTGCCCTACCTGTGCTAATAAATTTAAACAGTTTCTCTTTGATAGTTAAAAAACTTTTGTCCTCTTCAGTAAAGAACACTTTAATATATCTTTCATGGCCTTAAATGCTGTTTTCTCTTTTATATTGTAGTAAATTCAGAGGTGCTTTGTTGAATCCTGAGATGTGTCCTCCAAAAGAAAATAGCTTATGCATTGGTAACAAAAATATCTGTGTACCAATAACTTCTATCAGCTTTTAAAATGCAACTGGTTAGAGAATTATTTCATAGTAAAGTTACAAAATAAATAGTCTCCAAACTATTAATTTAAAGGCACTGCTAAGTTCAAGTAATTTTTCCAGTCACCAACACCATCTCCTGCCACTGCTATGTATTTCTGAAATTAATTTAAAGTCATCCACTCATTTTCTGTTAGGTCCAGACTGTTAGATGTTTATTACTAGCTTCTCTGCTTCCTAGTACCTTACCTGTGATGTATTTAGATGATCTACCATTCTCACCTCCAAAAAAGTTATAAAGGTGTGAAGTGTAAAATAAATTTATGCTCACGCTTCCTCCAAGACAACTGATCTTTTATTCAAACATTTATCTGAAGGACCTAATCAACATTTGTATTTCTGATAAAACTGTGGCTAGTTAAGAAATACTTGACTAGATCTTTAAGTTGCTAGAACTGATAGAATACTGTAGAAAGTACTTGATTAAAAAAAACTGAAAGGTTAGTAAATGCATGATTTGCTTTACAGGAATAGCTAAGGAGGATTAACCATAACAAAACCCAACCAAACAAAAAAGAGAAATACTTGAGAACTTGAATCCTATGTCAGGAATTGTTAATACTGTGTAAGTGCTGCTGCTTAATTTTGCTTTTATAACAAATGAAAAAGTACTTTATTTTACAGTATAGGTAATGTTGTGAAAGTAACTTTAAAAACCAAAAAGCAGCCCGACTAAAAAATTCAGGCTATTTATCATCTCTCAGCTTTATGAGCACTTACATTCCAGCCCCACCAGTTTTGTCAGATCCTCCTCTTACTTTTGTATGTATAAAGTCATGTTGGTGACTTAGATTTTTAGTAAATAAACATTCTAAACAGTATTTTATTTTTGTTTCACTTGTATATTTGCATTTGAATTTAATTGAATTAATAAGAAATAGTAAATGTACATTCTGACCCCCAGATATTTTAGCAACATCTGTGTATCGATCGCCCATTGATAAGCCATGCCTGTAATAATTTGTGCAGGACCTTGCACGGTGAGTCCTCAGTGGGTGCCAAGGACATCTGCACTATAAAAGTAAGAACAATGTTTGCCCAAACGCTTGAGAATAGTTTGAGAGAGGTTCCTGTTTACAAGACAGTGGATTTTTATCTTTGGATTTCTCAGGGCATAGTTACTCCCAGTTGGCTAAACTGTAATCTGTGCTCACTTACTCCCTGGCTCCCCTGCTCACAGTAGCTTTCAAAAGTAGCTTTTTTCTTTCTGAATTTTTCAGAGTGGCTTTTCACTTTTCACAGTGGCTTTTTTCTCTCTGAACAATTAGAAGAGGTGATGGAAGGAAGCGTGGAGGGGCTTTACACCCGTGCAGCTGATGGTGGCTTTCAGAAAGCATCCTCCTCAGCAGAGATGTCGGGTTTCTGAGGCGAGGACCACAAGGTCAGCACCACAGCACCATGTGAGGCTTGCAGGCTGCATTGCTCAGCTCAGGACCGTGAGTGGTGTGAGGATGGTTCTCCAGGCTCCAGCCCAGGGTTGCTGGGGCCGACTGGAGGAGGAGAAGGAGAAAGAGGAGGTAGGAGGGGTGGACTACTTGTCCTGATGTGATGTTCACATCAGGACTGGGCTGTAAACCCTCCTTCTGCTTCCAGGACTTGAGTTGCTCCTGTGTTTTCACAGCCTGGGAAGAGAGGGCAGTTTGCTCTTCAGCGGCTTTGAGACCCTGTAACCTCTGTAACTGTCAGCCATGTCTTTTCCACAGGTGGGTTTGAGCTTGAACCTTCAACCAGGCTGATGCCACAGCTCACTCCTTGTGGGCCATCATCTCTTGTCGGGGCCCTGTCCTTCTACCACCCTGTGCTCCTTCCTCTTGACCATGTCAAGTAGGAACGTGCCAGCACAATCCAGCCATGTTTCTCTTACTTAGCTCCATCCTTTATCACTCCCTCCGGCCTACCCCCACTCACTGTTGTGTCTTAAGACCCTTTCTGCCCAGGGTATTTATCAGCCGGTACCCACCGATGTGACCCCGCTGCTCCTCACAGCCTGCTGTTCCTTGGTTGTTGGCAGCTGCCTGTTACCCCATGCTTCTGGAAGGAGACAAATCAGTATCACCAGGCTATGTTCTGCCAAGAGAACAGGGTGAGCTGAACCGGTGTACCCAGGGTCAGGACTCCCTCTGTACTAGCGAGCCGAATCATTTGTCCGAAGTGCCTTTTTGCATACCTCAGCCTGTGGCTGCTGTACCTGCCAGCATTCTGCTGTTTGTGCTGGGATGTGAACCACTCGACTTTCTCGCCTAAAGCCAGGACACAAAAAGGTGGATTTGAGTTTTTCTGGTATTATTTTTTCAGTACCGGTATGCCTTTTAAAGGTTCATGACAGCTTCCCAGAGATCGATGTTAGGGGTTTGCAGTAAGAAAACATGGCTCTTTTCCAGGCCACTTCTGTGCAGGAAAAGGGAACGGTGCTTGTGCGGAGAGATATCCTGCTACACCTGAATAGCAGAGCGCAGTCTGGGCCTAATTTTTTTTTAATTATATGTAGTCTCTTGGGATGATCGGAGGTGGTAAGGGAGGTGGATAGGAAAGCTTTATATAGCTAAAACATTTCCTGATGCAGGGATTGTCGTTCCTGTGCACGGGGGGGGTGTAGAGAAGCAGAGGAATGAATGTTGTAGCCACAGTAGGGCAGGCGTGGAAAATTGAGGTGCTGCAGTTGCTTCTGAAAACGTGGTTAACGACACCAGAAAGGTGTAGTAAATCTGGAGGAAACTGTGGTTTGGTTTTAAGTGAAATAACTCTGCCATTGACTGTGCTTTCTACCAGAGTAAATTCTCAGTGTGTGGAAAATGCAGCGAAGTATGTGGGTTGTAAATTGCGCCTTCCCATGCTCTTGCCCTTCCATCTCCGTTTACGGGACTCTACATTGAAATAGTCTGATTTTTAGATCTGTTAGGCAACATCTGTGTTTGCACTATGTGCAGAGCGTTTTTAAGAGTGAGTAGTAGCCGTGTTGTGTGCTACCCCTCGCCACTGAACTCACGGGACAGATGCCAAGAGGGAGAAGGCTCAATCACCATGCAGGTTTCAGTGCATTTGTATCCCTTGTGGAAGAAATGAAAGAACCAAGCTTGGTGTGAAACTTCCTTTCTTCTGATAATAGAAGAGCTGCAAGAACTGCCTGTCTTGACCTCTCCCTGGGAGGTTTGGGTTTTTAGCAGGAAGGAGGCTTGAAAAATACTCTGCCCTGGTGGGCACTAAAAAAGTATGCAGGTCACCATTGCCATGAGTTTTTTAGAGTTTAGGTATGGTGTGCCCACAGTCTGGCCATGCTGGCTTTCTCCCAAGTCTGCACTTGACACTTCCCTAAAATTAATTGCCTATCAGGGTGTCTTGGAGAGCTTGCTAATCCGGACCTCGGGCCCTTGTTTCAGGCGAGAAGTAAAAATAAAAACAAAAACAAAACAAAACAAAAAAAGAAAACAACCCCCCCCCCAAAAAAAAAAAAAAAAAAAATCAGGACCTCCTTCTGATAAAAATAAAAAGAGGATGATCTGCCTGGACGGTCATGTTGATTTGTTCCTGATTTTTGTGGAAGGATCCTTTGGGTTTCTGCAGAGCTGCCCTGCAGCAGACCGGGGTATCAAACAAAAAAATGGGGTGGCTCGCATCAGCGAGGAGCAGCTCAGCTGCAAGTCAGTGAAGGGAGCAGCAACGGGGCTGGGGGACCTGTGGGGCTCCCAAAGGTGGCACGGCCAGGCAGCAACGAGGGCACTGGGATGTGTTCAGCCACTGGGAGAGAGGCAAGAAAACGGTCTCTTCTCAATGCCCCAGCTTCTGAGGGTATCATAAGCCTTCTAGGATTCATGGCATGGTTTCCGGGTATCATGGAGGCACAAAGTAAGTGACAAGGTGGCAAGATGGTACCGAAAGTCTGCTATGTGGGGCAGTCCCTCCTTACCTGCTGTGACTGCACGCTCATGCAGTTTCTTTTGAAGTGTCTTGGTGGCTTTCTGACTGTGGAGATCCGATTCATGTGAAACGCAGCAGAAAGCCTTACGCTACCAAGAACAGGTAAACGGTTTTCTTCCCGGGTCAGTGGGCGACTGAGGTTGGGGAGGAGGAGCCGTCCCTTTGAACTGACTGAACCGTGTCCTAGAAGTGTATCGTGCACCTAGCATGACTGGTGATGATATACATACACTAAGAAATGGGAGAGGAGGCTGGCTGAATTGTCATGCCCGGTGTTAGAGCACAGGAGAAGGAGAATGGGGTAAAAGAGAACTGCACGCATCCTAGCACAAATGTTCTGAGCAGAGGAAAGGCAAAACTAGTAGAAAACTAGTTGTATAGGTACTACGCTGTACCAGAAAATTACACTTGCTATAGCTAGAGAGCTGGGTGAGGTCAGGGAGAAGCAAATGAGATGTTTATTATCCAGATTCTTTTCATTAGTATACAAAACTAGAACAGCTGGTGCAGAATGTGTAACCAGATATAGAGGCAGCGGAAACACGGTCAAATAGCATTCATGGCCTGAACACAAATAGTGAAAATTATGCAGAAAATTAGCAAATTGTCATGACTGAAATGACACTGTGGAAAGAAATAAACAATCGTGGATACAATAGAATATGTTTGGTGCAAATCACTTTGGGAAGTAATTATAGCAGACCTGTAGTAGACTTCTGGTTTAGGATTTAGATTCAGATAGTGTAGTAATAATATTATGAGAAAGAAATACTAATTGGAATAGTAACATTATAGTTAGGCTGTGTATTAGGCCAGATTAATATTTAAGCACAAGTGGTATTAGAATTATGTTCTGTTTCTGGACATGATAGGCAATGGTTTTCTTCCCCAAACAGTAATTCAGAATAGAAGGCATGTCATTTTGGACTTGGAAAGAATTGATGAAATTACAGTAAAACTGATTTTAAAAAATCAAGATAAAACACAGAGTGGGTTAATTTGGTTTAAAACTGAAGATAAAAACTCAACAGCTTAATATTTTAAGGTCTAATTTTTGTTAAACCAGTAGAGCTGGCGAGTGGGCTTAGGTGAGCTGAAGTACTGGAGGCTTAAATGGAGAAAAGGCTCAACTTGAATCTCAAGTGAAGAAAAAGGAGGAGAATTGTGGGAAATGACACAGCTCTTTCTAGCAGAGAATCTTGTAGTGAAAAGGTACTGTGAAAGGAAGGAAGAGTAGTAGATAATCAAAAAACACTCACTTCTCAGAGGTCACGGAGGAACAAGAACTGAAAGTGTTAAGTGATTTAGAATTTATAAAGTTGTTAAGTTAAAGCAGTTAGTAAAAGTTTATTTAGTAAAGTGTAAGAAAAGGGAGGAAGTAGTTCATCTCTTGTACAGGGAGGGTGGTTTTGAGTTAGAGAGCCTTTTGTTCCAAAGCTAAATAAATACCTTTGCATACTTCACAGTAAGAAGAGTAACAGTACAGGCGCAGTGACAGGATGATGAATGGGAACGAGGTTATGAAAATGACTGCAGTTGAGGTGGAAATTCAAGACAAACAAATTCCAAGTAAATAGGGATGTGAAATTGCAGTGTACCAGCTGCACTGCAGTACCTGACTAAGTGCCAGTTCTTTCTGTACGGTGAAGTTGCTTGAAATAGGTTACCCTATGTAGTAAATGTTGTAGGCATGTAGTATACGTGGCTTTTCAGTGACTAACACCTGGAAGGCAAATCTTTGAGAAATGCAGGGAGTTCTTCATAGCTCTATTTTATTTTTAGAGTAAACTTTGAAATATTCTTTGTAATCAAACTATAAATTACTGTAACTAGAACCACCACTTTTTTTTTTTTTTTTTTTTTAAACCCAAAATACCAAGAAGCGCATTCTAATCTCAGTAGCTACAGTTTCCACTATGTGTGCCCTGGAGCTCACTGAACCATTCTGTGAACAGATTTAGCTCACTGGAAAAACAGAAATCTATCCCCATTTCCTCTTCCTCTTACCCTCCCCCTCCCCTCTTTTTTTTTTTTTTTTTTTTTTAAACTGAGTTTGTTTCCTGTCAGATTAGTGGGTTAAATTGGCTTATGGGGAGGACTGAGAAGTGCCAGATTTGGTGCAAGATAAGCCTCCAGGAGCAGGAAAAAGCCTTTGAGGTCAGCAGGAGCAAGGGATGGGAGGGAGCAGTGGCGAGAGGTTAGGTAGTCGCATGGGCGCATGGCCTTTGGTTTCTGTGTAAATGCAGAGCTACACGTTGCTCTTCGAAAGGCTGTTGTTTTGTGTAATGGACTTTTTGTTTGTTTTAGCATGCTCTCTGCAAAAATAACTTCAAAAACCTCCTAAAATGAACTTTTTGGTGTCCTTTTGCAGCAGCCCTTGTATCATGCAATTGTTGTTTCACAGCACTTCCCCTAAGATGTACGTTGTACAGCGATTCTGGTCTTGAGCAAATGTGGGTGAGAGCACTGGTGTAGATCCAGTGTAAAATGTTTCACCTCTGTCTTGTCTGACTCTGTGCAGTAGAAGATTCAGAAGCACTCCAGAGGTTGATGACACTGGGCAAGGTTGATTTGGAGAGAATTTCTTAGTCTTTAGCCTGGCAGGGCTTCAGGATATGCTTTTCTTCACGTCTGGATTTAATTGTAGATAATTTTGGAGGGAAAGCCGTTTTCTAACTTTGTGAAACCCAGCGTACTGGTGGCATCTGGTCATTGTACCGAGCAATCAATCAATCACTAGATAAAAAGGGGCAGAAATGAGAGAGAGAGAAAATAAATGATCTAAGCCGAAATGCCACTGAATAACACCACCGCTGCCACCCCCAAAGAATTTCATGCCTAAACCAGCAGTTCTTTGCAGCCCCAGCTAGAAATGACAAAGAAGTGTTGAGGAGGTGCTTACTGGGAACCTGTTCTCCCATCCCTCCAGACGGGTTAATAAAAGTAATGCACATGTATCAGAGGAGATCAGACCCCTGTAATGAGCCTTAATGCCAAACTTCCTTTCTTTTGTAGAGCCGGGTGAGTGTTGCAAGCACTCCCTGACACTACTGAGGAAATGGTATTTTTCTTTGGGATGGTCTTGATAATACAGTTTATAATATTTTGCTGTTTGCTTCATACTATGAAATACTTTTCAAGAACTTGCCATCATGGGTTCTTCATTCTTATTTTTTGCTGTTGTTGTTAATGCTCTTAAGAAACTGCCAGCTTTTTGGGCCAAGCTGTTGCTTGTGACAGTGATGTGTGAGACTTCACATTACAGGCTAAAATATCAAGAAATAATTGGATGGCTTTAAAAAAAATACAGAGAACTGGCACTGTTAAGTTTTTAAAAAATATATATATAAAAAAAGCTCCTGTCTGAAACCACTGTATTGACTTCTGGTAAAAATAACAGCAAAGTCTGTGACAGTTGAAAGAGAGAAAGGGGGAAAAGCATGGTGCTTTTAAGTTTTTCCCTTTGTTCATTGGCAGTGTGCCCAAACACCCCATTCAGGGCTCTAGAAATGGTTCACTGACTTGAAACTCTGGCTGCTTTTAATTGTGTGTGTTTTATTTGTTTAAATAATGTGAGGAAAATACTGAGTTAGGTCTCCCAACATTAAATTATCAACTTTACAGACATTTTATGTCCAACTCTTCAGAAAAGTTGAAAGGAGCTCTTAACTTAAGAGGTTTAGATTTTTTTTTCCTTCTGGTTTTCAAACGGCATTTTTTTCATGATGATTTTGAATTGTTATTGCACCCACAGAGTATCTGTCCATGAGCAGACTGACAACATAGTATGTGTTTACACAATAAGTCAAAGAACACCAAATCCATCTATTAGCATTGATAAGCTGTTGAGGTGTATTAAAGGAGGGTACTGTGCAAGTCATTTGGACTGTTTTTTTAACCTTTTCTGCTGAAAAAAGTGCTTGAAAAAACATCCAAAAAAATGTACACTTGCATAATACGTGACTTATGAAAGCATGATGATTGTTCCATAATTTTGGCTTTTAAACATACTTTTCATAAAACCCTCTTGAAAGTATAGTACCTTGTTTGAAATGAAAGTTTTGTTGCTAAAAATGAAATGTGAAAAAAAAAAAAAAAAACACAAAACATTTAAGAACACTAACACATACCTTGTTTTAGGTTGTGTTTGGATAAGTTCTTCTTTCTTTTGAAGTAAAATAGAAGACATAATGAAACGTGCATATCAGATGTCAACCTCTTGGTGTTTTTTTTGTAAACTGTGAGACTTGGAAAGGAAAAAGTCTTGCTGTAGACTTAACTATATCTTCATTAAGTTGTAATTAAAGAAGAAGACAAACATCCATGCCATGTTCTGTATTAGTGAAAAACACAGGCTTGTGTTTATCTGCTTGAAGTAACTGAGTAAGGAAAACACAGCCTTGCTCTAACCAGTTGAGCTACGTTGTTGCTTACATTTGACGGCTAGAAAAATTATAAGCAACCGGGTCCCTCTGTCAGGCTAACCTTCTAAATTTCTTGTTATGAATGGTTGCTGTTGGGTGGACTGTGAGCTGGTCTGGTACATGGGTTTTTTGAAGTGAAGATGTGTTTGTGCTTTGACATGGTTTCATTAAAATAAATATTCCCAATTATTTAGTAATATTTAATTAGAAATATTTAATTTAGTCTACTAGTGCTGTGGGAAATGGACTTTGTAGAGATGTCCCAAGAAGGACATCTCTTGGGATGGAGGGAAGTTGACACAAGTTCGCCGAGGTAACTCTGCTGCAGGACGAGGAAGAGGAATCCCGTTTTCCAGCCTTACTGGGTGTAATTCAGCAGCAGGTTAAGACTTCTGAATCACAGAAGAGTCTAGGTTGGAAAGCACCTCTTGAGATAGCTTTTGTAACTTCTGTTCTCAGCCCCTTTTGTCTCTGAGAGACTGCCATGCAGACACCAAGGGCAACAGGCCCAAGCATCTGGGATGAGATTTGTAAGGCAGCTTGAGCTCCGAGTGCCTCAGCAACCGTGTCATGGTGCTGCAGGCCTCCCGTGCCCATAACATGGATACGGGGTGTCCATGTCAAGGATTGCAGACTGACTTCAACACGTTCCCTAGTTGGACTTGGGGGGAGTAGATGCGACTTGCACAGTCAAGTGTCACTTGGCTTGTTTTGTCATGTGATTGAGTGGGACAGTACCTGCAGTGAAGGCTCTCTCCTTGACTCCACAGTTCAGCCGTATGAGAGCTGCAGAGCTGAGTAAGAATCAATCAAGATAAATTTTCTTTGCTATTAAGAGTTCAAGAACAAAAGAAGATGACGTCTTTCATAATTCTTGTGCCAAAAAAAAAAAGGGGGGGGGGAGAATAAAGTATTTGGAAATGGACAGGGATTTGGTAATATTCTCTGTAAATCCAGTTGATCTCACTCATGTAATGTGTAACTTCTGATCTCATGCATGTAATGTGCGAATTCTGATCACACTCGCGTAATGTATAACTTCTAAAATAAATGTGTAATGCATCCAGTGTCTACTGTTGTCTTTTTTTTTCCCATAAAAGAAGTTGTCTAACTTAACTTGATGATCATTTTATTTAATTCATCACATAGGTCCTGGGATGTAGATTTACTACTGTATGTAATTTATAGGAACTGAGGGGATTTTTTTTTTTTACATTAAAATCAGTGGCGAGCTCCTGTTGATTACAGATGATCCAAGATTTTGCTTCTACAGTATAGTATCAGAAGATTTATTAGTATTTATTTCACTTGTTCTGGTGATGATGATTTCCTTTTCTGTGAATGAAAATACAAATCTATACCGAAATCATGCTAACTACGTAAGACTTTTGGGTAGCGGACAGAAATTTAGTAGCTCACTAGGGATATTTGAATTGCCCATTTCAATTGGCATTATTCAGAGTGCCTTCCTCCTGCCTTTGGTTCATTGTATATTTGATTTGTTTTCAGATGGGCAGAGCTGTATCCCAGATATAAAGAATACAAATGATGATAATTTTGATCATAAAATGAATTAGCTTTGAAGTGAACAGTTGCTCCCCTTCCGTTTCATTAAAAGAGCCTATTCACTTACAGCTGTCTTAGGATTTTAAGGATGCAGCATTTTCTCTGCCTTATTAGATCAACAACATTCAACACAGAAAAGGAAAATACTATTTCAGGTTTTTTTTGTACTGAAAAAAAGATTCTTGTTACTTGTTTAGTGTTGAATAGTGTTTTCAGTGTATCTGGGACTATAATTTGTAGTATCATCCGCTAGCTCACACAGAGGAAACTGTTATTCAACCTGTATCTATTCCAGGATAGTAGGCATGAGAAAATTTGTCCTGTTGATTATGAATGTAAATATTGTTTTGAAGGCAATGGTAACCAAAAGTATTTTTCCTGTTTACAGAGCAAGCTTTACATGGAAGGATTTAGAAGCCTAAAAGAAGGAGAACCAGTGGAATTTACTTTTAAGAAATCTTCCAAAGGCCTTGAATCAATACGGGTAACAGGCCCTGGTGGGAGCCCCTGTTTAGGAAGTGAAAGACGACCCAAAGGGAAGACAGTACAAAAAAGAAAACCAAAGGGAGATAGGTAATTACCTTACTTTGCCTTTTATTATTATTATTATTATTTGCAAGTTTTTCTTGAAGTTGTGTTTTCAGCATTTACTCATTTGTGAAAGGAAGCCCTTCTATGTAAAGTTGGCTTTACATGCAGCCTAGTGATTTGATTAAGGTTACTAAGTTGTACCTACACAGCTACATAAATCACCCACTTGATTGGTTTTCCTTGAGAAGGTTTTATTGAATTAGAGGGAGTCTGCAAAGGAATGTAATACTGTTTTGAAAACACTGCTATTAGACTGAGAAGACAGGTCAGTCTGAATACGGGTGAAGTAATGTCATGTTCAGTTGAGAATTGTGCATGCTAAGGAGACTATTGTGTGCAGTGGGGTTTTAAATTGTGCATCCCTAGTTCTTTGCAGAAAAAAGTATAGGTACTGCAGTTAGGGTTGAAAGTAGCAGTAATGAGGTGTGTGTGTTATGTGATGAATTCTATTTTTACTCAGTGAAAGGAGTATCAGAAATTTCTGAAAGTCATAATGGCTGGTAGTCTGAAGAAGCGTTGTAGTAATATTTTACCAATTACAGTTTAATGACCAGAGATGCACTTATTTGCACAAGTGCAGCAATCTGTCTCACATTGTTTTACTTTACTTTCTGCTCCTGATGGCTTGAAGAAGTTCCACATTCCTCTTCACTGTGAATTTACCTACACCTGGTTCCCCAAGGACAGCCTTCCTGCCCAAAAGCTCTTGTGTCTCAATGTGAATCTCTTTTCCTCGTGGCGTTTCCCAGCCCAGTAGCTGTCATGACTGATACCAAGGGGAATACATAGCTTGTGAATATGTAGCCCATGCAGTACATGCCAACAGCTGAGTTTCCCCTGCAGAGTTGGATTTACAGCCTGACTTAGAGGTAGCTCTCTTCCATTGCACATTTAGAAGCAAAGAATAGCTTAGGAAAGAGGGGTCACCTGGACTGGAAGCCCAGCTCAGTCTCTAGAAATAGGATCAGAAGCCTTTGCTTGATACAGATGAACTCCACTTGTACCCACATCTATTAAAAGGCCTGTTTCTCTTTCCCCCTGCTTTTCTCTTTCCCCCTGATTTTTTTTTTTTTTTTAATTAAGGGCTGGAGACAACATGATAGTTGTCCTTCTTTCACCTTCTTTGTAAAAGCTAAATACCATGAACAAAATTTATTGCTGTGTAACAGATCAGAGTCCATAACCATAACAAGGGGAGACTTTGTAAGCAGGACAAAGCTTTCTATTTGGTTGGTCACCATATCTGACCTCTCAGCATTGTGTTGCATGTAGTGGCTATGAAACCTTTTTCTTCTTCTTTCATTTTTTTGTTGTTTTTGAAGATAGACTTCCAATATTCGTAGCACTATCGTTGTTTTGTACTGTGGCAGTAAATAAACGCCAGAGTCATGCAGTCATGATATTGTTGTTCTATTTGTTGCACAAGCATATATAGAGGAAGACAATCCCTGCTTCAAAAACTTCTAAATTTAAGTAGGTTGTAAACAGACCAGGAAAAATAATATATATTTAAGGAGAGAGGGATTTGAACAAATTGCAGAGGAAGCAATACTTTCAGAATGTAACTCATCCTAGGCAAGCATCTAAAATATATGGAGTGAGCCTTGCCTTGTGGTTGTTTCTCTTCATGGATTAGAAAGGATCCGAGCTCCAATGCTGTAGATATTTCCCTCACAAGTCCCTTATGTTAGGTGAGATGAATTCTACTTTTGATGACATCTTTTCATAGCTAACGCGTAGACAAAACTGGACAGATATATCCCAGAAAACAGCATTGAGGGGTAATCCGTGAGACAGTATGCCCTTTCATGTTCACCTGCCCTTAAAGAAGGAAAAAATTCAAAATTACACTGAATTAATTTGAATATGAAAACATTGGGAAAAACACAATTCTGCCTTAAAACATCTTATGCTTAAGTTGGTAAGACACCAAAGAAGCCTGAAATTTGAACTCCCTGAAGTAGCACGGATGTTATCAGCCAATGAGGAGCGGTGTCTTTGCCTCAAGGAAAATAATTTTGATTGAATGCCTAGGCAATAACAAAGTGCATCTCCAACGTGTGTAGTGGAAAATTTCTCTAAGATTTCTATTCTGCTATGAAAACTGCCTCCATTTATAAACAGTTAATTCTGTGTTCTGGTGTTTATCTCTTTTCCACATGATCGGTGTAACAGCATGCGGGCCCAGCCTGGCAGCATGGTTTGAAGTGGCTCCTGTTAAATGGATCCCATGGTTGTTAATGGCGTGGGCAGGATTTAGGGCAGAAGTGGTTAGAGAAAGCAAAGGAGGGAAAAAGAAAAGGAAAAGCAGCAGTGTGTGAAGGGAGGGAAAATAAAGCCATGACACTGAGGTTACCAAATATTGCTGGTTGGTAGATTTTGTGGTATTTCCCCAATAGACTCGGTCTCTCTGTAATTTACAGCATGTTGTTGCTGTGGGGAACTAGCTATAACAGTTCCCCCTCAATATTGCTGTTGGCCACATGAAGTTTATAACAAAGCAGGGGAAAGGTTTTTAATTGCTGACAGCTATACAGGCCACTGAGGCGTATTTGTCAGCCTGCATGCCGACACGTACAGGGATGGGGAAGGGAAATTCTCTGCGGCCTGCATGAAATGAAACTGTGGCCGTCCATAAGCGGGCCATGAGCCTGCTGGCCTCACGTTCCCAGACCTTACTGTAAGCTTTTGTAATATCCATGTGTCTTCCGCATAGTTTTTTCACAATACCAAGAGTAATCTGGGCTAGAGGGGAAGCATCTGAACAAAACTCAGTTGGGGTTCGAGTCTGGCAAGTGCCGGGTTCAGAGCTCACGTATTACAGTGTAAATGCAAGGTGGCAGCTCTTGGGGCTTGTCTACCTAAGGCAGCCGGGGGTTGGACGTGCAGCAGTGTGTTAGGACAGGCTGTAGCTCCCTTCCTAGGAACCCCTAACACATGCTGAACACAGTGCGTTTTGCTCGGCTTTGACAGTGAGCTCACTCAAACCTATTTTGTGCTGCTCTCCAAGAATGAGTGCCGGGAGCTGATGTGAAAAAGATAAAGCACTCTGAATTCACGCCTTAATCAGCTGCTCCGTAACTCATAGACAAGTCCATGAAATCTTGATTTAGAGTAGAATAAATGAAATCAGAACCTAGCCAGCCATCTCACAATAGGGTTTGGAAGAGGCGGAAAAAAGTATTGTTTTCTTTTACTTTTTTTCCAAACACTTCAATGTTTGTATATGACCTAAAGCGAACCTTTTTTTACAAATAGCTGGGAAAATATTCCTTACTATGGTCTGCATTTAAGTAAATTTTACCTGCAGATCTTTGGCACCAGATTAACAAAAAAGATGAGTGATGTTCACAGGACTAGAAGCTAGGGTTATCTTTGGGACCTGGAGATATTACCCAGTATCTGTAAATGTTTCTCATTGAAACTCAGATCTGGATACTTCTTTTGCAGAGTGTCTGTAGTGTTGTATCTGCTTGGACTGGTACTTGGTGCAAGTGGAACTTTTCAGAGGGGGAGAAGGATGACAAACTTTTTTCTTGTTTGGTTTTGAAGTATTTGCACCAAAATGAAAACAAAATCAAGAAGGAACAAACAAGAAAGCAATAATTAAGGGTGTAGCTCTATCCCCCATTTCCAGTTTATAAAGTTTCGGTCCTATGCTACCCTCTACTAACATCACACTTGTGGCAGGGATGCTTTCTAGCACAGGTGAACTGTACCAGTAAGCGGTTTGGATATAAACTTGCAGTAAGTAGCATGTTGTGAGATTTGTTTTTGATGTGAAGTATTTCACTGACTTGTTTAACAGCATGGCCCTGCAATTAAAGTGTGAGGAAGGGAGTTGAGAGCTGTTGGAAATGAGGAGCTTACTGAAACATTGCCACTGAAAAGACTGTAATGCTGAATTTTGTTCTAGGACTATGGCTAGTGAGGTAGCCACGTATTCTAGCTCAGCTGGCTGCACAGTAATGAGCACTGCAGCACAGATGTAATGCTTCAAAAACTTTTTCCAATGTAGACCTCTAGTAAAGAGAGGCAACAAGAAAAGAAGTGGGTTTATGTTAAGATGTAATAAGGGGTATTTGCCAGTAACTCTTAGACATGACAGAAAGCATATTTTCAAACAGAGAAAATCATACTACTAAACCTCCAGCTGAAATACAGCCACTTGAGGCAGGGGGCTATAATCAAGTAATAAAATCCCTCCCTGATGAACTGTCACTTAAAATTAGCTTGTGTCTGAGTCAGAAAATGGATTTAATATCTGAAGACATTCTGCAGATGATCCAAAGTTAGATTATAAAAAGATCATAAGTCTTTCTCACATACCACATCTTTAAAAGTTTATGGTCTGCACCAACAGCTGTTAGGGGCAGTGGCACCATGGTGTGCTGTTGGGAGCATGTGAACTGAAGTTAGCAGGACGAGGAGAGCTAGTGCAAGAACAAAAGTTACATGATACAAAGTCACTTCAAATTCCAGATTATATCAAATTCCATCCCCGCTGGATAAATCATACTTGAGTGTATAATTTAATTTTTGAAGAAAATCCTTTGATGGCTTGAGCTGAGCAGATTTTTGTGATGCATACTTGGATAATCAGGGTGATACAGGCTGTGAAGGAGAGCCCTGACCTAGTAGGAAACAAGAGAAGCTCATAAAACCCGCACTTAGAAGATAGTGGGGCCAAGGAGGATGGGAAGAGCCCTTCAGAAAGGGGCACTTCAACCTCTGCTCTTGTCCGTACCCCTCTGCCAGCCCCAGCACACGCCTGTCCCTTGGGGACCTGCTTCAGGCCCTGCCGTAGCATTGAAGGGCACTGAGGTGAAACGGGGCAAAGGAAGTGAGAGAGAGAGCAGCTGTGTGGAGAGGGGGTGAAAAGCTCGGAGCGCTGCTCCCTCCGACAAAATGGTTTCAGCGCCCAACTGTCAAAAGGTTGAACCTTCCTGCTTCTCTCCTAGGTAGACGGTGTTTACAGTTCTGCCCTTTTCTAAAGAGCAAACCGGCAGGGAAGTCATGCAGAAGTAGCATTGCTTTCATGCACGTTTCTTTAAAATGCAGCCTTGCAAAAGGATCTTACATGAGCGTGACATTTTGCAGTTTAAATGTGAGCATCTCCTCCTCCCTGTCTTTCACCTAATTTTAGATAGTAAGAATTTCTTTCCAGTTTCCATTCTTCCTTCTGCCATTTTTCGAGCGTAGGGTATTTTCTTGGCTGTTTTCTTTTTCCCAACTTCCCAGAGATTCTGTTGCACATTTAGTTTCTCTTTCCTGTGTTGTCTGTTCCCCTCTTACCTTTAGGGGACTACAAAGACCACCATGGTTTTTGTTCTCTTCCATAAAAACTGCTATGTGAAATGAGGTCTCTGTGACCTAATGTGATGTTTCCAACAGGAGCAAGTACTTAAGGAGAGACTGCAAGAAATAGGGGAGCATGGTGTTCCACTCTGGCATTTAGTGGTTTAGGCATTTCTTGACTGTCGACACCTAATCTGCAAAAGATAATTAGATGGTACTTTAAGTACCTGAGGAAAGCTGGACGAAACTTCCTCTTGGATCCTTAAGTAAAATTGTTAGAGTTTTATACAGTTAAGAATTCACACATTGTCAGACAATAAAGGGGAATAAAGACCAGTCTGAGATGTGCTTTCTTAAATGATCTTATTTTTGATACTTGCTGACTATGCTATAACAAGCCACCAAACTCATATGAACTGCTCATAACAGGAACAGCAAGATACTGCTAGATACAAATAATAATAATAACAGTAAAGCCTGAGACTTTAGCACTACTGGTACTTTTAGACAGTTACAACTTTATTTGACTATAATAATTAGGGACAAAGTTTTCCATATTTGCTCTTTTATTCAGGCAGGCCACTTTTTTGGAAGGTTTAGCAGAAGTCCAGGTTTTTACAGGAGTGGGGTAAAACCAGAGGGCTTCATTAATGATTATTTTAAAAAAAAAAAAAAAAAGGGGGGGGGGAACTTTCTAAAATAGCTGCCAGTTGGTGTTCTGGAGCCGAGTCTTGAAAGCTGGCTTGGAGATGGATCTCTAGGGCAGGGGGATAATCTTTCCTTGTCTTTGTGCAGAACCATCCAAGCCTAAGTTACAAGCCCCTGAGAAGTGTTACTGCATATATTCATTAGAAAGCCCTCGTTAAAATCTCTAAAGCATCCATCTGTGTTTAAGCGAGCTCAGCAGCCACAGACTTGCAGCATACCAAATACTACACAGGCATGCCTCCAGGACTCAGTGTGTCCAACACGATGAGAACAGAATCAGATCTCCAAAACTGGGTATTTTCTTCATCAAAAGATGAAAGGAAGATGGTGGCTTAAGGGAGGAAAGACAAAACAACTGCCACTGATGAGTACATGTAGCACCCAGCACCTATGGACCATACGTTGTTGTGCATGATTTCATCTCCAGCCAAGGGTGTACATAAACATCAGTCTTCTGGAAATGCCAGATGTAGGAGCTGTGGTAGAATAAGTACCCCAGAGCAAGAGCGCAAGCCGGAAACCCTCAACTCTCAGAAGCGAGCAAGCCTTCGCTCGCCTCGCTTCTACCCCCAGATCTATCACACAGCATCAGGAGTTGCTTCCTCAAAAGATGATGGCTTTCTCTTCCTGCCTACTTCCGTAGCTCAAGCTGTTGCAAGCCAGGATGCTGAGCCAAAAGATCAATATTCAAATGCTGAGCTAGGTTTAGGAAGGGTTACAGTTGTGCATAATTATATATGCATTACAAGAATAAACCATGTTGTTTTTCAGAAGGAAATTTAGGAAATCCCATTCCAAATTCCAGATTTAGAGAACCTTACCTAATTTGCAAAGCCCAGTGCTCACATTAGATAGAGGCTACAAAGTTTAATTTGGTCCCTCATCAGCTGGAGTACCTCTTAAGCCAAGATCAGCTAGAATTATTTTGGGGTACTCAGGCACACTGCTGCAGTGCTCTGGTTAGCAATACAGGCATTTCTTCATTCATTCAAAGGGCTGTTTTCTCGTGTCACACATTTTTAACTACCAAATTCACCACAAGGCAACTTGAAAGCAAGGGCAGTTTCAGATCCTGGGCTGCTCTTGACCCTCCATGACCGCTTCAGCCTGATCCCTCAGGTGAAGGCAGGAACGGGCCTTTGCAGTTGCAGTTAGACACAGAAATCAACAACAACAAAAAAAATACACACTTCCTTTCCATCATATGTGCCTTCTGATGGGGCTATTCACGTGCTTCAAGCAAATACAAATTTCTGTGCTGAAGCAAGAGCTGGCAAACTGGTGGCAGGTTTGACCAATTTTCACCAAGTGATATCTAAAACTAATTTTCTTCATTTGAAGCTTGCAGTAAGAACAGAATAGAGCCTGGAGAAAGTTGTCCGTGGTATCTGTTTGTATGAGTGTACAGTTAGGAAGAAACAGGCCCCAAATTTTCCATGGTGTTTGTAATAAGAAATCCAAATTTGATGCTAAAGTAAGTAGATATAATTCCAAAAATGTACAAGGAACAGATGCAGTGAGTAGGATGGTGTCATTTTTACACAGCCTCACGTCGAGTAAGCTGTCCCTGCACAGCAGATGGGTTTCTTAAGTACGTACACTGTTTTCAGAATGCAGAATATTTTCTGTAATTGCATGTCTTCTCGGGCCTTGTGTTTTTGTGAGTATTTTACCCACTTTCATCAGGGGATGAGCTGTAAAATAAGATTATTATTAAATGTAAAATAAGATTATTATAACATTTACAGTAAAATAAGAGCATATATCCAGGTGTTTGCTATGGTGTATTGATACACCTGATGTTCACACTGGAGTCTCAACTTTAAGTCTGGGCAAGCGAATCGCCACAGAGAGTAAGTATTACAGACACTTAAACTCTTTTAATGTGCCAGGGTGCAAACTACGGTAGGCCTGAATCTGCTTCATGAATGATGAAGTTGCAACATGCAGGAGAAGAAAGGAGGTAACCCTTTCACACATCCCAATTTAGTTTTTCTCTTGTTATCGTCAGCTGCTAAGATCCTGTTGCAATTGAAGGAGCTTATGATGATGATATTTCATACCCTGCTCACCTTTTGTGTGAGCACTTGCTTGTTCTTATGTTAGTGGGACAAATACATGCATTACTGGTGATGGGTTTCCTTGTTTTGAGAGAATTTTGAGGCAGAGGGGAGAAGCTAACTCATGTAACTAATGGGTTGAACACCTTATGCAAGCAGAAGATTCAAAAATGTTTTGGTTTTAGATTGTATATGTGTCTCGAACAACATCATAAAAAAATCAAAGCAGTAATGTTCCTTTCAATAAGAAAACACTTAAGATCTCTCTACTGGAAAACATACTCTTACATACTTCCCTGTCATCTCATGAGAGCTTATTTTGCACGGAGCATAGGGCGTAACACTCTTAATTCAAGAAGAAAGGAATGAAGATTTTACAAAACAGATAACAACTGCTTTTTTAGTCCTGTAGTAGTGATTCTCCATATCTCAAGGAATTTGGAAGCAAGAAAGAATGGAAGAGTTTGAGAATTTTGCTTAACTTAACAGAAATTAGGCACAACTTCAGTGGAGTTTATATTAATTTTTAGCAAATAGTTTACAAAAAGTCATTTCAGTTTCTAAAAATTGTCCTAATGAACTGGCATTTTCTTCTGTAATTCAAATTTCTCCCTGTTTGGTTTCTTACTACTATAGTAATGTACACCTTTCAAGCAGAACAGAACAAAGAAAAAAAGTGTATACATTTTCAGGGGCCAGTTCAGTAAATACTTGAGCTTCTGCTTTGAAAGGAGTGGGGAAGAGGGTATTATTTGAAAATATTTTCCTAGTTGTGGAAATTTCTCTTTAAGCTGATGTTGACCTACAAACTGTACTGATTTTTGCTCATGTGATCCTCTACAGCTATCAATGAGCTGAGAACAGAACTGCTTGCAGCAGGACAAACTGTCTTTTACAAAATATTCATGCAATCTGCTATATTTCACTGGAAAAAAATGTTCAGTGTAAATACTGAAGTTCCAAATCCCTTTTATTTTAGGAAAACAGTTGCATTTCCTTGCTCTTCTGGATGGTTGCACTCCATCATCACCTGGTAAACGTACTCAAAGCACACAGTTAGTATATAACACAAAACGAAGATTATAATGGTGGTTCCAGGTGATGGAAAAAAATGCCATGTATCTTGGCTTGTTTAGTCAGGAACTTGTTAAGTTGGACAAAACTGAATTATAGCCTACCTGCTAAATGAGGTATTCCCAAAATGTTTGATTTACCTCTGTCGATGAATCTGAAGCTCTTCAGAAGGAATGAAAGTTTTGGAGCCCTTTAATTTCAAATTAGTAAAGTCTGTGCAGTAATATAATTCCAAATTGCTACAGCTGTTTCTTTTATTAGCTGTGGCTTCATGTTTCTGTCCTTGACACTTAAAGATCAAACCTACTTAAATATGAATCATGTAAAAATGTGCGTTAACTTCTGTATCTTATTTTGTCAAGAAGCTCAGCAGCTCATTATGTAAGATGAATGTGTCACAGAGGTAGTCATCTCAGTAGTGGTGGTGCAGTCACATTGCTGTTATTCCCTCCATGCCCCCCCCCCCCCACCTTTATGAGTGCGCCTACAGAGTGCTGGAGTGCTTCTCAAACAGGTAATAAGGCATATCTCATGAAAAAAAAAAAAAAAAAAAAAAAGAAAAAAAACACAGTGGCTTTCAGGGCATATTTACGACAGAAAAGGTAAGCCTATTTTTTGGGGGAAAAAAAAAAAAGTACCAGGTTAAATGACGCCTGAAGACGTTATGAGGCATCATCCATCCAGAAGTAGCAAGACTAAGTGGGAATTTGCACTTGTTTCTTCTCGTCATGGGAAGCTCTTCAGAGAAGAAAGTGGAGCTCAAAAAGAGACTCTTCTGTGATGTCTGTAATCCCTCAAACAGGGTGACTGGTACAAGATGATGTTGCAAGGACAATGAATAGTGAGGAGATTAGGAAGGAACAGGGACATGAAATCAAAGTTAGACTTGGGGGAGATCAGTAACGAGAGGGAAGAGAAGAGCCTGAGGAGGAAAGGACAGTCTGGGATTCTTGGGCAATGGCCAGACCACTGAAAATATTGTCAGTATGAGAAATACAGGTTTTCCAAGCTTCCAAATTGTCATCTAAAAGTTGATAGGGAAATCTTCAGGGAGTGCAAACGGGTCTGAATTGAATCAGTTTCCTCCCTTTTTGAAAGACTGCAGTAAGTCAACAGCTAATGTGTAAGGAGCTGAAGTTGAGGTGGGAACTGAGCACTGGCTTTGTAGCTCTCTGAGGACTGAGGAGGTTCCAGCCTATCTGTGAGTGTTGATCTGAAATGGGACTTCTTGCAGTGGTCTACTGCGTGTTCCTCATTTATCTGGTAACAAATGTGACACATCTGGATTTTATTTTGCAGCACCATCAAATACTCCCAGCTGTAAAAGTTGCTTGATTTCAGCTTTGCCGTATATATAGTATGTGCTATAAAATAGTGTTCTACAGGCTTTAATATTGGGGCACCTAGAATGAGGCTACACTGGAAAATGGTTTGGGAGTTTTTCTTGTGCTCCAGAATCCTGTGCATCTCTTTGAGATCAATTAAACCACACAATTTCATAGATGCATTGCAAAATGATTAATATCTGCAATATATGAAAATAGAATCATCTCAGTTGGAAAATACATTCAAAATTGTAAAGTCCAACCATCAACCTGACCTTTGGAGTCACATCACTAAACCATGTCCCTTAGAGCCATGTCCACAGGTCTTTGAAATACCTTGAGGGATGGGAACTCCACCACTTCGCTGGGCAGACCCTCCCAATGCTTGACCACCCTCTTCATGAGGAAATTCGGCCTAATATCCAGTCTAAACCTTGTCTCGCACAACTTGAGACAGTTTCCTCACGTCTTATAAGTTGTCACCTGAGGAAAGAGACCAACATCCTCCTTGCTGCAATCTCCTTCCAGGTAGTTGTAGAGAGCAATGAGGTGTCCCCTCAGCCTCCTCTTCTCCAGACTAAGCAGCCCCAATTTCCTCACTTGCTGCTCATAACTCATTTTCTAGTCCCTTCACCAGCTTTGTTACTCTTCTCTACAGATGCTCAAGCAACTCAATATCCTTCTTGTAGCGAGGGGCCCAAAACTGAACACAGTATTCGAGGTGCAGTCTCACCAGTGCCATGTACAAGGGGGCAACCACTTCCCTAGTCCTTCTGGCCACATTTTTCTGACACAACCAGGATGCTGTTGGCCTCCTTGGCCAGCAAGGCAGACAGCTGGCTCACGTTCAGCTGGCTGCCGACCAGCACCCCCAGGTCACTTTCTGCCAGGCAGCTTTTCAGCAGACTTTCCACTCTTCCCCAAGCCTATATTGATTCACAGGGTTATGACCCAAGTACGGGACCCAGCGCTTAGCCTTGTTGAATGTCATGCAGTTGGACTGAATAAAGTCAGTACTTCTGTATTGTGTTATTTCGGTGAATTTAGGTATGAGTCCAGCCATTGAATTAAGTAGGCTAAAGAAGAAGTAGTCAATGACCATCTTCCATTTCATGCAGTAAATGAGAAGAGACCATGTAGGAGACCTAGCACATCATCATGTAGTTCATAGTTACTACAATATAAATTATTTCTTGCTTTTTGAATGATGAATCTGTACGTAACTGGTCGAAATTAGCATAAATGCCATTCTGTCTAGCAGCTAGGTTTGGAGGTTTGGGCTGGCTTTTCTTTGAAACCATACTGTGGCACTGTAGGAAAAGGATGAAGGGAGTGGTTTCCCTGAAGAAATTGCACATATGCACGAAAGAACAAAGGTGTCTGTGGAAGAGCTGGAGAAAGAGCCAGCCGAGGCTGGCAGTATTGATGAAGTAGATGGAGCTGGGTTTGCTCAGTAACAGACCCGTGGAATGGTTAAGGAGGAAAGAGTTGCGAAGGGTCACTGTGAAATATGGGAGCAAGCTAAACAATTTCTCTTCTTTGATCTCCATTCATTTATAATCTTACTGGTATTGAGTCTCCTGGCACTATATCTTTTACAATGAATAGTTGAAAGTAAAAAAAAAAAATAAAAAAAAAAAATTGCAGTGGTCTTGTGCTGAATAACTTTCTTTAGCCCAGAAGTTACTTGGAGTTTTACTCTTTTAGCTGTTGGACAGCTTAAATGCTAAGCATTTAATTTACTTCAGGCGGCTCTGAAAACAATAGCAAACCACAGACTGCTCTTATTTCATTGTCTGCAATTAATGTTGCAACAGCCTTTGCATCAAAGTTTAACCAGAATGCTTTGATTTCCTCAATGATAAATGGATATCTTCTGACCAACATAGAGAGTTGAAATATTTCAAGTTTCGAATTCAACTTCAGATTTTTTAATGTTGAAAATTGGTGCCTCTGCCATTTTGTTGTGCTAAACTAATAACACAAAACAAAGAGAATAGTGTCTGTGTCAGTGTGTCTGCATAATGAGATTAATTGTTCCCTAAAATTAGGCAGTTTTGTTTCTTCTGTCAATGGGAGGGAATCATCAGTGGCTGTCAAAAGGATTAGAAATTGTACATAGTTCATATGTAGAGAAAAATCCTACTTATTTACCTTTTGAAAGGGTTAATTTTATTTACATTCTTTTTCCTTAGTTATCGCAAATCACTTCTTTCTAGAAGTATATGAAAAATCTTTACTTTCTTGTTGATCAGGTTAAATTTTCCAAGTTTCTGTATTTTGATATATTTTGGGGGGAATCATGGTTAGCTGCTTGCATAGTCAGTGCTAGGAATATGTGCCTACATCTTCCATTAAAATATGCTAAGCACTTTAGTTTTTCTAAGTCAAAAAAAAAAAAATCCACAGAATTTTAATTTGCTTTTTATTAAGGATTTCAGTGGAATTTAATTTTATAAATGTGCAAGTATGATTAATCACTTCAGTTTTATAATTTTTGTCCTTATGTTCATAGTGTAACTTACAAATTTAACGTGGAGCTCGGAAATATTTTTATCAAATGGATTTGTTCTTGCTACCCTTGTGTTTGTAACTCACTGGAGCCTCCTGAAGTTATTGTTTTTCCCTTACAATCTACACATTTCATTTACACATAGAAAAGAAACGTCTGGCATGTTGTTTTTTTTTTTTCTTCCTTTTTTTTTTAATGAGCTGTATGCTCATTGTCCAAACAAGCAGCAAAGAATCTGTTGTATGGCAAGAAAATGAGGGAGTAGTCTCTCTAATAATCAGTACATTCATGTAAACTGGTGCTATTAAATTTTCTCAGTTAGCTATGCTATACTTTCACCCTTACAAGAAAACAAATTGTGTTTAAAAATGCCTGCTGTGGAAAAATGTTACTTCAGAATGTAAAGATTACAACCACTTAAAACACATATCCATGGTTGTTAAAGATGCTGACTCTCAGTTCTCTCCTTTCTAGAGCTTTCCTTTTTTTTTTATCTTTGAAGTTAAATCATTATTCTTTGTTGGTGCCATTGGTTCTGTTTATTTTTGTATCTCTCAGAAATGAAAGATCCAGTCTTTTTTGGTATAGTTATGGATGTAACGTATCAACAAGTTTATATTTTATACGGCTTGTGGAGCTGGATTTTGGAATTTGCTTTTTTAGTGGTTCTTTTGTGGAAGAGAAATCTTTCAGGCATGAATTGATAGTCCAGATCTTTTGAGGTCTGTCTGTGCTAACCTATGACCTCTGTTCTTACGAGGTCAACATCTGAGGGCAGGAGATTAAGGCAGTTAAAAGATTGGAATGGGAACTGGAATGGAAAAATTAGCCAGCACATTTTGGGTGGAAAACATCAAAGTCATCAAACAATTTGCTTATTTTAAACTCAGTTTAAGGGTAACAAGCTAATTGTACTGTGTTTGTTGATGCAAGCAATTTATATTATTTGAAGAGATTAACACTGAAGAATTTTTTTATCGGAGAAACATAATGTATGCTCAGTGTAAAAGTGCTATGTATTTTGTATTGTAAATGCTTTTGTCCGACATTTTTAGCATAATAATTCAAGATCTGATCCTACAGTCAGTGCACTTAATTAGCTCTATTTCTTACAAGCAGCAATAGTAAGTGTTGCAGAATCTGAATCTTGCTTGTGATCTGCTGAAGACCCCTCACATTCATCACAGAATACAGGTGCCCTCCGTACATGAGAAAGAGTTATTCCCATTTATATATTTCCCGACTCTGATGCTTAAAAAACATTTGCAAGCATCTCTTTTTGTTCTAGCTTTTCAAATGTGAATTCCTTTTCAATGCAAACTTGTCACCGAGGAATGTTCTTTCATAGATTATAAATGGATTTAAAAGAAAATGGTCTGTTTGTTCTTGTCTGTCATAGTTGAAAATTCATTAGTTTGTTTTAAAAGAATGAGGACTTAATCTTTCATTTGTACAATTGCTTTCAAAGATGATATTATCTAGAGAAAGACAACTTTCCACATCTGAAAATTATGCGAGTTCAAGGATATGTGTAAGCAATCATATTTTTGTCTTGCTTGTTTGAAGTGCAAATAAAAGTGGTTTCAGTGTCACATGCAAAAGAAAGACGAGTGGTTCGGTGTGCGGTCCTACCCAGAAGGGAAAGAAGTCATGTATTTTACAGCTCAGGCTTTGACTAACAGCATATGGATTCTGGTATTTCTCCAATAGTTATATCTAATAATTAAAGTACTATAAAATACAGCTAAACTCAAGCCTCAGTCTGCAAGACTCAGACTCTCATCTTCACATAGTATTATTGTTCTTTTGATAGTAAATAATACGACATATGAGATTTAAACCCATTCTCAAGCTTGTAACTTTCCAAACTGTTCCTCTAAAGGCTTAAACCTCCCTTTTCCATTTTTTACCTCTGACTTGCACCTGAGGGAAATTGAGGAAAAAATGCTCACCATCATTTCTCCCTCCTTGGCGGAAGGAAAAGAAAGGAAGGCAGGAGGAGCTGCTGTGGGCTGCAGCAGCCCTGGGACTGTTCCCACGGACGCAGCCACCCTTTGGTTTCCTTCCTGCCATTTCACTGGGGTGGCTGGAGAAGCTGTGCCAGCTGCAAGGGCTGCCACATCCCTGGGGCATGGGGGAAACCGGGAGTGCTCGAACGGACAGGACCAATCCCAAAGGCTGCTGTATCCTGAGGATCAGTTCCCTGGTTCAGTGGTTAGGGTAAAATGAGGTAGTTGCTGATCAGCCATTTTGTGACTCTGGCTTGCCAGCCCTCTCTGTGGCTAAATAAATAGGCATGATGGATGGATGGACGCGGAGCTAATTCTGTCTGATAGAATGACTTTGGTTACCTGCTTGGGAGAATGTGTAATGAGAAACACTGGCAGTCATTGTGAAGGAAGGAAGACTTGTTAATGAATAAAGGAAAAAAGTTAAGCAACTATGAAGATAATGTGCACGACATGACTTAAGATAGCCTTCTTGTTTGCCCAGGCCATTTCTGTACTGCCTCTGTTCTGTCTGTTTAGATAGTAAACTCTTCAGCGTAGAATTGGTTTCTTTCTTATTCCATACAATGCTTAAAATCACTGCTGCTTTTAATTGCAATAATAATTGTCATTCATGGCCATTTGAATTATTAGAGAGCAGTGAAATATACTTTTTTTTTTTTTTTTTTTTTTTTTTTAATCTGGAAGATTGACTCCCCAGGATTTTTGTTGGAAATGTGTATCCTCTTGTAGTAATTCAAACATCCTGTCCATAAGCCTGCTTTTCTTAGTTATCTTTTGGACACCGTTTAGAAGTAGTTTATAGATAGCTAAGGTCTCCCTAATGGAGTGTGGGGTGAAGGAGGTTTTGTGTCCCTTAATTGTTGTTGCATTAGTTCTAAATGTACTAGGAGCTGCCTCCAAGTTCAGTATGCAGTAGCTTGCAGGGCAGGGTAAACTGCTGAGTTTGAGGGACTGGGAATTCAAAACTCAAAGATATTATAGTACAATTTTTGAATGACTTAGAGATTGTTTGATTTTTTTATGATGAAAACCTCAATTTTTGGTTGATCTATGTGAGAAATAGGTAGAGAATATATCCTCAGTTCCCTTACATGTCTTTTCCCCAATAAAAATTCGCTGCTTAGCCAAACAAAACTCATCAGAATTACTGCAAATAGTATTTTCAGGCTTATGTGCTTGGGAAGGTTGAAATTTCTGCCAGTGCAGCCGCTCCAATAGATTTCTGCCTGCAGTCCCACCGTGCTCTTGGAATCAGTGTTTCCAAATGGACTCTTTAATTTGCCTCAGCTGAGTCACTTCCTTGCCACGAACTGCCATAAAGAGATAATTTCTGCTGCTTTGCTTTCTGGGATTTAGACTCTACTGCCCCCCTTCTTTTCAAAATAAGAACTCATCAGAAAATGCCTTTTGTAGTAATGCAGTCGTGTTCAGAGGGATTCAGAAATCTGGATTATTGGTGATCTTTTTAGTTTAGTTTAGGCTGTTGTTTTCGTGTTCCTCCTCTGTTTCTACTTGCTAATTTGAATGAAAAGCCAGCAAAGAATCGTGTTGCTTTTCTTTGTAAGTGGTGGTTGTAATTGTTCCTCAACTGCCAAGTGAATTTGAATGTCTGTTAGATGCTTTAGGTGATGGCTGTCCGTAAAGTCTTTAGAAGTACATGTTAATATATATATAAGCTGTTATATCTCTTTTCTTAGTGACCCTAATTTCTTGCTTAATTCTTGCATAAAATATGAATTAATCAAATTTGAAAGCTTTTTAATTTGGGAGAATAATAATAGTCTTCATTGTTAAGATGCATTTTATAGAAGGTTGACTTTACTTTTGGAAAAGCAAAAATCTATTAACATTTATATCTATTATATTTATCCTGTATACACATATACTGTATGCTTTCAAGTATTGTATACACATTTATGCACACACAATAGATTTATGAAAGATTGCCTCAGCTGCATTAAAGGAAGTGGGTATAAAAAGGAAGATGACTTGATCAGTTCAGTTCAAAATGAGATAAACACATTGATGACCTCATCTTTTTTTTTTAAAAAAAAAAAAGCTAGTGCGGATAGTTGTGCAGTAAAGCTGACGGGAACTGATTGGTGCTTCTTTCTTATGCTGGCAGTCATATTCCCTTTCTATACCAAACTTTCACCAGGTAAACATGGTACAGGTAGTCACGTAATGAAGTGGTTCTGTGGAATGTGTTGAATCCTGGTTTTGTAACCAGGTTTATTTCATTGCAGTTGGTGATAGCTAAGATCATGCCTGTCTGGCAGCTTCTAAAAGGTGCAGCATGTGCTTCATTAGTAGGACATCTAACCAGCCAACAGTCCCTGATTCGTGCCTATATAATCAGTGTGGCCATAGTGTGTGCTCCATTCTCCCGGTTCTCTCTGTTGGTGTAACCTAGAGCGCATTATTGTGCATTAACCCCGTGTTGCAGTATGTGGTTTTAGGCAAAATGAAGCTATACCAATATATCTGCATTAGCTTACTCTGTTAGGCCAAGTAACACCATTGTAATGACATGGGCTTTTTTCATCTTGCCTGCGTAAGGTCAGCTGAGAGTTTTCATAAACCTGCAAAAAACTACTTGAACTGCTGATTATGGTTTAGACTGTAAGTGAAAATGTATATGAAATATAAGGTGGTATTAGTACTGGAAATTACTCATGACACTGTATACACACTAATCACTGTAGTGGAAACATCCAGCTGCTATAATGAGATGCTGTGTTGGGAATAGGATACCACCATGTTCCCTTTCTGTGGTAGCAGGTGGTAAATTTGCTTAAGCTTGCATATTTTGTTACACTGTAGAGGACTACAGTTTGTGTGTGGCATATAAATCCATTTTCCAACTTGGAATTGTTTTTTTCTAGTGTTTTTTGTTTTGCTTTGTTTTTTAAAGGCACATTCTCATTTAGCTAAGAACAAAGATTCCCCAGGGACTGGTTTATAAGTAAAGACTTAAATCTGTTAAAAAAAAAAAAAAAAAGGCACTAAAGGTTAGTTCAAGTTTGTCTGTTTAAAAATGCTTATTTCCTTGAAGTATCCAGCTGTGACCTCTGCAATGGGTCATGCATATCAGTCTGTAAAAACTAAATGTGATGATTAGGAGCAGAATCTGGATGGAAGTGATGGGGGGGGGGGGTACTAAGCACCAGAGTTGAGGAGGAAACGTGGTAAATGGGATCACTGGATATGAATCAAGTTGCTTGTGTGGTTGGAGCTGACTGGATTACGGAATAATGGAGGTAATGCTCACCTCTTCGTGGCAGGTAACGGAGGCAGGGCTGTTTCTGATCTGATGCTTTCATGAACTGATTACTTCAGTGTCTGAAGACAGGTGTTTAGCATGCTTCTGCCCAGAATCAGGAGTGCTGTAGTTCTCACTTCTCTATTGTCCCTTTTTTTCCCCCTGAGAAGGTTAGGAATAGTTTGAGAGGCTGGTTTAACTTGTGTATTTTGTATGATTCAGAAGAAGCGGAGTGCCAAACGTGGCTCAGCTGTGAGCTGACCAAGAGACGAAGGGTAACCACGGGCTGTCGCTGTGTGCTTTGCACTCATGGTCCCGGGTGCACAACGGGCCAAGGCTCTCCCCAGGAGGGACACAGCGCTCTGCCAGGGCAGCCTGGCTTGCCCCGATGCCCCAGGCTTGGTGTTTACATGGCTGTAGCTGCCCGGGAGCCACAAGCACGCTGCACACGTCTGTAGGATGTACAGAGTCTGTAAAAGCCAGTGCAAATGAGTGTGTGTCTGCGAGGGGAATGGCTTTGAGCCCCGGGAGGGGAGCGAGGCCTTCCCGTGCTGACTGCTCAAGGAGGGGGGCCTCATGGTGTGGGTGGTGCTGCTGAGGTGTGGGCAGGGATGGGCAAGCCCAGGGGTCCCAGGGGGGCTCTCTGAGGAGAGGGCACTGTGCTGTGGCATTCCCCTCCTGGCATTTCAGACGGGGGTCGTGCTGCTGATGCTGCCACATGCATATGAGGGCTGGGACTGCCAGCATGGTTGGCCAAGGGGCTCTCCTGAGGACGCTGTAATAGATACAGCCCTGGAGACCTGTTTGGCAGAGTCTGCCAATAACTTAATTCTGCCCGTGCTGCAGGCTCTCTCTGCAGAGGAAAAGAGCCCCTGTGGAAGAGAGATGCAGGGCTGCAGCCTGGCCAAGTCGGCATTTGCCTACCAAGCGCAATTAACTTGTTGTGTACCCCTCAGCAGATGGGGAAGCTGCAGAGGTGGCCCTGGCCCTGACCCCAGGCTGTGCCTGTCCTGTCTCAGGGGGAATTCAAGGCAGATTCCTTCAGATTTGGGGGTTAACTTAAAATTTCCTGTGTCTCTGGGGACACAAAGCTAGTCTTAAACAATGTCTAATCCAGGCTTGCCACAGCTATCCTGGTGATTTTTCCCAAAACTCTTCAGCCAGAGACTCAATTGTGCTTAACAATCCTTTATTATTATTATTATTATTATTTTTGATTGAAATGATGCCTTTTACTCTAAATTTCACAAGTAGTTTTTGGTATAAAGCATACCGTGTATGTTTGTTTGTTTGTCTCCACTGTGCTGAATATGCTGAATCACAGAATCATTTAGGTTGGAAAAGACCTCTGAGATCACCAAGTCCAGCCGTTAACCTAGCAACTCTACCACAAAGACATTTCCCTAAGCACTGCATCTATGATCTCCCAAGTACTGGACAGCATTAACAGATTTAATTGCCATTCTTTTTTTTCTTTCTTTTTTTTTTTTTTTCAGCAAAGGAACTGTGTGTTTAAAAGAAATGGTTGCTGCCTCTAGTTCGGTAGCATACTCTCCACACAGGTACAGTTTCACATTACAGAGAACAGTCCCCTGCAGCCCTAAGCGCCGCGATCTTCTCCCTGCAGGGTGGCTGGTGCTGACCGAATCCTACAGAGAGCCAGCCCGTGGAGCATAACGTAGGGAGAAACTAATCCTGACACAAAAGCAGTGAGAAGCACTGAAAACGGGATGCCTCGCGATAGCAGCGTGGCACTTGGTTGGTCTATCTGCAGTGGGATACCCTGTGAGTATCTCGGCATGAGGCACGTTGTGCTTCCTGGTCGAGATCTCCCCCACAGCGTGGCGGGGGCTCTGCGGCCCTGTGCTGGCAGTGATGTGTATCCTGCCATTGCTGGAGGCAGGGGGTTGGTGAAGGAAAGCAGCAGGAGGACAAAACACAACAGGGAGGTGGTTTGGGCCTCCAAAAGGCCGGAGGAGCAAACGGGCACTGGCAACACCTCACAGAGGGAGTGGGGACTGTTCCAGACAAGGCCTGTGCTATTCGAGCTGTCCGTGTCGGACCACCGGCAAGCCCGTATAAAAGATCCCATTGCACATCGGTTCCCTGCACGAATGATGTGCTGTGTTATTAGCAGGGCTGCAGCTTGTGGTTTTCCTGATCAGGGAAAGAAAACAGGGTGGGAATCACAAATCTACCCCTTTTAGATGCTTTGGTGCCACCAGACCATTAACTCATCTATTAAACTGCAGCGTGAGGTGGGGAGGTGAGGAGAACTGAGGCTCTCAGAAACAGATTGCTTATTTAAGATTAACCAGGAAGTCTGTGCCTGGCTGGGAATGCGAGCGGCATTCCTCAGCCCCGCTTCGGACATCCCTGTCTGTCCAAAGGGGAGCCTTTCAACGCTGCAGTGATCAGGTTTAATTCACTGCCAACTTCTAGTTTGGAGGTTTAGTATGAATGAGCAGCGCACGTGTAATGGTTATTTCTCAGTTCCTTTCCTTCCTTTCAGCAGCTGCTCCTCAAAACTTGCAAAATCTGAGTGGCAGGCTTTGAGGAGTACCATGTATCCTGTTATCACAGCTCTTCCTTTCCTACCAGCTTCCTCTAAGCAATCTGTGTTGTTTTTTCTTTCTGCCTCTGTTGCATTAGTTTGAAGTGCTGTGAATGATGTGAAGACAATTGAAGATACGTATTAGAAGTAGCATTTCCTGTTGTAATACTCTGGTATTTCATATCTATCAGAAATACCATAAGCGTGGTACAGTTTCAGAATTTTGGTTTGGAACTTAAATGTACTAAAATCATAACCAGCCTTTGTGACAAGGATAGAGCTGATTAAAAATAAATAAATTTCACATGTTGTAACAGAAATCATACTATTTTCCACGAATTTTTCTATATGCACCAATTTCTTTGCAAAACAGAGAGAAGTTTGTGTTTCAGGTTTCTTAATGACAGTTCTTCAAAGGAATTTTTTTTCACTGAGTGAAACAAGTATTGTATAAAATCGGGACTTAAGGCTAGTAGTACTGTGATGCTGAAAGGTACACTCAAGTATCAGTAATATATACCTTGTGAAACTCAGTATGTAATCCATTAAATGCTGTGTTTTCTAGGCTTCTAGAAAAGGGAAGTGATTATTCCCTGGTATTTCCAGACATGCACATTTTCTAAGTTTTTACAAGGAATCAGTGAATTTTCAAAAAATACTGATAACAACTTAACAACTGTGAAAGCGCGTTATGAAATGCTAATTTGTTAAGTTGAAATAGCAAACATGTTTTACTACAAATCTTTCAATTACCCCAGTTACCAGAAAAATGAAATGGGTATTGACAGCTCAAGTCCTGAAGTTTGGATGACCCCCCTTCTTTAAGACACCTTAAGGTTTTCTTGTTGTCATCTTTATCAGAGGAGAGTTACCAGCTGGACTAATTCATGCTGCAAGACTTCATAGGATAATAACTTTGCAGCTATTTTTTTCTGATACACATGTGATACTAACTCGGTGGGCAAGAGGCAGGGCAAGGTATGGAAATGCAAACTGGTGCCTCTGAAAGAAACAAAGCATCAAGGAAGCTTAACATGCTGAAATTAAGGGGGGAGTTTATCATCCCCATCCCATGGTACTGAAGTGACAAACATCACAGGGTTCATAGCAGCTGTTATGCACGGATAATATCTTAAGGCTAAAGAGAGCTTGTGAAGGAAGGGCGTAAAAACTGCAGGCAACAGCCATCTAGCCAGTCTGATCTCAGAATGCGTATTGCAGCTTTATATCCTACTAATAGAATAGACCTGGAAAAAATGGGAAAAGTGGGTAAAGTGCAGTGGTAGTTTACCAATTGCAAATTATGCCTTCCCTTTATTATTGTAGCTTACCTAACATTCGTATTTCTCAATTAGGTGGTTTTCTTTTTCTTAGACAATGGAAGTGTGCTAATGGTAATCTATTTGGCCTTCAAAAAGGATCTGTTGTAGTGCATAAGGGATAATTACCAGGTAAAAGAAGGTTTAACATGTGAATTCTGAAATGGGCAAAAATTATTTTGCTGAGCCCAAGAGCTTTACTTCTCCTTGAACTTCTTCTGCTCCCCTGTGAGTTACGATTTGGAATTATAGATGTTTTTAACAACATAGTGATTATAAAACTGCTGTACCTTGTGCAGTATATTCCCCTGAGCCACTTGGTATCATCTCAGCAGAATGTTGTGGCCTTTAAGAACAATCTTACCAAGGAAATATTCAAGTTAAAAATAATTTGAGTAGGTTGCACCCTGCTATTTATATAACAGATATAGGGGTGAGGGACAGGATTGATGTTAATTGGCCTTCCTGTGGGGAGAAAGGAGAGGTTGCTGTGTTCTGCTTTTCCTGCTGATGTATCTTTCCTCAAGTTCTCCGATTCCTCATTATTCCCCATCAGCAGGTAGCCTTGATCATCCCAAAACTTTCATGTCAGATTATAGGAACCCCAGGAAGAAGTTTGGCTGGCATTTCTCCTCCTTTTGGGAAGCATGTAGGAAAGGAGAAGCTGTTCCTTCTGATAATAACTGGGTCAGCCTGGGGAAAGAAAAAAAGATAAGTGATCAGGTCAAAGATTGCCTACCCCAGTCCATGCTACAGCAGGCTCAGTTTGCACTGCTAAGCTTCGGGTGCCTCCTGGCTGCTATTGCCAAAGGCATATAGACCAGCTGGGAACAGCAGGAATATAATAGATTTCCTTTCGTTGTGTGCCTCCTACAACAGATGAGGCACTGAACTGAGGATCTGGGGGCGGGGGGAGGGTGTCCTTCCTTACATTGCCTAGTGCAAAAGCAAGTAACTTCAAACACATTGGGGAATTTGCTCCAAAGTATTGACCATGGCTGCTCAATCTTTTTAATAATCTAATCAGCCCTGATGCTGCAAAAGCCTCTGTGCAGTTTGCAGCATCCTTCTAAAATCATTCGCAAGTTATGCTGTGTTGTCTTCATGAGCTACTCTGTCAAAGTCCTCTCCCAAAGAGGCAAACAAATTATCTGGTGCTCGGTGGTACAATTCAGACATTTCTGGCTGCAGTCTCCTCTTTGTGTGGTGCAGCTCGCTTTTCTGATGGCAGGCCCATTGGAGAGGAAAGGCTTTGTACTTTTCTCATCATGTTCATAGCAGTGTGCACCACATCTGGAGTAAACAGGGAGAAAGTACTCCCCTCTCCCCACCACTGACCACGTTCCTTCAGTGCTGCTGGAACCTGCTAGAAAGCCAGGTATAGTCTTGTGGGTTTCTTCACCACCTGCACTGCTGTTTTTCATCAACAGTTGTCTTGATGTTGCTGAATCATTCATTGCTCAAGCAGTGTAAAATGTTAACTTCTGCATCACAAACACTGTACAGATAGGTCTTTGCAGGTAACAATTTGCAAGTTCTCGCCTTATTTCTCAGACTGAGGAGTCTCTTGTGAGCTGTCGTTACTCAAAACTCTTATTATTTCCATTCTTGTCTTAGAGATCCAGTCAGGGAAATTTGACCGAATCTTCGGAAGGTGATGACAAGTAACAGAAATTGTGCAGGCACAGTTTGTCTGGGTTGGGTGGGACAGGAACTGGGGCCTGACTGTTGCTGAAGTCAGTGATGATTGTTGGTGTGATTAAGATCTGCTGGGACAGGGTCTGAGGCTGCAAGGAAGGAAGAATCTGAGAATTTTCAAGGAGTGTACAGGGAAGTGAACCCGAGGTAACGTATGATGTGCTTCATAGGACGCGGGGCTTGGTTTCACTCAAGGACTGATAGATCAGGATTTTAAGACGGGCAGGGGGAGAATGGGGTAATAGAATGGACCTGCTGCTGCTGCTAACAACCATTAAAAAATACAAAGCCAGCTGCTCTCGGAGCAGAGCTTGATCCTTTCAGTGCCTTTAACAGCACAGTATATATTCAGAAGAGGGGAATTCATGAGGCCCTATGGACCTACACCATGGCATTACACAAAAATGCAAACCCGAACAATGGGTGGCCTCAGAGGTTCCATCTGGCTCACCATTAACAAGGTTGAAGTAAAGTGGGCTGCCGTGGCTGTGCCACACACAATTTACACTTCAGATGCTTTAACTTTGGAGCTGGACAGGAGGGGAGTGCAGTTCTGAGCACACATGGCAAGGGCCTCGTCACGTGTGGCAAAAGTATTTAGCACTGATGCTCTTTGAAAGATACGGGAGTATTATTTAGGTAATTTTTAAGTACTATTTACAAAGTGCAGCTCTTTTGACTGAGTCATTAAATATATAAATATGTATATCCTGTCAACAGATTGGAATTACAGTTGAATCTTGTTTGCCCTGGATATTTTAAGGACCGGATATTATTAGTGGCTGGATTCAGCCAGCAGCATAGGTTGTTAGAGGAGATGCTGCAACCAGCGTTTCTGGTATGATAACCTGAAAACTACAATCCACTTCTAAGCTAAAAGAGATACCAGTACACAGACAGGTATTCTGTTGTAAAGCATTGAGTTTTCAGAGCTACCAAAATACTCAGCTGATAGCATAATTAACCGTGGCAAATAATGACCTTTTAAAAATGTTAGATAAAATACATTTTCACGCTTGAGTAGGTTTTAATAATGCTGATCGTAACTGCAAGCATTAATAAATTTAATTCTATAGGCTGTCCCATTCTTGAATAAAAAAATGTTTAATCTCACTGAATGAATATTGAAGTTTATAATTCAATTATGAAGCTGCTTTATGATCTGTAAGACAGGCATTGAGCAGTTATCTCTGTGGTAAAGATCTAGGGTAATTTCCAGAGGGAATACATTTCATGTTGCTACAGAGGTGCTCAAGGCAAACCACAGAGAAATGTGTGTTTTGCACTGAACAAAAAGTACTGCAAGAAACCTTGCTGTCTTGATTGCCCTTAACCCCAAACTATGAGTTTAACAATCGAGCAGAACTTCATGCTCCTCCTCAAGTTAAACAATTAAAATGGCATACGGTGAAACCAGCAGAAGTTAACTACCAGGTAACCTTGGATGTCTGTAGCCTCACCTAGGAAGGCCCAGAGCAAGCAGCCCAGCATGACAAGCTTCCTTCTTCATGGCCTGTGCAGTGTCACCACGATGGGGCACTTTTCCTCTCAAGGGCACTGCCGAGAGGTTGGGCTTCAGGCCGCACCAGTGGTACGGCACTTGCACGTGTGTAAGCTGGGAGATGTCCGAGCTATGCTAGGTGTGGGCAGTGGGAGGGCTCACGAAAAGAAGAGTTAGTGTTAACCTAAAATAGTGATGGTTCATTTTATGAATGCATAAAAGAATGGTGTAAGTTCATATTTACTCAGCATAGGGTAAATGAGCATCTCTGCACACTGTATTTAGCTTGTGCTTAACTCAAAGCATGCTTTGCAGTCAGCTCAGCTACTTTTTTTTGTCAGTTAAGTTCTTTTACATCTCACTGTCTCTAATTGAAAGGGAGTTCTGCCACAGCCACCCTGTTTACAAAACCAAGTTCAGCATCTGTATCTCGTGTCTGGGCTTCTGATGTGTGATTCTTTCGTCCATCCTTCACACGGCAGATTAGATAAATTAAATATTATGATTGGCATATTCACGAATCCAAGTAAAAATTTGATGTGAATTTGTGTAAAGACAGATTTCTATAAATAATGTGCACGGTACCAAGTTTTTAGTGTCTACACCCCTCTGATTTGACAGTGGAAAAGACTGTGCTGCCTCTAACCTGTCTTTGTAGTTTTGGAAAGCTGTCACCGTGGACATGGCTAGGAGAACATGACTGTAGCTGATTTTGAGGCGGTTTCTGCCAAACATGTTTTGTGACCACTAGGAAGTCCCAGGTGGAGGATGCGGTTTCACACTGCAGTTTATCTGGCAGCAGTGCTTGAGGATGATGGGAATCTCACTGCTTGGTCTACTCCCTCCCACCTCCTGCCAGCATTTATCACACCCGTAGTTATGCCAGTGCAATGGCTTTGTGCTTCAAAACTGGAGGTGTGATGTGAACCAAGCTAAACAAATACTACAAACTGGAAAAAATAGATGAATTGTCTGAAAACGTTTGCTGTAGAGAATTGGATGGCAGTTTTAGTTACTGAAGTGGATTCTTCCTAGGAATTTTTGAAAGCAAATTGTATGTCTTTGGAGGTATTCTTGAAAAGAGAGATGTTTCCTCTGTGCTCATCTTCCAATTATTTTCATACTACCAAAACAAAACCAAAAAAAACCTACGAATGAAATGCAGAATGGTTGAGCTGGAGTCCTGGTAATCATTAACAATGCTAGATGGCTTGCAGTACTCGTCCAGGATCCCTGGCAGTTCCCTGCACCCTGCCTGGCATGGCATGCTGTTGCTGGCTTGTTTCACAGTACGGAGCATGAAAGTGGAAGGGCCCCCCAGGAACTACCACTGATGCTGCTGAGACAGCAGTGGTGGTACTCTTGCTGTGTGGGAAGCTGGGATGAAAGCTATGCAAAGTAGTTTGTTGAAGATGTTCTGGTTCAGGCTTTTACATCATGAAGGAAGCGTATACTTTCGTCCACTGAATCTTGGTTTTGTGCTTCCTGTCAACACGGATTGAAAAAGACATTTGAAGGGTTTTTCTGCATTTGTGCAAAGTGCAACTTAGCTCTTGATAGCCCTCCTTTTCCATTTAACGTTTGGGTTGCAGGCGTAAGTGAACTGACTTTTCACAACTTGATTATAACTTTTCATCCCGATAGTTGGGCAGCAGTGAAAGCACCATAATAAAGAGGGCAAATTCAAAATTGGGTATTTTCTACGTTGTCCAGAATGTGCCTGATTCCTGCTCCAGTTCAGTGAATTCTGATTAATTTGTGGCCTGGTCCGCCATAAAGTTGCACACCGTTAGACCACAAATATTTTTTTATTCACCAGATATAACCCAGAGGGGCACAAACTAGTATCCTCAAAGCTACGAGGAACCTGATTGCTTCTGAAGTCAGTGGTATTTAGACATTTAAATGTCTGCAAACATCTGATGATACATGACAGGGTCCCACAGGCCACCTTAACAGAGAAAGAAGCCACTACCACGTTCTGAAGTCTGAGACAGGTACCTTACTTAGCCAGTGGGCCATTTCTGCTCTTTGGGTGGCACTAGGAAGGGGACAGATCCATCTTCTTAGTATTCTGCAGACTGCACTAGCAGTTCAAGAGTAGCTCCTACTCAGATTTCCAGCCACTTTGACTTTAGAAAAACATAAATTTAGTCCTTTGGAAGTCCGTTGTCAGCATCTGTTTTTCAGGTTTAGTTCCCCTAAGGTTCCTTCTGTATTTTCTCTCTCTGACTTCCATTACTACAGTCTCTGTCACCAGTTTCTAAGCCTGGGAAAGATAAGAGTTCCCCTACAGGAAATCTGTGGGCTGTGTTTCAGGTCCACAGTCCTGGGTGGGGGCCACAGTTTCCCTCCAATCTGCAGTTATTTGTAATCGAGCATTTCCAGGTATGTTGGATATTTAGAGGTTTTGTGAGGAGGAGGGTCAAAGGGGTCTTGACTTAGGTACAAGGCTTTCTGGCCTTTCAGGTTTTCAAGAGGGATGTTGGTTTCAAAAATAGATTGTTCCTGGAAGAATCCAGGGATATTGTGGGAAGTGTCAAACTTTTAAAGGCCTGGGCGTTGGTCTTCTAAGGCCAAAGCTGTGTAGGTTTTGCAATTTTCAACCACACAGGAGGCACTTGGTTCCCAGACATAACATTTGGGTGCTACTGAGGCCTCAAAAAATAATTTATGTGCTGCCTATGTACTGTCTTGTATCAGCGAGGGTTTCTACAGGAAAGCCAGCCAGTCAGTGCTCTAGCTTGCCTTGCACTGGAGCTCCACAGAATTACCAAGTTGGCTCCTGAACCCCTTGACTTATATGGCCCAAACCAGCGAGCACACTTTAACCTACACAAAAGGCACCCGAGACATCACCACATAGCTAGAAGTGCTTACACTGTGTGTGTTTGAATGCAAGGTTCCCTCTGTCAGGAGTCTGCTGTGCTCTCCAGATGGTGGCTGCTGAGCCTTTTGAAGAAGGATTAACAGATCCTTCATGTGAGATAAGAGACAGGGGTTCCTCTTCTCTGCTGTCTCAGGGGAGCAGGGATCGTTGAGGAGCTCCAGGAGGACTGCACCACGTGGTGGGAGCAGGGACATGAGGTGTGGGGAGACTGGGACCAAGGAGGGGCGGGCAGGGATGCAGGGTCTGGGCCGTGCAGCGTGAGAAGTTCAGCTACAAAGCATACAGCAGCTCATAAGGCTTGTGTCGGAGTTTTTACAACGGCACAGTATTACAGATACCCAATGTTGGCACCTGATGTAATTTGTTGATGCACAGGTGTGGGTTGTGGCACCCATATGCCACCGCTCAGGGGTAACTGAGGAAAGCTCACACCAGCTGGGGACGCAACCTGGTGCTGGGAGCCTGCCGCTCATCTCCCTCCTCCTTCTAGCTAGTGATGGCCGTTCATCCAGGGTGGCAGAAAGATGGATCCCGTTCTCTGTTCAGCTGCGACTTAAATCCACTGTTCCAGCTGGCTCAGCTGCAGTATTTTAGGGTCTTGTGGGAGAAGGATACTGGCAATTTTTCCTGTGGAAGATCTGTCACTGCAGTAATGAACCACTCACTGAATAGTAAGAGTTGGCTACGTAACCTCACAGCAGTATGGCCTTTAATCAGTAAAACGTGAAGAAACTGGATTTCAGTCAGCTTTTCCAATAAGGGCTAATGAAATCCCATGGATTCTGGTGGATTTGATGTTACATGTTCCATTTGTAACCACTGCAGTATGTCCCTGTTGCCTTTCCATGTCTTTTGGCCTGCTCCCAGAGCCTGGGATTGAAGGAGAGCACACAGGCTGCCAGCATAATTGAGTAATGCTTTATTTTGCTAGAAGTCAGGATTTGTGCTCCACAATGTAAGAACTCTTAACTATCCCCCCTACAGAAATTTGGTATCTTGCTGGCCTGTGCACACATTGCATGAGCAGCTGTAGAAACATAAATATACATCTTCTTCTGCCCCCGCCAGAAGTCATATTCATCACCAGCAACTTCAGGGCTCGTATTCAAAATGTGTTGCCCTTTCTGCCTTTGTATGCTTTCAGTCTTAATGTATGGTTTTCCTGCCTTGCACAGTGAATGCTGCTGGATAACTGGAAAGTTGTTTGTTTTAGAGTGTAGATGAAATGTTAAGGCACAGACACAATGCTGGCATTAATCGCTCTTCTGCTTTGTGACAGCTTTCCAAATTGTAAATTCAGAGTTTTCATAATTGAGGTTGCAGCTCAGGTAAGAATTGCTGATCAGAACTATAGAGAGCTGGTTATGCTGTGCTCAGCAAGCACATCCATCACATCTTTCTTACTGTTTTTCTAAGTCTAGGCTTCCTATTTTATCTAAATCTTCTGATGCAGAGTTCATTGGTCATGGTAGGAGATGCTTTGCCTGTAAACGTCCTTTCTTCTGAAATCATTCAGTCATTCTTTCTTAACTTGAACTACTGTGTATAAATGGCCAAAAGAATCAAACACATTCATCTACCTTGGCCATAGTTCTTTGGCTTTTTTTAAAAAACAAACAAACAAACAAAAACCTTTGTGCTAGAGTATGCTTTCAAGGGTTACATTAACCAGCAAATGCAGATTTACAGGTGGAACTGGGATGCTTCCTCATGAGACAGGCAGAGGGAGAGCCCTGCACTGCTACAGCATGACTTTAAGTACTCGTACACAGTGGGAAGTTCTTTCTTCAGTTACACTATTAAAATTGACCAAGAATGAGCTCATTGAAGTTACCAAAATTGTTCTGGATTTATACCTGTGTGACTGAGAGCAGAATTAAGACCATTAATATGATCTGTTTCAGGATAATACAATCTTTTTTTTTTTTTTAAAAAAAAAAGCTTTGTTTACATCATTGTTATCATTTTACTGTAGTAATATCACTTAACGTACCTAATCATGATGAAGAGGGATAAAGTGATATAATTTACCAGGTACTGTAAAATGCTTTCAGTTATGGTTGATTATTTGTAGCTCTACACAGAATTAACAGATTTCAGAGAAAGAAGTATTAAACTCAAGCCCTTGCATGAGATTTACCATCCTGAGGCTAAGCTAAGAAAAATGAAACACCAAATTTTGGATTAACAATGTTGTTTTTTAAATTTATGTGCACAAATGTGTGTTGTTTTTGTTGGCATATTTTAATTTAGTTTTTGTTTTTATGTACATAACTGTAGCAAATTAACAACCAAGGTGGTAGTAGAATAGGTGGTAGAATAGTAAAAAAATGAATTGTTTCATTTTTAATTCTCAGGCATCAGGCAGACCAACAGAAATACCTGCCTCAGGTGGGAATTAATAGCTTTAACATTTGAGGCTTAATCCTGTTGCTGCTGAAATCCTCTTTTCACACTTTAATGTTGCTTCTGCATTTTGATGTGAAAAGCTTCAAAATTAACATTTTTCTCTAAGGTGTTGAAAGCCTTTTTAAAATGTTATAGAAAATAATGGCCGCAACCACTCTGTAGTAATGTCAGCATATGGAGCTTGTCCATTTTAAGCATCTTAAGATGCAAGTTTGGAAAGGTGGATTAGGAACTGACTGCTTTCTTCCTCAGTCAGTAGGTCAGAGCGATACATATTTCCCTTACAAAAATATGGTTTTGGAGCATCTGAGTGACCTAATTCCCGCTGCAGGTGTTGAGCACGTGAACTGGCACAATGTCAAGGAAAACCAGCCACCACATGGCACGAGTTGTTCCATCTATTCCATGAGCTACGGAAGGAACCCCCATAGAGATAACTGACTTGGCCTCTAACAGCGAATGTGACAGGAACAGTCCCTTTATTTCTGAAGGGTGAAATGAAGATGTGAGGTGCTGGTCACACCCTGCAGTCCTTAACACTTGTGAAGACTACACTCATGCATGTCATCTAATTCACTGAATGAATAGAAATTTTTGAGAATCCACTTCAAGGCTGGTATTTAGGTCAGTCTGTACTCCTGTTGTCAGGTATTTCTGAAACTGTGCGCGTGATACTGATTTTATAAGGGATACTTGAAATTATATGACCCTAAAACTGGTATTTAGGGAAGGCGAATGGGTTATGAACTTTGCCAGGAATTAGAAGACTTGTGATTCAGTTGGTGTTACTTACATTTGCTGTTAACGTTAGTTACAAAGTAAGGAACAAAAGGGAAATGGCAGTTTTACCAATCAGTTACAGTTACATACTGCCCTTTTTCCTGAAGCCTGGAGTAGCTGGCCTGTGGATGTGGAAGCGCTGGAAGTGGCTCTGCACAAGGCAGCCAAGGTCAGGCATGCTTCTTAGCTGAGGAGCAGCACCTCACTGACCCAGGAAGAGCTGAGCTAGCTTTACACAACGCACATCCCTACCCACACAGCCCCTTCTGAGATTTCTGGTGTTTCTGAACCATGCTTGTGACAGGGGCACCAAGGAGTGGGCTCAAACGCAGCCAGCTAGGGTCTGCCCAGCTCAGCATCCCACTTAACGCTTGTGAGAGGCTTCCCAAACACAGGCGCACGCTGCAAGGATACCCACAGTAAATCTTTATGGCAGCCTTTCCCCCAGCATGGACTATGGAAAACATTTATTGTTTGAGAAAGTGCTGTGTATAGAATTGCTGCCATTTAAAATCCTTTATCTTTTTTTAAAAAATTCCCACAGAAATTAAGGCTTACAAATATTCAGAATATTTGTGTGTATGGCTTCATAATGCAAAAAGATTAACAGCAGTATTCTATCTGAAATCACAGTATAGCATTTCATGTTTGAAATGCGTGATATACGACTGTTTAAACCATAACTTAAACCGTCACTGGTCTTGTATCTGCTATGTCTGAATGGGTTGGAGCCATTAAAATACACTCATTCCTTCCACACCATACTGATACTATTGGAGCAAACCCATCTTTTGTGTTATTTAGAAAAAAAGACCTTGTTTTGTGAATTGTTATTTCAGGAGTTCCTAACTCTCACTATAAAGAAAACCCTTTTGTTTTACAAAATGAAAGGTACATCCAAGGCATTCCTCCTTGAGAATGCATTTCACGTGGATTTTTTATGTGATGTGAAAATTTATGTAATTTTCCTTCATGCCTCTGAAGAGGGCCGAGTGGATAGCACAGATAAGGTTTCATGGTAAGGAAGAAAGAATGGAAACTATATAGTGGAGGTTATTTTTCAGAGCTGATGTCTGCATCGTCCCTTTCATTTTTGTGGAGAAAAAAGACTGCATTTGGTGTATTTTGAGCCACCTTCCCATTTCATTGTTGGCCTCGGTTCTCAAGAAGAAGAAAAAAAAATCTTCCATTTTTTAAAATCTTCCAGTAAAATTGTATTAGCAGATTTTAAACAAATTTATTTCCTCGTGCACTTCAGCTGAATAGCATCCCGAAAGGCCTGATTTATCGGACAAATGCCCCGCGTTGTTTGTCAGCGTCTTTGTTGGGGGGTGAGGGGGAGGGGAAGCCCATGCAACAAAAGACCATAACCTATTGATATTACTTCTGGATGCACGGGGGAAAATAGATTGATTTAGAGCTAACCACAGAAAACTATTCGATCTGATGGGTTTACGATTAAGCATTTTTATTTATTTATTTGTAATGAGAGTAAACATCATCAATATTCTGCCCTGCGTTATTGGAAGCCTTGCAGAAAGTGGCTTTGTGTCAGCGTGCTGGGGCTAGCTGCAAGATGAAAGAAGGCAACCTTAAAAAATCATGGAGAGACTGTGTTTTTTTTTCATGAAATTGAATGTGTTCAATCTCATACGTTATCATGGGTTGTAGGATTTGGCAGAGAAATAGACAAACATTTTTACTTTATTTCATCTTTATTCTTTTAGAAGATTACCTTGGTTTTAGAAGGTGATTTTTTTAATCTCAAAAGCCAGTAAGGCACAGTAAAATTTCAAACCAAATTTTACTGAAGAACAGCAGCCTGCAATTAACTTTCCCAGCATGCCGCCTCTGCACAGCGTTTTGCTTGAGTGAGGGACTCAGGGTAGCATGTAGTCACAGGATCAGGACAAATCTAAATTTGGTGCTGATGTACCAAATTCTCAATTGATAATACACATTTTTTAAGTAGAGTTGACAGAAAATAAGTAGTTTCAATTTTTTCTTCTCATGGATAAAAAAAATCCATTGTTGGAAGTTTTCTGCATTTTGCTGGGCACATGATAAATACTCTGATGAAGAAGCCTGATGCTCTGTTATCTAGTTTGTTTAAAAAGAT
The DNA here is from genome assembly GCF_011077185.1 of Oxyura jamaicensis. Lineage (NCBI taxonomy): Eukaryota > Metazoa > Chordata > Aves > Anseriformes > Anatidae > Oxyura > Oxyura jamaicensis. Next base: position 73,124,009 of record NC_048895.1, on the reverse strand, counting down.
AATTTCACATGACCTTGAGTGATTTAAAATACAGTCTTTTGAATGCTAATATTTTGTTAGACCATTTTCAGAGTTATCTGTATCCTCACTGCATTCAAAAGCAGCTTAAGAATTACAGGTTAACATACAAAATGGCATAAAAACTAAAAAGAATGTGGATGTGAGGAGGAGCCTTCCAGAAATACCCCTCTTGGCCTGCGTGGGCACCATGCATATGCCCAGGGCATCTTATGCCCCTGCAGCCATTCCCTCCTTCAGAAAGCAAGAAGCCAGGCTGCATTAACACACGCCTGGTGTGGGAGTACACACACAAGGCTCCCTCCTGCCCCGTGCTGCTTTAAAAAATACCAGCCAGCTCTATTTCCCCTGGGATTTAATGCTGCTTGAGGGGGGGGAGAACAACCTTCTCCCAAAACAATGGCTGCAAGGGAATCCCCCTTGAAATGCAGCCGAGGAAGGAGGAAAGTGAGGAAAGAGGGAAATGAGGAAGGAGGGAAATGCCAGAGGAGTGCTGGCCGCTGCATGGGGTACCTGGGGTCCCCAAGAGCCCTGCTGCAACACGCTGCTGCTGCTGCACGTGTAATCAGTCCTTTTATAATGCAGTAAGGTAGGAGAGGTGCCCTGTCAGCAGCAGCCACTGGTGATGCTGTCAGCCCTGGGAGAGCTGATGTGAGAGATTTGCTATCCAGGATTTACTTGGTCCCTGGAATATTCCATTAATCCATTAAGATATATTTGTGCTTCCCTTGAAGAAAATTTCAGTCAGAAACCTCTGCCAGCCCCTCCAGGGTGTTTCTAACCCTGTGGGGCCAGGCGCAGGCCGAGCAGGCACACACCTGCCTGAGCTTCCCTGCACCCACGGTCTGCCTTTCACGGCTCAAGCCTCTGAGGCTCTTGAAGAGTAAAACATCCTCGTTTTGTCTAAAACCCCTTAGACTGGGCGTAGCTGAAGCTCCCTTCACGGCAGAAGGGGGTAGTTCAAGCAGTCTGCTGCGTGTGCTGTTTGCAAGAACCAGCCTCCCTTTGCGTTGTGGTGAAAGCAGTGGCTAAAAGAGACAGCATATTTAGGTACAACTTGAGACATTTCCTTGCAATTATTCTCTGCTTTAGCTGCTGCGTTGGCATTCAGCATGTTGTAAAAACATCACGCTTGCACATGCTGTTAGCAAACCAGGCCATTTTTCAAAGCATTTAAACTGCTGGATGAAGCATTGTTCACCAAGATGCGGGGTTTTGTTCTCCGATAGCATTCAAAAAGGAAAAACAAAAAGGGAGCTGGTGCAGGGCCTATCTTGGTGAATTATTTCTCTGACTATATCCCTTTGCTATCCCTGTCAGATGGTAAAACCACCACCCCCAAGAAAAAGTCAGTCATTAGAGCAATTCTAAAGCTTTTTCTCCCAACGGATAATAGCGTGGAGCCATACAAATGATTCTCTACTTGTCATATATATTGGATTATCATCCAAATCATATTATGAAGCAGCATGAAGAAGCAAGCCGTTGTCCTTACCCTCCTTACTGCTTAGCTCAGCTGAGCTGTTGTGGGGAATGTGTTTGCAAGACAGTTGTGTCGTCATTTTAAGAGTGCTGGGCTAGGGAATGCTTCCTAGCTATGAAGCAAGGCGACTGCTGGGACAATAAAAAACAGCTGAAGACTAGAGGGTATTTTATTTTGTGTTTGCATTTGGTTGGGAATTTGAGTACTTGTAATGAATTTCAGCCATCAGCTTATTGTAATTACTGCAGCATGGTTTGTGTTGGAATCTGTATGCTTCTTGCTTGCGCATCTATTTCCACTAATGCATCTAGTTCTGTGTAACCACAAATCCATAGTGAAGGAGGATTTGGAAGTATTTTTAACGCTGCAGTATACTCTCTCCTTTCTTTGTTAGTAGGTATTAATGCTACTGTTTTCTGGAGAATACTGCAGTACAATATTAGACAAATTGCTCAAGGTACTCCTTCATTTAAATGTGCATCCTTTTAAAACCAAAAAACAGTCCTGATCCACCTTCCCACCGGCGCCCTAACAAAGAAAGTATTCTCCTTCAGGATAATTGCCATCTCTTTATTTACTTTGTTGCACTATTTTTGAGCCTGAAGCTACCCAGTAAATAATGAGAGCCTTCTGTGAGAAGATACTCCTTTTTTCGTAAATCTTCCTTGCTGTTTTGTTTCTCTAAGGGTTACTTCTACTATAACTGAACTTTCAAGGGCTTTTTATGTTTTACCCATTTCATGTTGTAAGTTATATACGAAGCTTTATGTTGTGTTTATGTTGTAAACACTTGTATTTAGTATAGTTGTACTCATCCAGAGTTTCTGAAAACGTTACCAAATGAGGATTTGCTAATTTTCTTAGCAGGAGGCAATTTGAATATAGTTCTACATACTTATGTGTATATAGATGTGGCTATATAAACCTGTGTGTGCATATCATGCATTGTCAGTTTTCATTATGTTGTAATGTAGGTTTATAGAGCAGAGGCAAGCAAAGAGCTGAAGCCTTTTGGACAAAAGGGTTTAACACCATACCTTAATGTGCGTGGATGCTGCCATGTGGTGTCATTTGTGAGCTCCTGAGGTGGCTGACCATTTCCATTTTGGTGTAAATCCCTTGAGAGGGAAGGCATTTCAGAGCGGGGTGTGATCTCTTCTCGTGGTAAGAGTGATTGACAAGGAGTGAATAAATAGTTAAAAGAAGCGAGTGAATACCACCCTCCTGTTTAAGTCCAGGCACACCCAGGCTGGCACATATATATTCTAATGAGATACTATAGCCAGATGCTTGGGTTGGTTAGTCACAAGAAACGTTCCTGAAAAGCCAAATCATAGTTTAATTACAACTGCTCCTGGTAGAATTTTATTTTTACAGTGACATTTTACAAGTGATTTGAATAAATGCAGGGAATTACAATATTTTGCAAGTAGGATGTATTGACGAATATATATGCAAAAGGTGACGGAGGCCTCTTGAGTGGAAGCAGGGGCTCTGACAGCAGGTTCTTGGTCAATTGGTGAGGTGAAATGGTTCACTGAATTGGATAACACAGTGCATACCATGGTGACTGATTAAATTGATTTGTCCATGGCTACCGCCTCCTCTGCTACTGAAGCCCTTTAACCTATTTTCAAACTATTATTATTATTATTATTATTATTTATTTTAACGATTCTAAGTAAATGTGTTGTTAGGGAAGGAAGCCAACACAAATGCATTCATAGCTATAAAATTCCATATTCTGGTTCTGGATTCAGTTAAAATGCACAATTCCCAAAATGTCTGTTCACTCCCATGTGATACTATATTACACCATTCTTAGATAGAAAGCCTAGGAATGAGTACACTGCTAGAAACAGATGTGGAAGATACTAATAAACACCATTCTTTAATATAGCCTGCATTATAATGAATACCACATTTGTGAAGTCCTAGGTGTATTTATTGGAGGGAGAGAAAGTAAAATACTTCAGGGGTTTTGTTGCTGCTGTTGTTTTTGTTTGTTTTTCCTTTTTTTTTCCTTTTTTCTCCAATTGCAAGTTTTACTTTCTTATTATTTTATCCAAAAGATGTTTAGTAAACTTGTCAGGGAGACATAGCTGAATGCTGCTGTTAAACAGAAGGTCACTAATTTGAAAATACCTGTAATAATATGGAAAAAAAGTAATCAGATTGACAGTGTTAACTGAAAACTTATCAAGCTTTTTTTTTTTTTTTTTTTTTTTTCCCTAAAATATGTTTTGGTCTTAAGTCAGGATGTTCATATTTTACAACATACTTAATATTGCCTTGCTGGGGAGATCATTCTAATGACAACGGGGCTTGTACATATTTTCTTTTTCATTCAAGCGGAGCTTTATATACTTCATCTCTTCATGGGTTATTTCATGCTATATGCAGGCAGACTAGTATAGGCATAGTCTTCAAATTCCACTGAAAATCAAATAAAAATTATGTGCACTGGTGACATAAAAATGGAACCAGTTCACCTAAAATATATTATTGCAGTTGTCATAAAAAGTGCAGAGTTCAGTATAATGGCTTTGGTTTCTTGTTTGTTATTAATTTTTAGGGAAGATATGACAATTTAATTACAATGTTTTCTGAAGGGATAATGAAGTTCTGTGTATCATTTAGCTTCTTTAAATTATAAATCAGCCTTGGGGAATATGACAACATGCCATGGGCAACTTATGCTGTTTTTTCATTTGTCTATTAAAAGAAAGATATGGTTAGTATCTTGCTAATGGGGAAAAAGAAATATCAAGAGGGAGTTTCTCAGGGATTGTTTCTTGGATGGAATTTGCAAACGTTCACAGCCATTTTGTAACCTTTCTATAAACTACACAGGTTTTATCGAGAACATTTTTATGTAGACAATGTCTATTCTGTAACTGAGACTCCAGCTATACATACAGCTTTGCATGGGCTAAACATCTACATTGTGTGTAGACTAACAGCGATCGTGTTGTGGTTTAACCCCGCAGGCAGCTAAGCACCACAAGCCAGGAGGGGACAGAGCCAGGACAGATCACCGCTAGCGCAAAACAGGGCTTTGTTGCTTTCCAGGAGTCTCAAAATTTTTGATGGGAGCTTGAGCCAAAGCGTGTTGCATTGTTTTACACAATCAGTCGCTTGCACACGTAGTTGTCTTGAGTCCTTCAATCGACTCTACTAGGCATGGGTGTTTGCAACAGTTTTTTTTAAAATGAATTCATATAGTTAAGGGGAAGCAAAACCAAATTGTCATTATGGGGTTAGTTCTCTTCAGCAGAATGCTAGATTGTAATAGATTTAATCCATACACATAGAAAAACAGCCAAAATAAAAAGTGATGGATATGATCAGCATAGGATCATCAGGTAATTATTGTTCTGTATCAAGTGTTAGACTGATGTAAGTCAAGGATTCAAATTCCTGGTGTGGGTGTTACAAAGTGAAAGTATTCAGTAAGGAATTGTTGGATTTCTCCATGATTCCCCTTGATAATAAGATTAACACAAGTGTTTACATTTTGGCCATTTTAAAGACTTGACAAAAAGGTCTTGCCCGTGGCGCTTGGAAGAGGTGCTCTGCCGTTTGTCTGCTTCTGGGCAGCCCTGCTTTTGAAGATGACACCCGGGGTCACCACCACTTGCATGTGGTTTGAGAATTTCAAGAGAAAACAAACAAACAAACCCTGTTTTATGACTCTTGCTAGGGCTTTACTCATTTTGTTTTGAATTGAAACCATAAAAGCCATTCCTGACCCTCTGAAACATAAGCATTGTAAAAGCTCAGCCCCCACCCTTCCCTTGGCGTGCCTTAACCGAGCCAGAAGAGACAAGGTTTCTGGGCGAGATCTTTTACGTGTGCCCCAAGAGCTTTTCGGAGCGCTTGAGGACGCGGTAAGGTCTGAGGCAACTCCTTAGGGGAAGCCAAATCTCCCTGCGCGTTTCTTCGTGGCCCCAGCCCACCGACTCACAGGGTGAAGCCCACCCCTGCGTGAAGAGCCCGGCCCTGGCGGCTGCCTCCTCCCCACCCGGCCTGGAAATGGAAACGATGGCGCTGCCAGGCCCCTGAAGGGCCCGCGCTCCCTGGGGCTTCATGCCCTGAGCTGCGGGGCAAGGGGAGCCGCTCGCGGCGGCCGCGGCCTTGCGGTGTGTGGGTATTTGGTGCCCCCTAGCGGGGCCGAACCCCAGCAACATCCCTCCGCCGGGGAGAGCCAGCAGTGGGGTCGGCCGGGGGGTTTCTGCCTGTCTGAGAGGCGCTGTACTGAGGATTGTAGCCGCTTGGCGCTGTGGGATTCGTGTAATTCCCCGTGCAGCAGGGTTTTCTGATGTAGCCGCACGGTGCTGGTGTCTGGCGGCTCTTTCAGCAGCGGGACCCTCGCAGCGTTGTCCCGGTGCTGCGCGGGCTCGTCTTGCTGCTGAGGGCAGGGAGGCGTCCCAAGGCTGCCACGGAAGCGTGAGTAGAAACCTGCCGACATCTGCGAGTGCTTCCGACTTAGCCCTCGTCAGTCAGTAGGAAGGCCCCACTGAAAACAAGAGAGGATCTGTTGAGGAGTGGTCTTTACTTTCCAGCAGTACCAAGTTTTTGTTTGAAGCAAGATAACTGACTGATAAGGATGATAGTAACAAAATCCATTCTTAAATAAGAGGTATTTTTTGGCACTGGTGTGACATAGGGTCCCATTGCAAGTGCATTACTTGAAAAGCAAAACTCAGATCCATCTTTGTGGCAATGGGATATTGTTGCAGAAGCTCCTGCTGTCTCACCAGCAGGCCAAGTCAGTTTCTGACACACAGAAAATCTTACAGTCTGATGCTGCATTTTATAACCAGCTGTCTCTTTTCATTTTTAGATGCTACAACTGTGGTGGCCTTGATCACCACGCTAAGGAATGCAGCCTACCTCCACAGCCAAAGAAGTGCCATTACTGTCAGAGCATCATGCACATGGTGGCTAACTGCCCCCATAAAACTGTTTCGCAGCAGCCCACTAGTTCTCAGGGAAGACATGAAGCTGAACCACAGCCTTCCACTTCTGCTTTCCTGAGAGAAGGGGGAGGAACGTACGGCTATTCGTCTCCATCGTATTCTCAGGAGGGAAGGTCAGAGATCTCAGAGCGTTCAGGCAGGTCGCCACAAGAAGCTTCTTCAAGTAAGTTATCTGCATCACCCGAAGAACCAAGCAGAAAGGGGCCTTCTGTTCAGAAAAGGAAAAAAACTTAAAGCATTTTTCATAACTTTCCATTTTCTTTATCCTCTTGGGATGTCTACCTCATGCAAGTACAGGGGAAATAATTTCATTATCAGTAGCTGACCTGGAATTTTAACTACTGTTGAGGAACTGTGAATTTTTTTTCTTTAATAGACAAATCACTCCACGCAAAATACATTTGAGCAGGGTGCATTACGTTTTACCTTCTGTATGTGTGTGTATGAGTGTGCACGCGTGCGTGTGTGTCTGCATATCTATGAATATATATTTTTTTCCATCAGAACACTCTCCAGATCCCACAATACATTACTGTGAAGCAATAGACACAGTACCCATAAATGTTCCTGAACTCAATCTTAGAATCAGTTTTCAAACATGTTCAAAAAAAAACAAAAACAAACAAACAAAAAAGAAAACCCAAGAAATCTCACCAAACAGAAACAAAAACACCTGAAAAACCACACACAGAACTGAGATCAAGACTGTTACTTCTCTTGTGAACCAAAGGATACGTTCATTTTTTAAAGCTGCCATATGGTACTAAAGATACTAAGACATCCCCCACACCATCAATTTGAGTTATTTTCTTTCCCCTCTCTACAAAGCATCACTTCCCCACGTCCTTCCCCTCCACCCCCCATGCCTGTGAAGGGCAGTGTCACAACTAAGCATGGCTCTCATCGCCACCATCCTTTGTTGGTAAGGAGTTAATAACTCCAGAAAAGATAATGAGTGTGTAGTTTCTGTGCTGGTTTCTCAAAATGTTTTGTTAAATTAATATGGGTGTAACTGTAATTTAGATGACCATTGTGTAGGGGAGACTCTGTAAATTGTTAAAGAGCAAACCTTTTTGAGTGGTATCAGGATACCAACCTGCTTCACCCTTTGTATTCTGTGAACATTTAGGGAACCTTGGTGGCAGTAGTAGCAGCAGCAGCAGCAGCAGCAGCAGCAACTTCTCTTGGTCCCGAGTAGTTTGGCCCCCCTCAATTTGAAGGGACTTCCCCCTCGTTTACTGTTGAAATGACGTGGAGAGAATTCCTTGGGGATTTTTTGGTTGTGGTTGTCTGTTTTGTTTTTTAAAGAAGACAGAATGCAAAGCTATTAAGATCCTGGGATAAAAAGTTTCTTGAGAATAAAGGTAGATGGGTACTCGTGGTTGCTCAGCCAGCCTCTCTCCCTGATGATACAGCACGTGTTCATTGAAGGACAGGTGCCTGCTGCAGACGAGCCTTAGCGAAGGCACCTGCAAGCTTGCCCTGGGCATCATGCTTCTTGTGAATGGGAGACTGCTGCTGACCAGCCATGGTCTGGTGTGTGCTGGGACCACACACTTGTGCATTAAAGAAGAGAAAGATTGGTGGCCTCAGAGTGAGACTCCCTGGGCTGCAGCCTTTGCTTGGGGTTAATAGAGCTGGAGCCCAGCAAAACTTCCAGTCGCTTTCCCTTTGAAAGGTCTACATTACCAAGTCATACGTACGATAACATACTTTGACAAATCCCATTGCAGATGTAAGTTAATTAGAGAAACTTGTATAATCCTTAGCATTGGCAATAAACACAGGCTGTGAAAGCTTGAAAGAGTCAGGTAGGTTTAAGCTCAGATAATCAAACTGGAGAACCAAGCCTGCATGAAAGGCTACAGTGAGCCCAAGCCCTGTCTGCGGTAACTCTCGCAGCCGACAGTCACAACAGGTAGGCAGCCGGCTCGTTGCGTGGCCCTCCCCTTCCCGCTTGTCCTCCCGGTTGAGACTTTTACTGTTGCTGCTGCTGCTGCTTCAGTAAACAGGTAGTAATCAAAAGCCTCAGCGAAGGGCACAATTTCCAGAGCATTATTTTGTGTGAATTCCTTGCCAGTGTTTGCGAGAATCTCGATGGTTTATACTGAAGTTCTCAGTATGCGAATGCAAAGCTTACCTTTGACGATATTGAATGTGATATATCTATAGAGAAGAACTTCCTTGCCTTACGTAAGGATAGTAAACTTATTTAAATTATGTAGACAAATCAAAGTGGCATTGCTTAACCTTCTAGCCGGTGTGAAAACCAGGTTAAACAGCAAAGATGCAAAACTTAGGTCACTTTGAAAAATTTAAACCAAAGTTCCTTATAGAAATAGGCAATTGCGGATTTGAAAACTGGTCATTCCCTGTTTATATGTAAGAAGTTCAGAGCTGAGATGAGAAAATATTTTCAACGTGCAGATTTTTATTGGTGCTGTTTGAAATCACTGCGTGCACCAAAGTCAGACTGAACTGCAAAGAGCACATACCAAACCCTATCTTATTGTTGAAAGCTTAAGGTTTTATTTTTATATATTAGAATGTTATCACTATTACATAACATACTCAGGACAAAGAACTTTGCTCAGGGAATATACCATGTAATGTTGTTTTTACTTTACAGAATAGTCTACCGACCTGCTTACTCAGAACAAACCAAATAGACTTAGCCCTTTTTATCTCTATATAAGTATTATGTACTGATATTAGTAACTACCTCTGAGTTGACATAGACCTACATTTGTGATAATCAGATTTCAACGTTTTGTATTATAAGTTCCTGTGAAATGAAAAAGTGGTATTCTGTACTGGTTGCTTATGTGAGCATACGTGTCTTCACATTCACAGGGTCTGAGTTTTCAGAGATGCTGGGCAACCGCAGCTCCCACTGACTTCCAGTTGGAGTGACCGGTGCTTAGCTTTTCTAGAAGGGGAGGGATGGGGGGTGGAGGGGAAAGAGAGAAAAAAAAAAAAAAAAGAAAAAAACACAAAAGCATCAAGCCCACTTTGTTTACATAGGTGACAATAAAATTATTATTCTGTTTACAGCAAAAGGCTACCTCATATTTACTGCATAAACACACCTTTGTGCTGCTCTGGCCTTAAAGGTGGCTGTTGATCTATGGTACATGCTATTTATCTGTACTGAATATGTAACTGATAATTCACCACTGCATAGGTTATGGCAAATACTTGTTTAAGATGAAGCATCCATCTGAAATTATGAGAAGTTTCCAAACATTTCTTTAGAAGTTTTTATGTTTCTGTCTAAAGGATTATGGGCACTGTTCACAAAAACAAATACATCTCCAAAACAGACAAAAAATATACATGCCTGAGTTAAACACAGCAGCGCAAGCTGTGGCAGGTAACTACTTAGCACTGAGCTGCAGTAGGAAAAAAAAAAAAAAATGTAATTATACTCCTTCAATAGGCTGCTCCAAATAAGCAAAGAACACTTTAAAGGAGGAGATTCAGACTTGAGTTCGGGATTCTTCCTTCGTATGCTACAGCACTGGCTCAGCCTTGATTTCCCTTATTCACCAGCCTGTCCTTGCCAGAATGCCTCCCAATAAAACGCGCTTGAGCAGAGGTAATTCAAGTACTGGCTCAGAGGGATGTGTTTTTCTCCAAGCAGTACTGGAGATGGGCTGTAACAAGAGAGCTCTCCCTCCCAACCCCTCACTCCAAAAAACTCGATTTGATTTAATCATAAGGCACATAGTGAGATATTTTATATTCTCCCTCAAAGGAGAGTTAATGGCATTTATTTCCACACTACAAAAACTGAGCCATGAGGAAGATTTATATTTGGAGGAAGAGCCAAATCACTTTTTTGCTGTAGCTAATTGTAAGTCTGGCATTATAATACCATCTGCAGTATTTTGCTTTTAGCTAGCTTTCAGGGGGTGCCAAACGACATACTTGACTCCTACCTTTTCCCTTTGTAGGCCACCTTTTTCAGCCCAGATTTATTCTGCGCCAGTGTTATCCTGAAGTTCCTGCTTAGTCAAACATAGTTTTGTGAATAGAGCCCCATAAAAAGTGTTTATAGATCTTGTAACATTCTTTGTAAGAAGAATTATAAAAGAACATGGGAAATCTCATTGAGTCTTAAATTTAATTTAATTAATTTATCTGTAAGAAATGTTTATCATAAAAAATATATATGTATTCCCCTGTGCTAGATATAAAAGTAATTGGGAAGATGTGTACATGTGCAGATGCACTGATTTTAATTTTCTAGAAGTCTTAATGAGATTTGAGTATTGTTTTAGAAACAAGCAGAGCCTTGTTAAATGCATCAATCTAATTTTGCTGAGTATATCAACAGCCTCTTCTTTAAGATACGTTGGTTGTGTGTTACCCCTGTTACAACCCTTGAGTAATAACAAGAGGTTGATCTATGAACACACACGTCTTTTTTTATGCTAAAACAGAGCTGTAAATTAGCAGCTTTGGTAGTGTTTTTATAAGAATGTTGAAAAGTACCAAGGTATTTGCTACCATTGTCGTTGAACCAAATGTAAGAGCAACCAGCTTTACAAAGGATAATGGTTTTGACTACCTCTTGGATTACTAAGTTAAGCAACAACTGGCTGACAAACATCACCAGACTGGCTTAAACTAGTATGTGTTGCTTGTGGTAATAATAACAATAACCATACTAGAGACCAAAGTGAACACTGATTTCTATATGTCTTTAATACTGTGTCTTATCTAGTGTTTTTAAATTATCTTCTGTAGTATAGATTACCTCATTGTCCATTTTGACTTGTATGTTGTTTACAAGGTGAAATTAAAGAAAAATCACTTGAATTTTATGTTTTAAAAAAAGACAGTGAGTTGAAGTTTTGAAGGTCATTTCACCTGTTTACTGTCTTGAGGGACTAAAGCACTGATTGCCTTTCTACATATCATGTATTTTATATTCTCATTTCATGCCTAATGTCTTTTTTTTCCTGTCAGTCATGGATATTGTGAGGTTTAAAAGAATTACTTGATTAAAAATAAAACATAACATTGGCATTTACAAGAGGCCTTTGAGAGTTTATTTGCATGATAAAAAAAGCACTGTGCAGTCAATGTTCACTTGGTTTTAAGATATTATCTTCAGGAAAGAAATCGTTATATAAATTGTTGTTGAGGGGAGGGGAAAATAAATGGTTAGTGCATACCTGGATTGTGCTAGCAGTGCTGCAGAAATTGCACCCCAAAACGTATTCAGCTATTGAAATTAAACTGCAAGATTATAGCTTTTGGTACTTAATCTCTGTGAGAATACACTGGTCATTAAAGTTTTCAGGCATTTGGGTTATTCTCTGGGATGAGAAGCTTTTGAGATTTAAGTTTCATCCTATCTTTATTACTTCTTCCATAATCTGTAAGCTTGCATATATCTATCGCATGCTAATTTGAAATGATTTGAGGAGTTGTTTCATTTTTTAGAAACGAAAGTGCTGTTGTCTACCATTACCTGGAAATTCCATCTCAAAATTACATAAAGCGTATTGGTGGATTCGATAGCATTAGCTCATCATTCTCTATTAAAAGATTTGAAGGTTTGAATATGCTAGCTGCAGGCCGTTGTGTTTCCATACAAGTCTCTCTATACAGGTGACTAATAGCAAAATTGATCAATCTCTGCTAAATATAAGGCAGATTTTTTTTCTATTTGTATAAACGTATCTATGTGAAGGGTTACCATCTACTCATTCTACCACCCTCTACTCTTCAATTGCATAAAACCTCATATGCATTTTCTTTTCCTCTCTAATGTATTCTCTCAAAAAGAGTGAGCTATGAGCATGTTCCCCCTCATCCCTCTCAACAAGAGGCGACTCTGAATCCCCTTGGCTACAATCTTCCACACATCCCGTGTCTTGGGTTAATCACAAAGAGCAAGGATTTCTTCAAACGCCCTATGAGTGCATTCTCTGAAGTGTTGGTGCTCAGTGGTTTATTGCACCTGCTCCTGCCGGGCCCCCCTGCTGGGGAATGGGAGGGGACACCATGGGCACAAGGTGCCGTGTGGCATCAACAGCCTCGCTGATTCAGGCCACGGAGAAGAAATGCTTGGGTTGAAGCTTCTAGATAGTCAACAGAGTAACATCAAAATCACAAAAACAAACATATCCCAGATGCAAATAATTTTACATACTTACATGTTTAAATCTCACCTGCATGCTTGCACAGGGAAAAAATCTGTGACAGGAGGGAGAGCATTCATCCTGTGGGTGTTGTGCTTCTGTTTATTAGTATAAGTCAGGTGATGTCCTGGCTAATTAATTTAGTTAAGGACTTTGCTCCTTTTCAGCAAAGGGCTGTGCTGTGCCCAGTGGCATCTGCTGCCACGATGCTGCTGACCTCCAGGACGCCAGCAGGTTGCTCTGCACTTGTTTTTATAAGTGCTGCCCATTGCATGACTGCAGAGCAGCTGCCACTGAGCCTGCGCACAGCTGCTGATGCTCCGTTGACCAGCATGCAGCTGGTCAATTTTTGCTTTCTGGCTGTACAATATTTAGCCCCGGGTATTATTTGTGCTGTACAGCTCTTAGCCTAGATATCTGGGGCTGGAGCAGCCAGAAGGTTCATAAACCAGTGAAGATGAACTGGCGTTGTTACTGCCATTGTACCAGCCAAAAGAAGGTGGACAAGGTGAAGAGAGTAACAAGGACTGAGCTTAGGTATCCAGCTTTAGAGGCTTACATCCCCTTTTCTTTTTTCAACTAAGTAATCAAAAATTCAAGGCCAGGAAGTATCAGTAGTCTGTGCAGTTTGACCTGCTGCATGTCAGACATTAAGTTCAGGGCAGTTACACTTGTATCGAATTTTAGCACTCAGCTTCCACTGCAGCCTTGCTTGCTTGGCGGTTTTAAGCATATTTTCCGGTTGGGCTTCACATCAGGCCTGAACACTCTTGAGAAAAAAGAAATGCTCTGCTCTGACAGCCTGTTTTAATCACCTCACTCTTAGCAAGTAGTGTCTAATTTCCATTTCCTCTGGCCTCAACTTCCAGCTAGCTGTCTTTTCCCACCAGAGTAGAAAGCCCTCACCACTAAGAAAATGCAAATACTGTTTTTTTGATTGTTTTGTTTTGTTTTTCATAAATGATAAACAAGACCCAATATCTTATTAAAAAAATAAAAATAAAAACGTGGTGTTGCCTTCGCCCTTATCATCATTTTCAGAAACATTCTACTTGCCTCTTCAGCCCTGGCTGTAAAAACAACCAAAATATGATTCAAAGGCTGGGTTTCCCAAAGCAGTACCTGGCCAAGCTGAATGCAGTCCTACTAGCTACAGAGGACAAAAGCAAAAAGCCAGGTCCGTAAACATGGACATTTTCAGTAGTGAAGCTATGAACCAGCAGAACAATCCCACCAAGGCACAGGGCTGATCGACATGGACTGCAATTTCTTTCCTTTGACTTCTTCAAGACTGTCTAAAGATGGCTGGTTGCTGGAAAAGGATTGATGGGCTCATCTTGGTGAGTACAAACTAAATCTGTACTGGCAGTATTATGCTGAATTCACATTTTTCAGTCATTCTGGACTTACTACACAAATTCATATGGCAGATGGTTGCACTGACACACTCTCAGTCTTTGATATTCTAGAAAATGAGTTTGTTTCTTTTTTAGAAATGTGCTAGATTGTCATGTCCCAGGTTGTCTAGCTTAAGAAGCAGAATAAAAGAAACCTTAGTTGGAGCATCCAGAATATTTGAGGCAATCAAACTAACTGGACACTGAGAAATACTGGCCAAAAGATATCGGGGTAGGAAAATAAGTTGAGTTTGGGAGTAGTTTTGGAAACTGCCCATGAAACAAAGCAGAAATGCTCTTTCTTCCCCAAGGCAGCACAGCAAGGGCGGCGGCTTCAAGTGCAGCAAGTTCCCTTCAATCCAGCCCACATTTCTTTCATGTCTCCTTGACCTATGCTGACAGCCGTGAATAAAAGTCACGGTCAAGCCTGCTGAACCAACACTTCTCGGGAATTTCAAGCCTGATTGATAGTTTCCAAAATGTAGTTGCCTCACAAAACGCTGTGCGGAGAGGAGCGGAGGCTCCTGCTGCAGAGATCCTCTGTCTGTGAGCAGAGACACCCCAGCAGTTCCCGAGCCCTGGGATCTGTTTCTGTGTTACAGCAAAGAGAAATTAAAGCAAAAGAACTACAGGAACAAATGTCTAGTTCCATTCTCCCCGCCACGTGCAATTTCCTTCCCCACTTCCCTGTACCACTTCCAACCACTTCCCTGGGTGCTTGAAAGCTTTTCACATCGTGCCTACCTTCGAGCACGCACTGCAGCTGTTCCCCAGGACTCTGTGTGTGGCTGGGTGTTACTCTGCACCTTTGATGTATGTTTAAAGGTGGATGTATGCAGATAAACGTGGGTGCTCAGGCAGCTGGTAAGCTTCTGGGGCTGGGAAGGGCAGCGGCCTGACATATCTCCGAGGCTTGAACAGACATTTTTCTCTACAAGCACCAAAAATTCCTCAAATTGGAGGTACTGAAGGTGCTTTCCAAGGAGGAGGGATTAGGACTGATTTCCAGCTTTCTCCAGAACACCAGGATTTTGGAAGCTGCACCCACTCTTGATGCTAGCAGTTCTCTAATGCCAGCTAACCTGCCTTCTTACCCTCTTTGCTGTGCTCGAGACACCTTTGAAAGCACAATATTGGAGTTTGGATACTGCGAGCCTTACAGCTGCTCAGCATAGACTTGTTTAAAGAGAGTGGCTTGCTGCCATCTTCAGCTCTTCGTTTAAGTCCTAAATCTAATGCACAGAAAAAATCCTACCTGCCTTTTTACACAGAGAGCAGGTGTACACGTAGACAGGGGGCACAAGAGATACAGGGAAGCGGTGGAAATACACTGGGTCCTGAGCCCCTGTGTAACACAGGGCAGATGTTATTCAGTTGACAGCCACAAGCGGTTACCAGAAGCAACCCTGTGAATCACACAGGGACACACCAGGCTCGTTCAAAACAAAAACAAAATCACCCATTTCCTGGCACACCATCACCACGAAGAGCGAGCTATAAAGTGAAGTGATGGGATACGAGAAGAAGGCCCGGTGGGAGGACAGGGAGGGCCATGAGTCTCCTCCGGCTGGTTTCCTCTGCCCGCAGAGGTGCCGGCAGGACGTGGGGGCCCTCACGGGGTCCTGAGCCCCGCCACCAGCACCCACCTGCCCACCCTCCTCACCCAGCGCCTCCAAAGCCTCCACCCAAGCTGCTCTATAAGGGTTGGGCGCGCTCGGTTGCTCTGAGCTTGGTTTTGCCCCCGTCGAGTCGCTGTGGGAAGGATTTGGGTCACTGTGAGCTTTTGTTGGAAGGGTTCCCCGAATTAGCTCCTCTGCTTGAGATGAAAGGAAGAAAGAGGTCCGTCTTTGTTCTCCCGCTGTAAAGCCCCTGTCCCACCCCTGTCTCCATTCACAGGCTCGCAGCAAGGCCCTGGCAGCCAGGTCAGAGGTCAGCACGGACGGCAAGCTGCTGCGTCCCTAAAAAGGCTTAAGAGCTCTTCACTGCAACTTCAGGGCAGCTTCAGCAGCCTCTAGAAAGCGCCCAATCTTCCCAAAATAGCAGACTCCTGGAGCTGTGCTGCCAGTGCCACCACCAGGAGCCCAGAGGCCAGGAGATGTGCTCCTGCATTTCATCCTCGGGACACCACCTGCGTTGTTCAGGGTCTCTGGAGGACATCTAACATGCCCCTGATTTACTGCTCATTGCCTCATTCCTCCAGATTGCATAGCAAGGCATCTGCCGTGTGTGTTTTCAGATCCGCTCATCTGCCTCCTCTATATCTTTAACTGTTTTTAATTCAATGCATAATACACACCAACGCCCCAGCTGCTCGTCGCCATTTCCAGGCGATGCCCACCCCTGCCCCACCACCTGCACTGCCCCCATGCACCAGCTCTGGCAGCTGCCGATGCCCTTCTGGAGACCCAGGATGCCACGCAGTCCAGCCCCTGGCACGCAGGTCAGGATTCTGTGAGGCTCTGCTGAATTTATCTTATATTAAAGCTGTCTACTGCCCTGTGCAGGGATGCCCATTCCAGAGGTGTGCCTCCCAGCAGCAGGATCCCCTGAACAAGGGATGCCCACGTGCATCACGCAGCCCATTCAGAAGCAACCTGAACAGCCTCAATGAGCACACATTGCTTACTCAAGGAATTCTCCCTAAAAAGAAGCGGAACCACAGTATGTGAAGATCTCATGACTTTTAGCTCAAGCAGAAGCAGGATCGTAGGGGTTATACATAAGTAGGCTGTTGTTTTGCTATTATTTTTAACCACTGCCCAGCCTGCAAGCTGGTCTTACGATTCCCAGGGGCCAAAGTCAGTTTCTGTCTGCCGGGCACTAGCAAGTTATCCATCTCCTTAATGCACTCGGCTCCTCCTGCTAGACAGAAGGAGCTGGCATCTGACGTGCCAAAACCTCTGCTGCTGTTCTCCTTGGCGGTTGGAACAAGAAAAGCCCAGGTGCCCCAAGGCACAGATCTATGCGGAGGAGAGGGTTCGAGGAGCGTTCCCAGTTTCCCCGATGACACAGCATCACGGTGCCAGAAGGGCACGGCCGCTGCTCCCAGACCCTCGCTCCCTGGGGCACGGCAGACCCACGGCTCTTGTCCCTGCAGGGTGGGCCCTTGGCTTGTGCTCCCACACTTTACCTGTACACCAACACAGCCGGCTTTATCTCTGATGGAAATGCAGAAAATGCCAGCGGCACTAAGCTAAAAGGCGCTGCAGGGTTAGGAGAGCACGCACAGTTTGTAGGGTGGATTTCAGCAGTGCCAAGCAGAGCACAGTGCATTTACAGAGGCCACAGTGGACCTAATGATTACTTGGCAGCACTGGAAGAAAAGTATAAAAACTGTGCTGGAGCAGCTGCTGAATACGTATCGACAACAGGCAACTGTTGCTGAAATAAGTTTGTTTGAGAATGTATACCTCAAGACATCGTATAAGCAAACATTTGAGGGAATTTGCTGTTCTGGCATCACTGCTGAGAAGCCAGCTGGAGCAGTTTTCTAGCTGAAGGCAGCACACCAGAAGGTGACAGTTTCTGGTGCAAGTAATAAATGCAGAAATGATGCCAGCTATAAGGATGGGCTGAAAAAAGCAAATGTGTTTGCCTCTCTTTCAGGAGCCTCCTATTACAAAAAAGGCTGACTCAAAGGGACTGGTGAACAGTCCAGAGACTAGCACCAAGTCCAAAGCCAAAGAAAAAAGAAAAAGGCCACTAGAAGCGGCTTCCTCCTGCAGCAGTTTTACTCAGGTTAGCCATACGCAAGCCCAGGATGCCCACCCATCAGTCCTCATACGAACGGGGCATTCCCCAAGAGCCATGCTGCAGATACCAAAGTGCCTTTAGTAACAGCTCAGTGGATGTCATCTTTTCCTCTCCACAGCACAACCCAGAGCTGGGCTTGAATATCAGCATGTTAAAGTTAATGCACACAATATTTGGTCTACAGAGCTGGTAAGGAAAACAGAAAGAGTTTAAGAAAGCAGGTAGAGGGCTTGATTTTCGAAACTGACATTTAGCTTAGAGCTGGAGAGTGCCAAATGACAGTGGAGATTCTCCAGAAACATCTCCCTCTCTGGAAAAGAGAAATCATTTCTCCCCACACTTCAAAAGCTGTTAAAATATTTCCTGTACTGTTTACATGCATCATCTTCCTTTTCAACCTGAGACTCTACTGGGGATTTCCATTACTTTCAGCAGTCAGCACTTTTCACTGCTTCTAAATGCACCGTGTACTGTGATGGCTGCGATGCTGGAGGAGAGCAGTGCTCAGACCAACTGCTCCAGGACACAGATAGCTCAGTGATCGTTCCCTCCAGGACGTGATTAAGTTGCTGACTGCACAATTGATTTTCCTGGGTCTTTCTTCAGTGCGCTGTATTGCATTTAACTCAGAGATGGAGAAGGCGTCTCTAAGAGGAAGGCAGGAATCAGGAAGAGAGATGTGAGATGTGAGCAGTGCTGTCACCTGTGGAACACCTATAGCTTTGTGCATTTTTAATGGGAACAGCCACATGGTGAAGTTGTTGCCAGGATAGCTACAGACTTACCAATGTCAATGTGATTCTGCTTGTTTTTGTAGTTTCTCCCCTTCCCACTACAGTCTGTGGTTGTAACTACTCTTGATACTTACCCAAACCTAAAGAAATTTTCCCTCCATCACTCTGGGCTCCGTGAGGCACACTCTGAGTTCATCTGGCTCATCACCAAGCCTGAAGTCTGCATGCGCTTCCACAGCCTTCCCCAGATCAATGTCCTTCCAATTAACTGATGTTTGTGGCTTCCCCAGTCATATTGACAGCATCTGCAAAAAGCACGCGGGTTTCGTCCCCAGCAGAGGCTGCTGTTTATCTGCATTTCCATCTTCTGACGTGAGAAATTTTTTAGATTTCTCCTCTGCTGAACAAAGCAGCACAAATTTCAGGGAGCCTGCATACACAACTAATTTCTGCCAGAGTTCAGCTGCAGCCACGCCATCAGGTTGCCTTTGTGCTGGATGAGTGCAGTCTGGAAGCAGTGTAGGGACAGACTTGCACACAGTCTCTAACACGAGATGCTGCCTCCAGCTCTACCTTCCCGAGCCTGACAAGGTACTTGGGGAAGAGTCACTAATTCGGTCCTCTCACTGCTTCCATCTTTAAGGTAACATGTGCAAAGCAATCTGTCTTTAGAGATGTTTATTGATGAGTGGAGACAAGAACTAAAATTTAGCCATGTCCACACATTAAGACAGTCAATGCAAAAAATAAACTGGTATGAAATTAATATACTGTAAGCAATTTACAGGCAAATTGTAATTTGCTCAGATTGACCTATTTAGATGGATAGAAATATAGATAGAAAGAACACACAATAAAACAACAACAAACATACCCAGGACACCAAGTCTGTCTGTTCTGTGAGGAAAAAGATGTAAAAAAAAAATAATAATAAAAAAAATAAAATAAAAAAAATAAAAATAAAAAATAAAACGGTTCTCAGTTGCTAAGACAAAAACGAAAATAAAGTCAGCTCATCTTGTTATAACAAGATTTGCTTACAGACTATGCTCCTTTAAAAAGTTACCCTTTATTTGTCTGTTTGCTTCTCACCCGCAAAGACTCAGACCTCCTATTTCTAGGAGAAAGCAGCTGAGGGAGCAGGTATTGGCTATAGAGTCTTGAGAAAATCCTAAGTGCATCATGAAACACACATTAAAATATAATTTCTTTGCCTTTTACTTCCCCTGCCCTCCTCAAGAAGAGCTCATGGTACTAGATTTATTGCAATTAAAGAATACCTAAGACAAATTGGGGGGGGGGGGGGGGGGGGAAAAACCTCTTAAAAAACTCCACCTTTTTTTTTTTTTCTGCTTGAGTAATATGATTTTTCCCTTTGACATTTCTTCCACATTCTGTAGGGCATTTTACAACACATTCTGTGCATGAAAAGAAAAAGGTTTTACGTTCAATGCACTCTAAGTCAACAGAAGCAATAACTTATTAGACGGCTAGCTTTCAATATAATGCTAGTTGATGTCCATGTGAGATTTTCAGGGACTCTGATCAGAGCTGCTGTTCCTAATTATATAGTCTACAAATGACTACATCAAAATCTACAAATAAGCATAATAAAGTTTCCTCTGATAACTCTCCCTACTGCCAGATTTGGTCCAAAGAAGGAGGTCTGACATTTTCTTAAACACCCTCAGGGACGGTGACTCCACCACCTCTCTGGGCAACCCATTCCAATGCCTGACCGCTCTTTCTGAGAAGAAATGCCTCCTCATTTCCAGCCTGAAAATTTCCAGCCTTATTCCTAAGGACAGGACTACATGCATATATAAGTCTCAGGGGCTACCCAGACCCTTCATGCTGCACTTGGGCTCACCTGCATCTCCACAGCCTGCAGATAAGAGCACACAGACGTGCACCACAGTAGTGGCCACAGTTCATGCACATGCACACAACTTCAGAGGGTTTCCCCAAGCATACAGGGAAGCCACAGGAGATGACCCAGCTCAACTCTAAGAAGACACACCCACATGTCGACTTGCTGTTGCTGTCTCCATTCACTCTTCTCTCCTCACACCCAGCCAAATGAGTGGCCCATCTCCACCTGGGCTTGCCCATTGCTGCTGGTCCTAGTGCAATCCCTGTGCTGAGGGAAAAAAAAAAAAAAAGACCAAAAACCTGTTCTCCCCATCCAGCTCCCAGCTTGCTCCCAGCTGTGCTTTGGCAGAGGCCAATGGTTGTTTGCTCCTTGGAAAGGGAAATGGTGGTGGAGGCTTGATGGGAAAATATGAACAGAGTGGTAATGTTGTGTTTTTAAGACTTTTCACTAATGCCTAACAAGAGCTCTTCAGAGCCCCATCTCTGAGCAGAAGGAAGGAACAAGTTCCCATCTCACTCCCTTGGAAGTGACTGCATGCATTATGCCCCCACACTCATCGCAAAGCCTTTAGATATCAGGACAATGCCACCGTCGTCTCCCATTTAGTGAGGAGCAGGTGTGATACACATCCTTTCTAGGTCCAAACCAGCAGCCTAGATGAAGAACAGCATCACCTGCAGCTTTCCTGAGTACCTCTGTGTGGAAAAATTGGAGGTCATCAGGTTTAAAAAAAAAAAATTAGTTTGTGTTTAGCAACACATATTATAACTTTTTCTCAGCCTTTTCCCATTTGCCTGAGCTCCTGCAGCTTATGAACCTTCCCAGTCTGGACAAATGCAATCAGATGGCTGCCTGGGTTTTGTTTTATTTCTATCTAGACACGTCTGTCACCATAAGTCACCTCCACATGAATGGAATAAGAACAGAAATGTGTTTTCATTCTGTTAGAGCATTTAATATACTATCATTTTTGCTTCTTCCCTTCACTGTAAATCATTTTGCCTGCTGCTTGTGAGTTTCACCTCATATGGAGGGAAGCCCCGGTACGCTGAACAATAAGAAAAAGCACAAATTGCAGAGGGTGGTGTGACTAGGAAAATTATTTTTAAGAAACTGAAGGAGAGCGTGCTTTCTTCTGCAGTTAAGAGTGTAAAAGATTTATAATACTTCACAGTATTTTTGGCAGGCTATATCTATACTATTATTAAACTCCTCAGTTTTCTGGAACAGAATAAAGCACTGAGTACGAGTGAACAAAACAGTATTGATGCAATAGCATACAAGTGGATGCATTTCAAGAGGCATTGCTTTTGATCTGCTTTTGCTACAAAGGATGATGGGGAATTGTTATCCCAAAAGCACTTTGCACAGGAAACCAGGATGTGGCCGTAACAGATATTAATCCCCAAGGAGAAAGTTAAGGAGGAACGCAAGTACGGTAAATTGCAAGGGCTGAACAGTATTCATTTGAGGCACCTGATAGCTGAAGTAGGTGGCTGGAGACTGTAACTCAGCTTACATCCATCCCTGTGCAAAGCCCTAATTTCTACTCAAGTTATGGCTTGTGGGCCTTAAAGAGGTTTCTGAAAAAGAAAACAGGTGTTCTCAGGCTTCCAGAGTTATTTAGCAAACACAAACTCATGCCACGCCTGTGACTTAGATTTGTAACATGCATATTTTATACTCATTAAGTGCTAAATAAATGTTCTTGTGAACTTAATATTCAGATAACGCTTAAGCTTGCTGAAAATCCTTTATTCTAAATGACTTTATCATCTGAAGTAACCTGTTCTGTTAAACAAGAGCCCATCAACTTTTGCCACTTTGTTGGGGCAGTCAGTCTGCAGCGCTCTCCTTTTTAGAAGTGTACAGACAGGTTTCCAATCAATACTGAACAATCCTGCAACTTTTGCTTTGGTATTGCCTCTCTGTAATCTCTAATGACCCTCATATTATCATCATCATGCTCTCAGGAAGCTTAAATGTCAGGACTAATTAATTAAGATGGTTTGTCTTCTTTTATTAATCCCATAAGTACTGAGAACCCATTCCCCTTTAATCAGAAGCAGCTGTGACCAGCATTGCACAAGAGACAGAAAAACATTTTATTCAGAGGTACTTCCTATGACCACATTTCTGAAACAACAATTAAAGTAACTGTTGCTGTTATTCCAGTAACAACATTAAAACGTGTCGCTATGATTTCACTTCCCAAAACTCCATCAAAATGATTCATCAATCTAGTTGTACCAAGCCCAATCTAATCTACATCAAGCCCAACACTGCTTATGAAATTGTTGCCTTCCACAAACGAAGATACGAGACTTTACCTTTGCAAAAGGCTCTACCTAGGTGCTAGAAATTTACTGAAGAGCTGAGCCCTTGCCAATGCCTCAGCATTCCCACTCTTCAGTGTATTTACTGAAGTGCCTATTTTGTAATATTTTTGCTTTCTAATGCATCTATCAAATGAACCAGCCCATTTTCCACAAGATTATAATTGAGTTGTGCTTATTTCTTAAATGGAAATACTGTAGGGAAAAAAAAAAGAAAAGAAAAAAAAAAAGGTATTTAGTATTTGCACACCAGTTCATCACTTTATTTTTTAAAGATTAAATATATTCATAAATATCTACATATTTATGAAGTCTACCATAAAGCAAACAAAACAACAGGGTTATCTGAACTACTTATATATTATTGAAACACTTTTGATCGCTAATCGTTTTGATCAGTTCTAAGCGTACTATTTACTGCAAGCATCAGTCACGGACTAGACCCTGGGGGCTGTTTCCCATGCTGCAGCAATGCAACGCGGGCAGCACGGAGCACCCTTCGATACTGCTCACCAGGCGCTTCGGGCCCCCCAGCTCTGCAGCTGGAGCACGCTTCCACCTGCCCATCTACTTTCTGAATCCCCTGAAAATGCCCAAGTTATCTTTTCCAATCTTTAGACAACTTCTTCAATGCAGATTTACCTCCTGGGGTAGGCGTATGCATGCGCTTATGTGTACGGGTCACAGCTGAGGAGCTGCTGGGTCAGCTCCTCGTGAAGTTCACGCCACACAATTTTGGCATGAGACACAGAGTGCTTGGCTGGTGAGAGCAGGACAGGCTCTGAAATGGTTCCCTAAGTTGGTTATTGATACAGCCAATGAACACTTCCCAGTTTTGTGCCCCTGAGGAACACGACATTTAATGTATGTTTTACTATATGCACCAAAATCAAAGAACACTCAAAAAAATATGAAAATACACTGTGATGAAGTACTTTTTCTGTTTTGTTTTGTTTTGTTTTCCTTTCCCCACCGGCATTCTGGTTAGTAAAATGAACTGTTCGCCCATATAATTCACATCTGCTGCACAGTGAAAGTTCCGACCGACCCAACATGATGTTATGATTTAAAAGTACACATTGTTTTATGTTTGATTTACCAGTCACACCTTGAAATGAGCCAGCAATGGGTTTACAGCCTGTCCTCTGCCCGTGCACACAAACACTCCTTTAAATCTGAATTATTACAGGATGCGTTTACTTACCTTCTGCAGCAGCAATGGAAAGGGGTGCCTCATTAAATACAGAAAAACAGGCTACAGCCTACTTTAACCTCTCTGTTGCCTCGGAAACAACTCCATTTGAAACTACAGGAAGAAGGGTAAATAGACTTTGCAAGTTGTGTACATCAAGTAAGCATTTGCTCTTCATTTTACCTCTTCACCAGGAATTTTAAAATACCCAGCCATATATTTTTATGTATAAAACCTATTGCTTCCTGTAGTCCAACTCCGTTATTTGTCACTATTCGCAGCGTTATTGCTGTAGTGTCATTAGCATGTGTGATGCTTTGGAGGCACAGAGATGGCCTGGTTCCTACCCCCAGCTCTTGGTGCTGAGGCTGGGACACAGCCTGCGTGCAGAGCCCTGCTCCTGCAGGGCCTCTCTGAGCCTTAAAACAAATTCTGCTCTGGAGATGCAATCTCTCCCGGCATTGAATTTGTAACAATACATAAGAAATGAGTGTGCTGCAGAGGGAAGAAGTGATTATTTTTTTTACATCAGCCACTCTGGGTTTTCTGGTTATTCGCTTATTAAACTATATGAGGTCTATTCCAGTAGCTTAATGTTCTTCCTTAAAGGAGTTTGAAAACTGGCAGAATTTAGAGAAAATTACACCGGGACAAGGACACGGCTCCCTGCATCTCCTCCCTGGTAAGTAAAATAGTTTGTTTTCTCTCTTGCCCTCCGTATATCTAAGAGATAGCTTGGAGGTAGAGCCACGCTCTTTCTGACCTTCAGCTGATGGTGCACTTGCTTCTTGTGTGTAGATCTACTGGTTTTAATCCAGAAAGATGGGGTTGGTTTTTGTTTGCTTGTTCTTTGCATATTTTCACCATGATCAAATGACCTTGTTATGTGATTTTTATTTTTATTTTTATTTTTAATTCCTAGCCATTAAAAATCATGCAGCAGCATCCTTCTTCCAACTGGTGTGTGCTATCCATTGGGATCATTTTTATCTGGAATGGGAGTAAAACAGCCCTTCTTATGCAGAGCTTGAAGCTTGTGCATGGAGTGAAGAAGCATACCCCTACCAACCTGTGAAGCTCTCATCATTTTGTTACTGACACCATTTTGTTACTGACGCAGCTTTTTAATCGACTACTTGCAAGTAAAATCTGCAAATATATGCAGAATTGTTTTATTTACGAAGTCTGGCTGTGTTGTAATCCAAAGGAACGTAAACATTTTAGGCATGCGATACTCATGAGCAGCCAGGTTCCTGTAACAGCACCTGTCAATAGTTTTGTCTCCCTCATTCCACCATTTCCACCCACGCTGAAGTTGAGCCTGCTTTGGGCAGGAGGCTGGATCAGGTGATGTGCAGGGGTCCCACCCTAACTAACCCACTCACTCCATAATTAATCCCACAGAATTGTTATATAATTGTTATTGCTTATATTAAAAGAAATGGGACGTCACAAAACTGAAACAGACCTCCAGCTTCTGCTGGAGTTATGAGGATAAGTATTCCTCCTTTACTATGCACTTTATTGTGTAGAGAATACTTCATATTTCTTTCTACTATATTCAGTTTTCTTGTCTATTGTGTTTTTGGTCATAGTATAATTTGTTTCATTGCTAGTATTTAACAGTCAGCCACTAAAGACATGGTACGCATGACTTACAATAGTGTAAGGATATTTTACATCTATTTACACCAAGTAGCAACCATGTCTCGCCTCAGTGGGACATTTTTAATAACATAAAACTGAGCAAGCGACCATACACATTGATGTAATGTTAAACATTGGATTTAAACTCACAGAAACAAGAACATTGACGATGCAGGTCAAACTTCCAGTCATCTAAGTGTGCATTTTGATGCTGCATGAGTTTTTGGAACAAATGGCTTACATAACTCAGACGCAGGATGATTCAAGGATGCTTTGCCAGGATAAATTTTAGAATTAAAATGGAGTGACAGAAAACAGAGCAGAAACAGACTCAGCACCTCAGACTGCTTGCAGACTTATGCCGAACTTCTATTATTGTATCTAGTGGGTTTTTGTGCGATATGCTAAATGAAATACTATCTATATTCTGATTAGTTAAAATATACTACTTGTTAAACAACAAATTGCAAAGCACAGAATGACAGCTACCATTTATGCATCCCCACGTGTTACAGGCAGGGCTGCTACAAGTGCCTATGACAAAGACTTCCCAGCGCCTCCCACTCTAACACAGCGTTTCCCTTTACTTGCTGCAGGCTCATTTGGACATTTGGAACTGAATTTCCTGCACCAACTATCATCTAAACTTCATGTACTGTTGTGTGCAAAGATTAATCCAGAACAAATCAATCATCCTGCAGATAAGACGAAGGAAAAGCGTATATATCTGCTCATCTTAAAAAAGCAAATCAAGAAGTCCCTTCCTGGAGAGGCACTAGAAGTGACACAGCTTTGTAAAGAGAGATGCGTGTTCAGCACAGATGGGCTGCATAGCTTAGATGTGACTTCACTAGACTTTGTTAGACTTTGTCCTGTGGAAAAAAAAAAAAAAAGTGGTTGCCCAACTGAGACTTCAGTATTAATACATTTACCTAAACAAGAAAAAGTTAAGGTTGGAAACATTACACTTAACATTAAATTTAAGTATTGGCCAAAACAAAACAAAACAAACAAACAAACAAAGAAAACAAGCCATTATTACAACTGTGGAGTCAAGCAGTCAGGTTAGCAAATGCCAGAATTGGAGGCAAACACCTACCAATATAAGCAGAATAGTATGTGTATTGTTTCACAGGAGACTCACAACAATGACATTAGGTAAAAACAACATAGCTTTGGAAACATAACTTTAAAATCTCCCACTGAAAAGCACTAAAATGCAAGCTTCTAAGAATCTTATGGAAATAAATCTTCAGATATTCTGCATCAAGTTAGTCTACAAATTTCAGGCTAGTCAGCCACTGTATACTAAATTAGTAACAGCAAGAGCCAAAGTAAAAACAAAGCAAATACTCATGTCCAGAAAACAAAAATAAAACCCATATGAGTTTGTTTTTAGTTTTATTTAGAAGTAAAATAGAAGTGTGGCACTTCTGTCCAGAAGCCACTGACATGCTGTGGTAAATTTAATTGTGGGAAGATGTTCTTAGCTTCCAGACTCCTTCCCATTTAAGCTTCTTCCTCTTGCTCTGGAGCTTTGTACAAGCTCTTGCACGTCTGAAGACAGATCTGTTTAAGGCAGCCGCTGGACTTCAAGCTTATCAGCCGATGGTGCTTCAAAGACATCATCTTCAACGCTTTCTTCTATTGGCTTCATCTTTGCCGAAGTTCTCAGGTAGGGAGATGTCCGGCCTGGGCCTGCCATATTTCCAAAGAAATTTTCGATTAATTTCACAATACATATCTGCTTTTCATACCCATTTGTGACAGAGTACAGAATTTGATGATTCTTTACTAGTTCTCTCATAAGAGGATTTTATGACTGAAAGTTTCTGTATTATTTGGCTACAGGCATCAGGAAATCCTGACATGCCCCAGTAATACTTTCAGGGTTCCAATTCTACAGCCACTTCAGTCACAGATTTCTCCCCAGCTTCAGTGCAAATCCTTAGACTGCATGAGAAGCACACTCCTGTGGCCTTGACAACTGTTTTCTCATTTGTTAGACTCACCCATGAATTATTCTCCAAAAGGACACTGTGACTGGTTACCTTATGTACAGAAGGTATGTATATTTGCATACCTGCCTTCACTGGGAAACAACGCTATACATTTACTGGGAAAACCTGAGATGTGTACATGATCATAGTCCCAACAGTCTTAAAACATCATAATGTGAAACTTAGAGAAAATACAATATCCCCATAAACAATCATAAAGAGAACAAGTCGGATTAGCAGATGAAGGCCATACAACGTTTGACTGACAGGGATTTCATTGCTCTAAGACTATCTGCTAGGAAAGCAGCAACTTGTAAAGCTTGCCAGAGCAGAGTATGCACAAAAGCCATTGCACACAAGACATTAAATGGAGCTGTTGTGCAAGTCGCCACTGCAAACTACATCTGCTTTAGTTAACCTTTCAGCTTGAGCCTTTCACCATAGAACTCCTTTAACATTGGTCTAACAGGTTTATTTCCCATTGTTCACTCAGAAATGATATCTGGAGCTGCACAGTTCTTTCCCTCTGTGAAGAGTTAACCACAAAGGTACAAGGTTGTAAACAGCTGGCGTATGATGACCAAAAAGAATAGGGAAATCTCTGAAACACCACTTCAGAAGAAAAGAGCAAGAGGGAATGGTTCTGTCTGACAGGTCATCTGTATATAATCTAAAAATTCAAGTTTTCTTGAAAAAAAAAATACTGGTAGCCATCACATACTGTTTCAGGACTATTCTTACTACTTCTTTAAATAAAGTTTATCAGACACACAGTAAGTGCTCTGCTAAGGAAGCCTTCTTATGGAGGACTGCTTTCTGAGGAGACTGGATATTAGGAGGAAATTCTTTGCTCAGAGGTTGGCAAGGCACTGGCACAGGTTGCCCAGAGAAGCTGTGGATGCCCCATCCCTGGAGGTGGTCAAGACCAGGCTGGATGGGACCCTGGCAAGCCTGATCTAGTGGGTGACATCCCTGCCTATGGCAGGGGGGTTGGAACTAGATAATCTTTAAGGTCCCTTCCAAGCCAGGCCATTCTATGATTCTATGATTCTGTGATTCTGTTGCATATTTTACACAGAGAGAACAAAACTCTTGCTACAGGAAAGACCAGAAGGTGTTACATTACTGCACTTTTAAGTCACATTCGCACAAACATGGTTTGGAATTAGCTGTTTAGAACTTTTTGTGTTAAAGATGTATTAGTATTTTATTCCAGAATCCAAAAAAAAAACAACACAAAAACTGTTGTGATAGAGGGATACTCACATGCATTTTTAAACACTGGAAATGTTAAGCACTTCTTTCCACACATGGGCTTTTACAACCTCTATGAGTGATGACTACTTTTAATCATCAAAATCCAAGCTTTAGATATAAAACTGACTTTGTTGGGAGACATCAACAAATTACACTCAAAGGTGAAAGGATATCTGAAAATGTTGTGTTACAGTTTCAGCCAGCTTTTTTACTTTTTTAAAAATTTATTTCTGTATTAGAATACTTTGTTTTTAGAATGGTTTTCTTTTGTTTGAAAGTGCTTACTCTTCTCTACAGAAATCTGAAATAAGAATCCATAACTCTACTGAACAGGATCCAATACTAGGTCTAATACTGTTAAGTTGTTCCATTCAAAGACGTGTCCTTGTTTTCTCCAAATACAAAAAACTTTTCTATTCATGCCTCCACCCAGCATTGGATAGATGTTTGAGGCTGAATCAGATCTTGAATGCAGGCCTTCTACATGCTGCTCTTGTATTTTCTTTAAGTCCTAAACTAAAATGCCTATTAAAATGGTATTTCCTATGAAACCCAATCTTGCTATTACCCACAAGCTGGGTGTAACATAGCCAGCACACACAGTGAGATAATGCTATACCAAAACAAAGCCTTTCTACATTCCTGATTAGCTCAGAAGTTCACAAATTCCGATTCATAAAAAATCTGAGTGATCTAAACCAAGTACCATGGAAAAGACCTACAGTATTAGTAAGTACGACTATCAAGCAAGATAATTATTGAACAGAAATTAATATTGAAATGTTTCTTAAAGGACTTAAAGTTCTGGTTGCATTGAACTATTTCTGCTTACCTCATATTTTGGAAAAAGAGATACAAAAATTTCATCTACCAATAAACTACATATGAATGGATAACGTACATCAAGCACACGTACCACAACATACAAATTCCACTTTATACCTTTTTGAGGATGCTTGCTGAGTTAATGTGATGTTATCAACACAAAGCATCATGCTGCAAACGACCCACTCCGTAAGCATTACAGAGCTCTTGTTGGTTATTTCCTTAATATAAAAGCAAACAGTTAGTTGGGTTTCTTAGTTAATTCAATTCAAAACACAGTTTTGTTAGCAATTGTAGTTTGGGGCCTACTAATTCAAGTTTTTCACACTTTCACAGCAAAACACTTTGAAAAAAGCCTTTTATCAATTTCTTTAGAAAATGAGTTAAAGCTGATAAGGTGTAGAACAGCTAAATGCATAATGTAAAAGTTTGCATTAAAAAAATAATAAATGCTCATTACTTCAAGAACATGGAAATTAGGAGAATAAGATTTGTTTTTATTGTGTCAAATATCATATCTGTATTGGGAAGCTTTTGTCCACACAACTGATCACTTAACAATGACAAGACAGAAGTCCTCTAGAATTCCTGCACAGGTAAGTTTCTCATTTCTTCTTCTAAAAAAAAATATAGATCTCATTTCCATATGCTCTTCACTACATCTTCTGTTTGATTTTGTCTGTTGATAATAAACTAATGCATGACTAAGAGGATCCAGGGGAACACAGCTCTGGGACAGTATGCCTGAGCACGTACCTCATACTGAAACTTAAAAACACGCACAAAAGACTGGCTATGCTGCACTGACAGCACCCAGAAGGTTCTTGAAAACAAAACAGTGGGAAGGTAAGTGGCAGATTTTTTTTTTTTTTTTTCCCCTGTGATCCGAGAAAAAGTGCATACATGGCTACAGTCCAAATTCAACACAAATCTTTAGACAGAGCTCACCTTGGTAGGAAAACCATCATTGGCAATGGCATTACACAGGAAAAACAAGTTGGCAAGTTATTTTGGCAGAAAGACAGACTGGAGTGTTATAGTTTAGTTAGAGAAATCACCTTTTATCAACTACAGAAGTCAGAAATTTCATATTAATGAAAATGCAAAGAAGAAATAAATGATAGCATTTCTTCAGGTGTCTTACACACTGCTCTATGGGCAACCTCCCCACCTCTAAGAAAGAGAAATACTGGACTCCAGAGGCTGCCACCACACCTACTGTTGCCAGTGGCATGGTGGCACTTACCAACTACACCAGCTGTTGTTGTCAGAACATAAAAGACATTTAAACCTCCCTCTCCTCTCTCTTGGGGAAAAAGTACACACCATACACCAGAAAACATGGTACATAAACCAGGAAACGTACAGCAGAGAAGAGTGTTTTTAACAAGTGTATGCTAAGAATGGATGCATCTTAGGGATTAATGTAATTACAGCTGAAAATGTCAAGCATTTAGATTACTTTCTCCCAAAGCTGAAAAACTGGTGTTAGTGTTCCGATGCTAGGCCTGGGAGAGCATTTTAATTTTAGATAATTGCACAAATACAGTTTTACAATTTCTTTCAGGCTTCTGAGTGTGCCAATTTGTACAAGTGCCCTCTCTGCAGAGGAGTGGCTTCAATGAATGGAGCTTTGCCTTGGAACAGGTGAAAAGCCAGATGAGAGCTTATGGGTAAAGATCAGAGAACAGACCAACATGGGAGACTTCACAGCAGGTATCTGCTACAGGCTGCCTGATCAAGAAGAGCAAGTAGTTGAAGCCTTCTTTAGACAGATGGATGAAGCCTCCTGATGGCAGGCCTGGGTGCTCGTGGGGAGCTCTAACCACCCCCGTAGCTGGTGGCAACAGGGCTGGGCGCAAGCAGTCCAGGAGGTTTCTGGAGACTGTAGAGGACAATTTCTTCACACGAGCAGTCGACGAGCCGCCTAGGGGAGGTGCTCTGCTGGACCTGTCACTGACGAACAAGGAAGAACTCATCAGGGAGGTGAAGGCTGATGGTAACCTTGGCTGTAGTGTCCAAGGGCTGGTGGAGTTTAAGAAACTGAGAGAAGAGTGCAAGACAAATAGAAGAGTTACAACCCTGGGCTTGAGGACCCTGGAGGACCGTGGACTGTGGCTTGCTCAGGGATCTACTTGGCAGGAACCCCAGGGTCATGGCCCATAAGGGCAGAGGGACCCTAGGACAGCTGGCTGATCTTCAAGGACACCTTCCTCTAAGCACAAGAACAGTCCAATCCAATGTGCAGAAAGTTGAGCAAGCGTGGCAGAAGGCTGGCATAGATGAACAGAGAAGTCCTGACAGAACTCAAACACATACACATTGTGAAAGCAGGGATGAGATGCTTGGGAGGAATACAGAAACATGGCCTACACATGCAGGGATGGAATTGGGAAAGCCAAAGCTCAGCTGGACTTGGATCTGGTAAAGGGCAACAAGAAGGGCTACTACAAATACACAGGCAACAAAAGGAAGACCAGGGAAACTGTGAGGCCACAGCTCAGTGGGGCACAGGACCTAGGCAGAAAGCAGATGGAAAAGGCTGCTATACTCCATACCTTTTTTGCCTCAGTTTTTACTGGTAAGGTTTGTCCCCAGGCCTCCCAGATCAGTAACTAGTGGCAGATCCTTTACTTACAGGAAAGGTGGACTGAGTTAGGGACCAACAAGGACAACAGGGCATAGACAAGACTGTGGAACCACCTGGGCTGCATCCAAGGGTGCTGAGGGTTGGCTGAAGCAGCTGCAAGGCCCTTCTCTGTTGTCTTTGCAAGGTGATGGCAGTCAGGGGAGAGGGAAATGCCATGCTTGTTTTCAAGAAGGGCAAGGAGGAGGATCTGGGGAACTACTGTTCCGTCAGCCTCACCTCAATCCCCAGAAAGGTTACAGAGCCTATCTTCCTGGAAGCTGTGTGCAAGCACATGAAGGACAGGAAGATTACTGGGAATAGCTAGCATGGATTTACCATGGTCAGATTGTGCCTAATCAGCCTGACCACGTTCTGTGGAAAGATGACTGGCCCTGTGAACAAAGGGAGTGGATTAAATATTGTTTACCTGGACTGTAGCAAGGCCCTGAACAGCCTGCCATTAAATCCCTCCAGCCAAACTGGTGGGAAATGGACTGGATATGTGGGCTACAGTGTAGGTGTAAACTGGCTGGATTGCTGAGTTCACAGGATGGTTAACAGCAGTACAAAATACAACTGGCACCTGGTTAC
The DNA here is from genome assembly GCF_011077185.1 of Oxyura jamaicensis. Classification (NCBI taxonomy): domain Eukaryota; kingdom Metazoa; phylum Chordata; class Aves; order Anseriformes; family Anatidae; genus Oxyura; species Oxyura jamaicensis. The sequence continues at coordinate 73,091,137 of NC_048895.1, read as the reverse complement.
TAGCAGGGTCCCTTGAGGCCTATAATGTTCAGTACATCTTTATTAATGACCTGGAAGATAGGACAAAGTGCATTCTTGCCAAATTCATAGACGACACTCAAGTAATGAAGGAAACTGCTGATAGGCCACAAGGTAGGGCTGCCAGTCAGAATGGGCCTTCAGAGGCTGGAGAAAAGAACTGACAGAAACGACATGAAGTTCAACATAGTCAAATTCCTGCACCTGGGACACTACAAGCCTATACAGCAGTACAGGCTAGGCAGTGACTGGTTGGAAAACAACTTTTCAGAAACAGACCTGGGAGCCCTGGTGGACACCAAACTGAGTATCAGTCAGCAGTGTGCCCCTTCAGTGAAGAAGGCCATCCATATATCGGACTGTATTAGCAAAAGCACAGCCAGCAGATCAAAGACAGTGGCTATTCTCCTCTATTTGGTAATTGTAAGGCAGGATCTAGTTTGGGCTCCCCAGTACAAGAAAGACATGGACATATTGGAGTGAGTGCAGTGGAGAACAACCAAGGTGGTCAGGAGCTGGAGCATATGGCGTACATGGAGAGGCTGTGAGAACTGCGTGTGTTCAGCCTTATGAACAGAAGACTCACAGAAGATCTTACTGTTGTTTTCGGCTACCTAATAGATGTCTATAAAAAAGACAGAGCCAGACTCTGCTCAGAGGCATGCATTAAAGAACAAGGGACAACACTCATGAGTTGCAGTAAGGGAGAATTTTTTCACTGTGAGAGTGGTAAGGCACTGGAGGGGGTTGCACAGAGTAGGCGTGGAATCTTCAATCTCAGCAATACTCAAAGCTTGACTGGACATGGCCCTGAGCAACCTGCTGTAGCTGATCTCACTTTGAGCATGGGTTGGACTAAGTGATCTCCAGAGGTTCCTTGCAACCTCAACTATACTGTGATTATAAATGTCCTTTCAGGAAACAGAGGAGAAATTAAGAGAGTAGCACTGGAAATTTCACCAGCCTTTAACAACTTTGTCCCAGCTGTCACCCTAGAATTCTAGCAGGGTGAAATACTAGCAGGGCTTTTGCTTCCATCTCTCGGGAGATGCAATATTAAGGAGTGAAAACAGACAGGCCCTCCAAGCCTGAAGGAGTCCATGGATGAGAACTGTGAGGAACACAATGGAACACAGATAATTAAATAGTAGAGTGCAAATACTTTAAATCACTTCTTCACCGTAGCAGTGTGTTTAACCACAATAAATGACAGTGTTTTTTTTCCTCATAGATTTAAATTCTAACTACCAAAGAATAATATTTCCCAAACCAAAATAAGTAATTCTATGTGACCCTTTGAAATTGTTAAACTAACAGCTTATGCCAAAGACAACTGAGCATCTTCTGGTTTTTGTGCTGTTATTCAAAAGTGCGTTTCAGAGTTCAGACTACTGTTGAAGTACAGGTTCAGGGAAATTGAAAGTAAACAACAGAAAGCCTATAAAGTTTTGTTTAAAAGGCTTCTATAAAGGAATAAATTCCAAGAGTAGAAGCAAAAGGTCAGATATGGCTTTACTAACTTGATCTGTTCTGTACTACTCCCACAGGGAAGGAAAGTCTGACAGGATATTTGGAGATTTTCCAGGTGGCATTAAAAAATTAGTTATACACCATATCTCTCCACACCCTCTCAATGCAAACTACCTTAGGAGGAAATGCAGAGCACCCAGTTGATGAGGTGAAATGTTTTGCTTTGTTTTTTTAATTTCTACAAGCGCTAGTCACAGACCAAAGGAGATACTACTGTGACAAGCACTGTGCATTCCTGCTGTTTTGCCCCTTTGCTATAAACATTCTATATGATGTCTACATATTCAGATTATATCACAAATTATTACAATATATGCTGCTTTTTCTAGTGCCTACTTGAAGTAGTTTCAGTTAGCATAGAAATCCTTAAAGCGAATCCGTAAGATTCTACTGTTATGTCCCTACACTTGGTTAATTTACAGCAGCAACCCAAAAGCTACATATTGCTCCTACTGAGGACAATAGGAGTTCTACAATCATCTTTAGTGATCAACCAAATTGTGTCCAAAACTGGCATGAACTATTTTGAGCACTCACGTAGAGAGGATGCAGAGGAAGTCCCACGAAGAAACATCTGCAAGCCATCCTCACTGTCGCTGGTACTGGCCATACTGTTTCTCATTTGCATCACAGATAGCTGTGAGCAAAGACTAGGCTGACGATCAATCTTTTTGGAGGCCTAAAAATGTATATATATATTATTTAAAAAGAGGTATCAAGTGAATTCAAAACAAAAATGGAGACTATTTCCTCTGTAGTTGATACTCTGGTCTCAGCTGTGACTATTTATGGATCGAGAAAGAGCAGAAGATTCTATGCAATGTAAATTGATTTAAATGCAAATGTAAGATGTCAGTAATACATTGGAATTAAAACATCAACAAGCATGAATTATTAAATTTTACTTCTGTGTTGCCCTGGAACTTGCAGGTACTTTCCTACAGACAGATTTATTTTTATTATATGGTAATTCGTTACTCAGGTATGATGTTTGGCAATAACCTACAGACTTTATGAGAGCTTGGTCCTCTTTGCTAGGCAAAACAGCATGTACATATAGATTTAGCAATTTACATTTTAACAGAAACTTGCTCATTTTTCTGGCTTTTCATTTCATGTTAGAAAATGGTGAACCTCATTCCTTGCTAGCAGAAGATTATTTGATCTTAAGAACTGGTTCTTGATTATACTGAAGACAAGTTAAATACATCATATGTACAATATTCTCCATCCAATGATTCTAGGGTCTTCCATTTGCTTGGGGTACTTTTTTCTGAGATGTCTTTGTACTATCATATTTACATGAAACAATGCATTTTATCTCATTAAGTATTACAGCAAATCAGAAAGATATTGCAGGTGTATGTGAAAGGTGGTAATCAATGGCATATGGATAATGAATAACTCCATTTTACTGAACTTTAACAGTCAGTAATTACCACTCTATTTCATGCAGAGAGGAACAACTACTTTCCTGACAATAGTGAAAATCTCCTTACGTAGAAGTTACTTAGGATTAATAGGTATTTTTTTCTATGTTCCAACATAAAAAAAATAGACACTCTTCTTATCTACTATCATCTTGATAATGAATAATCTACATTGGATTTGTTTTGGCTGTTCTCCTGTATTGTCCCCTGTGTACAGAAGTCTACTACAAAATTTTCTGTTGAGATTGTTACCAGCTGAAAATACAGACACCAGGAATATGTACATTTGACAATGAAGCCTGTGAGAAGTGACATATGCATGGGGTTCTGGCAATGAGGAAATGAAGGTGGTTTTATCTGACAGAGCGTTTCTGTCACACATTATATAGGAAGGGCTTGTGCAACACGAATTTCATTTGAAGAAGAATAAAAAGGTACTACAAATTTTCCAAATGCTCACTCCTGCTGTTTATAACATATATTTTCCAAAGTTATTACGAAGCACCAGTTGCAATAATCTTGAATTCAAATGATTACTTTCACTAAAAATAAGGACTTGGTACAAGCATTAGTTAAAATGAAAACATCATTTAATTAAGAAATATGCCTAAAATTTTGAAGCCAAATATCTGTATATGATGTTATCATTTTAAATAACTTTTGAGTGAAATGTATACTCAGTGTATTTGTAACTCAAAACCGTTATTAGCTGTAACAAAGTTAAATGGACCTTTTCTGTTCATACTGCCACGTCTGTATATTATAAAGCTCTACCTTTATAGTTTACTAGTAGCTCTACTATATTTACCAAATAACTTTATTTAGCATACTGTTGTAAATACAGACAGGGTAAATACAGAACTTGAAAGTCCTTTCAGCCTTGATCTCATCTATCTCAACAGGCTCAACAGCTTGGGCATCCACTGGATTTTCCAAGCTCTGCATACCAAAAGAAACATTTCAAACAGCGAGGACTGCCATTTGATGACAGCAATACCCGTGGCTGCAACGAAGCAGAAGGATTAAAAGGGAGGAGGCAGAAGCTTTTCCCACAAGGAAATGTGAAAGGAATATGCGGATGACAAATCCTTGAGCTACTGTTTTCATAAAATGTGCAGATGTTAGTCAAAGGGTGAAGGAAATCAAATGGATAGGAAGGACACAGAGAATGGGATAAAAATGACCTACACTAAGACAGTATGAAGGAAAAAAATGATATAGGGGAACAAGTAAAAGAAGAGAGACAAAGAGATTTCTTCTGGCAATAAATATATTCAGATATTCAGACTGCATCTGTATCAGACTTTTTGGAGGAGCATGGAGTCCTTATAAGGTGAAGTTGCAATGTCCCAGCAAATCAATTTTCTAACATATTTAATTCAGCAATTCTGCCATATTTTGGTAGCTGGACTCCGTTAAAGTCTAACCACCTTCCTGTTGTTGTTTTTAATGTTTTGAATGTATGATAAGGACTTTTTACTTAAAGATAACCAATTAAGACCTTACAATGAGTATTCCATGTGGTGTTATCAGGAAATACTGATACTAGTGCTGAAGTTCTACCATGCCAGAAGTCAGCAGTACAAGTGTGCTGCAGATGAGTTTGTACACTATACACAATAAAAATACCCTAATGTGCCTAGAGTCATCCACATGTAAAAAAAGAAAAGAAGGGAATGAAAGAAGGAAGGAAGATAAGAAGAGAGAAAATAAAATAAAATAGGAATAAATTAGAAAAGAGGTAAAAGTCAAGAAAAAACTAAAAGAGGAAAAAAGGGGAAAAAAAGAAAAAAAGTTAAAAGGAATGTAGAAAACAACTGTCCCCCTGAATTCTGCTGAATGCAATTCTTAGCACACAAAGAAGGCATGCTGTTACATGTTCCTTCCTTCCAGATGTCATACTCCAGAAATAGTTTACTAAGGTGTTACACGTGGTTTTTTTGTTTTTGTTTTTGTTTTGTTTTTAATACAGTACATCTCTGTCCTCTGTCATTCTTGCTCTCCTTTTATTAAAAAAAAAAAAAAAAAAGAAAGAAAAGAAAAGCTTTAACCACATATTTTGTAAGATGTACTTCATTGATGGTTCATGCCTGCTGGATCGCTTTTAGTTTATTGCACTAGTAAGACTCACAACCTCAGATGATCAATGAAAACAGTGATATGAAATAGTTTTTAGGATCTGATTGCAAGACAGGGTAATCCTCAGTGTCACTGACCACTGTAATCCCCTATGTCATTGAGCAGAGGGCAGAATAAGCAATGTTTTACTGCTATAAAACTGTTTCTCCGACAATTATTTTTTTCCTTCTTCTTATAACCAGTAGAAAATTGAGAAAACTTCCAATGTCTAATTAACCATAAATACCTTACAAGTGAAGCATGCTATGTAATTTGTATGGTAGCAGTGGCAGTCATTCTTTTTTGGATCTTTTTCCAGTAAATTCACGACTCTGAAGAATTAACTATTTAACCTCTATGTATTTATGGGCAATCTGACAAAAAGGATTTTTGCTCTGAGTTAGTGTGAGTTAAGTCAACAAAGACAGAATATGAAAATACTGCGTCATAAATATCCTAAGCTTTTCATAAATGATGGTGAAAGTTCTTCAAATAAATTACATGTGAACCCTAGAGCCACTATATAAATAATAGAAAAATCACTACTAGCAGCCGAGTGGCATACCTTCCAAATCTCGAAAAGCCCTGTAACTAAGGAAGGAGACAAAATGAAGGTAAAACAAGATAATCAATATATCCATGACTCCATCCAGACCACTTACCATGACAGCTAAGACATACTCCCTCTACACGCAAAGAATGTAATTACAGCTGAAAATGTCACACACAATGAATTATTTTCAGACCTCTTAGCAAAGGTATTTATATGGATTTCATGCCTTATTCCACTAATGTTGTATCAATTCAACATTGCCTTTTTTTCTCATATTTGCCACACTCAAACACATGTTGAAATTATTCTTTTTGGCAATCAGTGTTATCCAGCAATCTGATCACAACAAGTGAATTCTTCTAAAATACCCTGAAGCTTTTTTGTACAAAGGTACACGTTTATTAGTTAGAAATTATATCCAAGAAGAAGCACCTTTTTAGCTACTGCTCACCATGTCTGCTAGTTGGCAGTAGCCAATCAGTTGAGAATCTCAGTTATTCATCTTTCTTGCACATTGCTGTGCTAACATCAACCAGTATCAATGTTGACAAAAATGTTGCACTGACTCATACTCTGGCACTAAAAGGCAAAATGAGTATGAATTCAGCAGCTGATAGCAGCAGATAGAAAAAGATGCTTAAAGATGATTTAAAGTTGAAGTAACAATACATTTGTGTGAGGCAGGAAAATTCCCAAATGAAACTTCATTTGCTTACCTTGTCATTTAAGGTTGGGTCATTCAATGAATACAGTTTATTTGTAATATCTTTGCCAATAAGATACTTAAAGATCTCATAAAGAAATGGTTCAGATTCCAGAAAATAAGTCAGCCTTTCTCTGGACCAGCACAGGAACTTGCAATTATCATCTGCGATAATGGTGACCTGAGAAAACACATACTCAGAATTAGCCCTTCTCTTTTGCCTGCAAATAAGTGTTACCATTTTATTTGTGCCTCTATTTAAAATAACTCCTAGATCCATACAACTTTTTGTTGTCCCTTAGAACATGATATTCACAAATTTAGAACAGCTCACATGTTTATCATCATCATATTTTTAACAGATTAAGTATGGCCAGTATGATTTGCTGAAAGTCTGGTGGGAAATAATATGAAGGGGAAATCTCTGCCAAGTTCCAAAACTTGAAGTATTTACGTTGCAGGAGATTTACAAAGTCACTCCTTTGCTGATGACACTACTCACATCCCAACAGGCCTACACATTTCTTGGTTTTAGTTCATGTCACTGTGACCAAGCAGGAAGAATTGGTGTAATCCAAAAGTTTCAATGAAAGAGTTTTAAAAAGGAGATTAAAAAAAAAAAAAAAAAAAAAAAAAAAAAAAGTTTCATCTCTCTTTCTTCCTTGTCAGACCTTTTGATCTCACAAGCACTACCTTCTAGCACTTGAACCTCTTTGCTTAGTTATTGACAATTCTGCTACTGATAGCTGCAGCCTAGTTTACACCCCCTCTAGGCAGGCTGTAGCATTTATAAACAACTCATCAGATTTGTCCAGCTGTGCCAGTGGAGGGCAGTGCCACACAGAAATAAGCCCTGAGATGCTGCAGCATGTTTTACAAGATGAAGTCAGTCATCTAGGAAGAAAAGAGGTACCCTGTACTATCACTAACTAACTTTACCTCTATATATATATATATATATACACATACATATATATATATAAAGCCTAACAGAAAATATAAAGCCTAAGGAAAACTGTCAGATATGCTCGGGTTTTAACTTTACTGTCTGTTAACAGTAAACAGGCAGAGAAATACAAGCTTGTGAAGAACTCGTCGGCGTTGCCAGCAGATGGAGTCCCTAAGACGAAATTCACATCCTGCTTCGATGGCACTCCCGAGAACATTTATACTGCAGCACGCCGAAATGGCAAACAGCAAGCAGATCTCACGAGTGAAGGATGTGTACTGCACTAGACTGCGATATTTTTTCAGGCAGGCACAACTTGAGGCGTGAGCTTTTTCCCTTTGGCGGATCTGATTCATATCTAGCCATTTATGAGAGAAATATATTGTGCCAAGAGGTCCGCAACCCTGCAGGATGCCTTGCTGCCGTGAAATGAATACATCTTGACAAGTATCTCTCTCTGGCATTAAGCCTAGTACTTGACTGGAACATGTTACATCAATCACTGACTTTACATTTCGCATTATTCTTCTCCCTCCCTTTCTGCCATGGTATCAGCGGGGATGTATCCAGTCCAGCCATGGCCCAGTAATTACTACACAGACACTGTTAAAGAATATCAAGTAAGAGGCAGCAAAAAAAGTGATTTCAATTCTATGTGAAAAAAAACCTTCCCTAGTAATAGTATTTTTTACTACAAGCTATAACATATTCATTAATGTACTAGCATAATTAAACCACTAAAGATATATATCCTTACTGCTCCCATATGAGTATTTTAATTCTAAGCAGAGTGATCACCTTCAGTTAATGCTGCTTTAACAACTTTCAAGATGATAGAAGCATTTAACACCTTCGGATAAATACCAATTCCGAACTATTAGTTCCTGCATTTTAAAAATCTTTCATTTTAGTAACACCAAATTTACTGTAGTTAATTTTCCTTTCCTGTTTTTTGAACTAGTGAAGGGAATGCTTGAATCATCTTTTTCTCCAGTAAAGCTCTCTCTTAAATCATTTCTCCTGATTAATATTTTGATACAAAATAAACTTGCGAACAGTAAAAAGAGAGAACAGAAAATCAAAGGACAGACTATTCAGTAAACACCATCATAACACTGTTTTGCAGCATTTCATTTTAAAAAGTTTTTCTTGATGAGGGCCATCACTAAACACCAGTACTAGAAAGGCAGCATATGACTTAAACCAAAGTGTACCTGGAATTTCTCACCCCGGTTCATCTGAGTTGATCGAAATTCAGGTGAATCTATAAAGGCACAGGGGTAAATATTATGCAGAAAATGCCCTCGATAAGAGACCTTCATTCTGGAAAAAAAATGTATGAAACACCACTTTAAAATCACAGAATCACAGAATCACAGAATAGTCTAGGTTTTAAGAGACCTCCAAGATCACCAAGTCCAACCACTGACCTAATGCTAACAAGTCCTCCACTAAACCATATCCCTAAGCTCTGCATCTAAACGTCTTCTAAAGACCTCCAGGGATGGTGACTCCACCACTTCCCTGGGCAGCCTATTCCAGTGACTAACAACCCGTTCAGTAAAGACGTTTTTCCTAATATCCAACCTAAACCTCCCCTGGCGCAACTTTAGCCCATTCCCCCTCGTCCTGTCACCAGGCACGTGGGAGAACAGACCAACCCCCACCTCGCTACAGCCTCCTTCAAGGTGCCTGTAGAGTGTGATAAGGTCGCCCCTGAGCCTCCTTTTCTCCAGGCTGAACAAGCCCAGCTCCCTCAGCCGCTCCTCGTAAGACTTGTTCTCCAGACCCTTCACCAGCTTCGTAGCCCTTCTCTGGACTCGCTCGAGCACCTCCATGTCCTTCTTGTAGCGAGGGGCCCAAAACTGAACACAGTACTCGAGGTGCGGCCTCACCAGAGCCAAGTACAGGGGGACAATCACTTCCCTGGACCTGCTGGCCACGCTGTTTCTAATGCAAGCCAGGATGCTGCTGGCCTTCTTGGCCGCCTGAGCACACTGCTGGCTCATATTCATGGAGGTCGATTTATTTGATATAATTTGAATATGATTATTGACAATGGTAATGCAGAAAGTAACAGGCTAAAATATCTATTTCTTCTGGAGTTTCAGCCAAAGAACCAACCTATTTTCTCCCTGAACCTCCACTGATACCAATTCTGGTTGCCTGATGTGGTGTGAAGCCTCAGAATACTGATTTTCAAAAGGAAAAAGGCCTGAAGGGTAATGACTCTACAGTCACACCAGAATCAGGCTTCCTTTAGATAACTAGCTTCACAATGATGAACAGCTAATGACTTCAGAGTCAAAGAAAACCATGAAACCTGATGTCACTGTTGCCATCTACAAAGTCTGGTTAAAATATTGGCCAGAACTTAGCAAGAACTTCAATATTACAGTCTGGCCATGGGAATTTATTTTACCCTTTCTCATCTGTGTTTGCCAGCCAGGTCTGGGAAGTGCACTTGCCCCTTCCTGTACATGTGCAATGACCCCATTTCAATAGGCCTCTTGGTTTACAGTCAGCTGGAGGGTTACTCTTCCTCTCCCTCATGAACATTATTTTTTAACGTTAAACCCAGAGAATGCACTGAGGATAAGACTTGGATATCCAAAACCGGAGCAAACTTCTTGCTTTTTCCGAAAGACACTTTCTCTGGTATTTTATGAATATAATTTCCATTAAAATCAATATGGCTGTACACACACATGGAGGCACAATGTATTTGCAATAGGACACATCACCATCACTTGAAAATAGTGTCAGAAAATAGCCTATGGCTTGAGGTTCTGTGTCTATAGACCATAGCATGCAAGAAACAGTAATATTTACAAAACTAGAAAGCAGCCGAACAACTTTTTAATAAATTCAGCCACCACACAATACATAAGACCATTCCCAGACTTTATAGCACCTACTTCCCCTTCAGCAGGATGCTCAGCCTATCATCAACTGATGTTTTATCCTCTGCAGCATAAGCTTGGCCAGTCTTCAAAGTCTGAATGTTGCAAAATTGCCCAGTTAATCTCTGGAACAGCTCTGGAGGCACATGGAGTGGTTCAAACATTCTCTTGTAGAGGCTGCTGAGCTCCTTCTCTATCTTGATCTAGAATACAAACACAAAAAACATCAATACAGAGACAGACTGGTTAAAAGACTACATGCATGCTTTAGCTATTAAATCTGAGTAATATCTTTGTCTTTCATGTGTTTAGTCAAGAAAAGAAGTAGTATATGTGTGACATCTAATCACAATGCTGCCTATGGCAGGGTGACCAAAACCTTAGCTAAAACCAGCCAGGCTGGCAGCGTGGTGATTTAGTATGCTGTTCTATACAAGTGGCCTGGTAAATCAGACACAAGGAGTCTTTTGAGACCTCTTTTCATCTAACAGAGAATAGAACTTGGATGAGAATTACACATAAAAAAATGAGGTTGCCTGCATTTTTCACACTATATCCACAACACATTCTGGCCATCTCTCAGACTCTCCTGGGAACCTTCCATCCCTTAGCTCCTTGGCTGACTTGCAGTAGAAAAGCAGGACTATGAGTCCTGAAAAACAAACCCATCATATTGAAACCACGTGTGATGAGGGAGGAAAAAAGCAATGCCAGCTGAACATCCTACATCTAGGAGCCCACCCAAACTCAGGCAGCAGCAATGAGGGAAAGGAAGCTGGCTGAAATCCCAAGCCTGGAGATCTTTCCTGAATGAAGGCAGCAGGGAATGAGACAGTGTCCTGGCCTCCCCTAAAGCAAAGGCAGCTTGAACAAACAAATTAGAAGAATGAGCATCAGATCATGAAAACATAACATATACATAGAAAAAAAAAAGAAAAAGCAACGAAGTAAAAAGATAGAAAAAGAAGAAAATGAGTCACCACTTCAACAAATGAGAACATTCCAAGTTTATGTATTTTTCTATATATATATATATATATTTTAATATTAGTAACAGGACAAATAGAACAAAGCAGCACAGGAGTCCAGGAGTCACTTTTCAGCTGATGGTAGCCAACAGCGCCAGTTGAGAAGCTTCTGAGCACTCTGTGGTTGGAGGTAGAAGGGGTCCAAAATGATCATGGGAGGCCCTGGGCTGACTGAGGCCCATGAGGGCTTCCAACTGTCAATTATATACTATTTCCTCCCCAGAAGACTATTTTCGGGCAAAAATAATAGTCTTTAACCCCTACAAAATATATGTATTCCATACCAAAAATCCTCCCTGAGCTGTTCTTCATAGAATTACATATGAGTGTTGAGTAAATCAAGCATAACAGAAGTTTTTGGAAAATTCATTAAGGTTTGTATGTTACATTTCCATTTTATTTAAATCTAGAACAAACTGAGCCAAGGCAGAAACTTTCCAGATATATGGAACCACATTTGAAGCATATCACCCACAGCTCAATCACTGGATGCCATCCATCCCACATATGGGTCACTGAACTACATGGGACTCACTTTGGAACTGACAATCAAGTAGAGATGGTGGGTTAATCCCACAGAAACAGGATACAGCTACTTATTAAATTTCTACACAGGAAGAGATAAGGCTGCTTATGTGACCTTGGCATTGTAATTCCACGACTTTTCAGGATGGTCTTTGCAGCCTTTATTTTTCCATAAAAGTTCAACAAAAGAGCATCCCAAACCTGCAGTCTTCACTTTTCAGCCAAACAACCTCAAAATATAGAAAGTGGAAGCAAGTTTATAAACTGCTGAGATTTCTATGTGGCCTTGCAAAACGGACACCAATACCTATTTCCAAGGGCTCGATACAAAAAAAAAATGTATCTTCTGAGAGCTCCTGAGAACTTTCTTTTGCTTACACATAGCTGAACTTATCATTAACTTTGTGTACATTTGCCAGCCACAACTATATTAAAATATTCAGGTTTTGTTTACTTTTTTGATCTGTCCATACATATACTTCAAGCACATGTGACTGACTGTCTCCTCAAAACATTTAACTGGATCTTTCTATTACATTACTTTGGCAGGATTTTGTTACATGTCTCCTTTCTCTTATAATATCATCTCTGCCACAGGACTGAGAAGAGGAGGGCTGGAATACAAATGTTCAGACAAGACGATCAATAAAGTCACAGAATAGTTGAGCTTGGAAGGGACCTCTGGAGGTCATCTTGTCCAAGCCTCCACTCAAGCAGGGCCATGTAGAGTAATGTTGCCCAGTAACTTGTGCAGACAGCTTCTGAATATTGCCAAGGATGGAGATTCCACCACCTCTCTGGGCAACCTGTGCCAGTGCTCCATCATCTACACAGTAATGATGGGTTCCTGATGTTCAGGTATGGCCCCGTGTTTCAGTATGTGCCTGTTGCCTGTTGTTCCATCACTGAGCACCACTGAAAAAGAGCCTGGCTTTGTCTTCTTCGCATGTTTGCAACCTCCCATCAGGTATTTATAAGCATTAACACGATCCCACTTGAACTTCCTCTTCTCCAGGCTGAACAGTCCCAGCTCTCTCACCCTCTCCTCACAGGAGATATGCTCTGGTTCCTTCATCGTGGCCCTTTGTTGGGCTCCCTGCAGTATGTCTATGTCTCTTGTTTGGGGATTGCCCTGAACTCTTTGATTTCAAAATATGTTCCATATACATGTGAAGTTGGGCAATTTGTTTGGCCCACAGCTTCTCCAGGAACTCACTCATTTTTAGGACCCATACCAATTTAATTTGTACTTTTTCTATCCATGAGCACTGCAAGTCAAAGAGAGAGAAACTCCTTTCTCAGATAAACATACAGGTAGCTCCCAAGACTCCTGAATTCAAAACAATAAAGACATGAGATAATTTGGCCCTAGAGTGCTAATGCACTTCCTTAACTAGCACATAATTCAGATTTCATGATCTCCCTTGTGTGTTTAATACTTAGGAAAGAAAACAGCCGTAACTACTTTCCTAAGGGCCGATAAGGCTGGACACTGTAGATACACTTCGGCTAGCCTTCCTTGTAACAGATTATTCACCCTCTGCAAGCACAGTTGACTCTTTCTCCAGTCATGCTTGTGGGTCATATTCCAAATGAGCCATATGGGTAGGTGTAGTGTTTTGTTCAGCAATGGTTGAAATATTTTGGGATCCTGCCAAAGCTCCGAGTCAGAGCTCTGTAGAGACACTGATTAGACTCTTTCAGCTTCCACTCAGACTGGAAAAGCCAAATCTGTAAAGCTCCAAGGAGTCAAAACTACAGGAGTAATCTTTCAGTCAGAAAAGAAATTCACTGTTATTTTGCACATGACATTTAATAAAATAAATATTTAACAACTGAAAATATCAATTATTCATTTTGTAATATGGCTAACTTGTAATTATCATCCATTCTTTTATTTCCTTAAAAATGTGATTTGTGAGGATGACTAAATAAAATTGATTTGGTGATGGGCAATATAATAGATGCAGACAGAAAATCTAATTCGAAATCAGTTTCTAACTTTTTTTTTTCTTTTTGCATCCTCTAGCTTTTTATAGAAAAACACACACACACACAAAAAAAAAAAAAAAAAAAAACAAAAAACAAAACAAAAAAAAAACAGCCTGAAAGTTCATAATAAACAGAATCTGCATGAGAGCTAAAAAGACATATGTGACTACCAGGCATAATTTCTTCAAGTAATCCTGCTGGTCATAGCCTGTAAAAAGGCAATTTATATATTGTTTGGGATACTACCCTGCTTCCATATACTATTGTTTAAATTCACACAATTTACTAAGAATTTAGAGCGCCGTTTTCAGAGGTGCTGAGGACCCAGACCACACCTGCAGTGGCAGGAATACAGATCTTTTGAAAAGCAGACTACAGACTCCAGTTCTCCATCGTGGTACGATTTAGATTAGCATGAAGCGAATTTTTTTCCTCATACTGCTAGAAAGCAGCAATGAAATGCATCTCGCCTAACTGGGAGTATATAGAGGTAGGTTAGCAGTTAGTAATGGTTGTGCATGCTTGTTCTCCAGTCAGTGGAGAGGGATGGCAATATCACACCTTCAACAGGTATTAGGTAGGTGGGTTGAATTACACTGGACAAACTAGCTTAAACTAGATGTATAAGCCTGGGATGAGTACTGTTTAATATCTTTATTAACGACAGAGACAGGGGGATCAAGTGTACCCTCAGCAAGTTTGCAGATGACACCAAGCTGTGTGGGGCAGTTGATACAACAGAAGGAAGGGATGCTATCCAAAGGGACATGGACAAGCTGGAGAAGTGGGCTTATGTCAACCTACTGAGGTTCGACAAGTCCAAGTGCAGGGTGCTGCACCTGGGTCGGGGCAATCCCGAACATGAGCACAGACTGGGAGAAGAACTCACTGAGAGCAGTCCTGCAGAGAAACACTTGGGGGTTGTGGTGGACAAAAAGTTCAACATGAGTTGGCAGTGCGTGCTTGCAGCCCATAAGGCCAGCTGCATCCTGGGCCACATCAAAGGATGGGTGGCCAGCAGGTCAAGGGAGGGGATTGACCCCCTCCACTTTGCCCTTGTGAGGCCCCACTTGGAGTACTGCATCCAGGTCTGGGGACCCCAGCACAAGAAGGTTGTGGATCTGTTAGAGTGGGTCCGGAGGAGGGCCACAAAGATGATCAGAGGGCTGGAGCACCTCTCCTATGAAGAAAGGTTGAGGGTCAGCCTACAGAAGAGAAGGCTCTGGGGGTGACCTTATTGCAGCTTTTCAATACTTAAAGGGGGCTTATAAAAAAGGTGTAGAGCCACTTTTTGCTCAGTCAATGACAGGACAAAGGGGAATAGTTTTAAAATAAAATATGAGAGGTTTAGATTAGAGGTTAGGAGGAAATTCTTCATTCAGAGGGTGGTGAAGCATGGGAACAGGTTGCCCAGAGAGGCTGTGGATGCTCTGTCCCTGGAGGTGTTCAAGGCCAGGCTGGATGAGGCCCTGAGCAACCTGACCTAGTGGGTGGCGTCCCTGCCTACGGCAGGGGAGTGGAACTAGATGATCTTTAAGGTCCCTTCAAACCCCAGCCATTCTATGATCCTATCAAGGTGAGACAAGATGACTCCAATTCTTCATTCCTCTTTCATAAGGTAAACCTATTGTCTCAGAAGTAGAAACCACAACAAATTATTTGTACTCTTGGAAAGTGCTCTTAATTGTTAGACTCAAGTGTAATCTGCTTCCTCTCAGAGACCTTTCATTTCTGGAAGTGCTTATGTCCTGAACTATGTAATATTTCAGTATCAGTATGTGACAGAGACTACGTAAGAACACAGATGATGCCTGTGTAGAGCACTTCCCAGTTAAAAGTATTTGATATTCCTCCTACATTTCAACATTTTTGTTGCCTGAACATTTCTGTCCTTAGAAAGCAGTTTAATATTGAGTAAGACTGAGGGAAAGAAAGATTTAGTAAAGGCATCAGTGGTGGTGGTTTCAACATTTCAATTTGTTCTCTATCCAAGATTACAGAGAATGTCAAGATGTGATCATTCATTCTTAAAGTCAACAGAACTGACATTTGTTTTAAGAATGCTCTTCCTGTAGTAATTCCAGTCTCAGCAGAAGGAGCAGCTAGAAAGTCTTCATAGGGAAGACTGTTCCTGCAAGCTCCCCAGTTCTGCTCCCTAGATCTGGTTGAGATCTGGAGTACGAAACTGTATAGGCATCTATCTCACGAAGTGTTGCAAGCTTCACCACTACGAGAAGTATTTTGAAAGATGAGTGTGCACATCTACAGAGGTCAGGGTTAAATTATTTCCAATGATATACATATATATACATGCCAAAGAGGTTTTAAGTGTCCAAACAAGAAAGAGTAAACTTAAAATTTCACCATGTCACTTTCCTTGGTCATGGAATTGGTGGAAAACCATATTTGGATCATGGTGAGATGTGTAGTTAGCATATATATGCAGGAAACCATTTGAAATACAGCTGATTTCAACTACTTATTATCTGTCACATGTTAACACAACTGTAAGAACTCTCACTGTCCAAGACAGAATTTAACCTTTAGCCTCTTTTTAAATGCTGTGGTTGCCTAAGTCTGCAAGTACCTGTGGACTATCAGAGCTTGTTCTGCAGTTGTTTTTAGCTGTACTGGTAAAGATTTCAGCCTTTCTATCATCTCTCGTTTTTATGTAATTTCCCTTAATTCTTCTTCTACTGACAACTTGCTCTATTTTTGAAATCCTTAATTTGCACAGCATTTTGAAGATGTACACAAAAGTCTATCTATGTTCTCCATGTCTCCATGTCTCTATGTCTCCAATGTTCTCTGCCAAGAATTCTAGTTTATTCTGTGTAAGAACAGATGTGGCCTTGCACCACATTTGCATGGTGGGGAAAATGAGAAGAAGACATAAGCACATACAGAACCCAAACTGGTCTCTGCGAAGAAATTACATAACACTTTCCTTACTACCAAAACTATAGACAAAGCCAGTAACTTCTAAAGTCAAATCACTTTTCAAGAATATGGATTTCAGGAAAATATTTATGCACTGAATCTGACTGAGCTAAGAGCATACTCATGGTCTGTATCCTTACTGAAGTACCTGGCTTAGTTCAAAATAACCCCTGTGGAATTTATTGATAGGTTTGTCCAGCAAGCATGGTTGGAACATCCTTTTTCTTGCATCTTACTAGAGTGCTCATGCAATTTAGCTGTTATACATACCGGTCTTCTCTTATACACTAGGTATATGAAATGTAAAAGGTTGACAACCAAAAACACAGAATTCCAGATCATTATGTCCAAGGCACAACGGTAGAGTGTAGCCCAAGTGATGAACAATGCACATCCTGCAAAAATTAAAAAAAGGAAGTTAACTTTCACTGACCAATAGACACATTCTTACAAAACCATCAAGGTTTTGTCCACGGAGTGCAATTACACTCAGAAGTAATATATTCTACAAGCTTTATTACACTTGGACTCTGTGGATCAATGCATGCAAAGGTAGCAGGATCTAATCACTGCAATGCTACCAACAGGCACTGGGAACAGGCTGACAGCTGACTGCGGTCCTGTTGCATAGTACTACAATACTGGAGCAACAAGAATTCAGATCAGGCCTGGGGACAGCTGGAATGCACAGTCCATGATGGTCTGTTACTAAAATGTTTTAGAAATGGTAGCTCACAAAACTTGATTACTTGTATTGCATTAATTAGACAAAGAGCAGCATAGAAATGAATACTCATTGTTCATACCAGTGACAATCATATCTAACTAGTTAGCTCACTAACTAGTGAGTTGCACAAAAACCTCCTGAAATTATACGGATATTTTTGAAAAATTAAAGGAAGTGTGTCACGACTGCATTTTGACAAAGTCATAGCAGGAACCAGAATTCTCTTCAAAGAGAAAATCTCAAATGCTTACTCTATTTTAGTTACTTTACTTTGAATAGTGACAACTGCTTTACAAAATAAATTATGCTGTATGATCAGGGACACTATTTTTAGCCTACAAAGACAGTATGTATTAGATGATAGGCTGTGCATCAGTGAGTCCCTCTCAGATAAATGTGAACCAACTGGCCAAATTCAGCCATGTCTAATAAAGGTGGCTGTAGATGTCACAGATATGTTTTCCCTTTCCTCTTTTCTCCCTGAAAACAATGCTGAATATGAACTCAATATTCTGTCTGTGTTTGTGTCTTTACCACAGAGTAAATTAGCTTCCAGCTTCCACCTCAGTTTGATGAATTCTGATTCCCTATTTGCTCAAAATGCAAGAAGACCTACAGACCAAAGTGGCAAGCTCAGATTGTGCAGAAGTCCCATTGTTTTTAAAATGGGAGCTACACAGACAAAAGGTTTTACAATACTGAGATCCTTGGTCATTACTGCAGTCTGTTTTGATAAATTATCCTATAATAGCTATAAAAAAGGAAAAATGAAAGGGTAAACTCAACCATCAAAGTTTTATCATAAAATTGATCCCTGATATTATACAAAGAAGCATTCTCATTTAGACAATACTCAAGCAAGCCCTGTGTTGTGAAACACCTGGGGTTATTTTTCTTACAGTGTAATTGTTTAGTCTCAAGCATGCCAAATTCAGTTTTCCTTCAAAGCACACATTTTGGTACTGTAAGATGCCTACAGTGGTAAAGGAAAGAAAACTGACTTCAAGAGAACTGACTTCATCCTATATTGACAGCTTGCATTTCCAAATTGGTAATGAAAGTAACAGCAGTGCAACAACAGCAAATGCCATGTGTTCAAACCCCATGTAAAGAAAATGTGTGCCTACATCATGCTTTTGAAGGAAAACCTTACCTATTACAGAGGTACTAGGCCAGTGTACCAGCCAATGCGTGGTCCCAGTATTTACCTGAAACCTAAAATTAAGCTCTTAAGGTAAACCTAAAATTAAGCTCTTAAGGATCCATGGAGTTACCTGTGATTTGGAATTCAATGAATTTTAAGCAGCCAGTGAGGTTTACCACGAATGGGGTCCACTTGTTTTTAAATCAACATCTACATAGTTTTAAAGTTTTAAGTTGCATCTCTGGGAGATTTTAAGAGTGTAATACATAACCTTACTAGAAAATGTCTGTCTGGGTCAGAATGGACCTCCACTTATATCAAAAATACCTTCAGCAAAGCACAGTGACCATGAATACACGCTGGAATTTCCCTGTGATCTGAAGAGACCCAGAGATCCCCCTCTCACGTTCACTGTTTCTGCCACAGGTAAGTTGCAAATCTCCTGAACAAGTCACCTACCTATGGTGAGGAGGCCACGCAGAAAAATCATATGAAGATTCAGAGTAGTTGGAATAACTAGTCCAACCGCAAAACAAATATTTGCCACATGGAAAACAAGATGATGAATCTCTTTCCAGTTTTCACATGCAGTCTCATTGAAAGGCACAAGGGTGGCGTTTTTTAGGTCTGGAATAAAACCTAGTGGAGTAACAGTGAGCGGGCTAATTGCTGTAGTGTTCATCTTGAAGACCTCTGCAAAGAGACAGAGAAGAAAAAAAAGACCATACATTACATTTAAATTTATTAGACACAGGCATGGATTTTAATTTTTTTTCCTCTTTCTAGGATATATTTTTCATTATCATTCAGGCAAAAATTTACAAATGCTTTAAAAGGACAAGCTAGAGCCAGTTCAATAATACTTTACTACCTCTTTCTCACCTAAATGTTAGGCTTGAAGAGTTCTATATTTCAAAATTTGGACTGCATGCAAACTACAACGTTTGAACACTAGCTACTATAACTTTGATTGCTCAGTAAAATATCCAGAGTATTCCTCCTGGTTCTACACAAATAACAACCATATTTTGGTTTCCCACTTATTGAATGAGCCCGTGGTCTTAGGCAAAGTAAACAATGAAGAGAACGTAACAACCTACATAAGAACTGAAAGTAAAAAAAAAAAAAAAAAAAAGGCTTTTGTAGCAAAGCCTCCTCTAGGACACACAAAGCTGTTCTTCTAAATAAGGAGTGGAAGGTCCTCAAGGAGGAACAATGCTGTCTGGTTGATTAAAAAAGCCAACCACAGAAGCAAAAAGGAAACAAACAAACAAAAAACCACCACCACCCAGCAAATCTCTGCTGAGAACGGTAAATAAATATTACTCTTTCTCCTCCCAGTTGATCAGATGCTACCAAATCAGAAGCGGAGACAGCCAGAGTGCTAAGTTTCGACAAAGTTGCTAGCCTTTCAGGGAAAACACTTGGTCTACCTAGAATAAGCAAGCTTGCAAGACCTCTACTTGTTTGGAAATCCTGGAGAAATACATAGGCTTTGTTTTAATAGCAATGATAAATACAGCATATTTTCTTTTTGCACCAATTAGAAGAAGATTTCTGTGGGCAAACATCTTCCCCCAAGAATGCAAAAAATGCCCTATTAAACTGCAAAGAGAAAGTGGAAGGATTCAAGACACTGCCTTTAATATCTTAGAAGCCAGTCCCCGTAAGGATCTCGGTGTTACAAGTAGTCCAGGGGGTCTTCTGAACACAGACCAGTTTCCAGCTGGAATAAGACTACCACCTCTAGATAGGCTGCTGGAAGCAAGAGGAAACCCTGCTTCCAGCAAAGTACGTGATCCCCTGCTGCTGCAGCGGGAGGGATGATACGGAGCTGTGCTTGATTCTCACTAACAAAACACATGCCTGTATCACTGAGCAAACAGACTCCGTAATATCCAACACGGTGGGATTTGCATTCAAATAAATTCTGAGAGACAGTGCCTGTCCCCACCTCATGTGCTCGCTAACTGCCACATACCTCAGCAGTTGAGCAGACTTGCAGGACACAGTTAATGCACCCCATGCTTCCTGCCGACTGGCACACACTCAGCATCTTTCTGACACTTGGGAGTGTTTGTGCTGCCTTAGCTCCATCCACTTGTTTTATTATTTCCCCCCAGTCGACTTGTGTACTGGGCTTATGCAAGCTGGACAATTCCTGAAATTAACCAGAAATTAGCCATGAGGTTAGCTGCTTTAAATCCCTATTGAAACCAGTGGGAAGAAAGAAATCGGGAAGAAAAACTCAGCCCTCTTGCAGCTCCTCTCAGAAGCCCAGAGCCTTTCACAGATAAGGCACGCTACAGAGTGCACAGAGACATTTTGCAGGATCAGACACTAGCAAGGACAACGTGTACACAGTCCCTGGAATGAAATGGTTTTCTAAGAAAAATAATATAATTTTTAAGAGAATTAAGTTTTTTTGTTATTTCTTAAGAGCTCGTTTTCCTCCTTTGATTGCTACATCTGCCATTTGCAAAGGCATAAACCAATTTAACACCAAATTGCTACCAATAGCCTGGATGCCCAAGCAAATTCACAGTCCAGTTATTAAACACGCACCATCCACACCTGCTCCTACTCCTCTGCAGCTCCGACAGATGAAGTTTATCAACAAGTCATGAGAGCAGCTCCGCCGTCGGACCCAAACCGTTCACACAGCCGGTGCGAGGGAGCACCAGGAGGTAGCTGCTGCCTCTGGGCCACGGGCTTTGTGCTCATCCTACACACATCTCACGGCTCTGGTCCCATGGCCCCCATTTTCAAACAACACAACCTCCCTACAGCAGGATCACCACATCTTCTGCAAAAACCTAGCAGTTGAGCTTCCATGTATACTCGGTCTTTCAGCTGCCCAGTAACCTGTCAGTGAGCGTGCCCCCTAATATACCCTCATTTGGTAGCAGAATGAGTAAAGACAACCAAATTCACACACATATATGCAGAACTAGCCATAACTGCATCGACTTGACTCAAGATCAAAACGGGCTGCAGCGAGGAATTTCAGCTGCATCTGATTACGAATCCACAAAGCCTTCCAGATGCTTGCATTTCTCCCAGCCAAATTCTGTAGTGCGTGCACGAGAACAGAGGATACCTTACTCATCTAAGACTTGGCCATAAAGCTTCACACATTCGAAGCCTGGAAACCCAGCCAGGCCTGCCAACTGTACGGCATGTGGCAATCACTCTTCTCCCAGTCCAGCCAACACGATACTCCCCATAAACCACGGTGCCGATCCCGCTGGCCAAGAATTGGCGTAAGGAAAGGCACTTCTCCAACACGTGTTGACCTACCACTTAACAGCTTTGACAATATAGCATCCGTAGTTGGAACAACAGAAAATACATGGTTGGTACTTTCCAAAGTCTGTGCCACCTGCTTAGTTGCCTAAATTATAACCTAGGAAGCTAAATCTACACACATCCATTTTTTTATAAGCTTTAACACCTTGAAATCTTCATATGGTTACATTTGATGTTAACTTGCTGCTCAGCAACATCGCAGCACCCCTGCCACAGTGGAGAATGTCGGAAAGCTGCAGAACGTCGAGGTGGTATTTTAAAGCTGGCAGAAATAGACTTATCCTGTCTGCAGGACGACACGAGGACAGACCGTGACACTGGCACTTAAGGAGGAATTTCAATTAGTTGAGCTTGTTTGAGAATCAACAAAGATCAGGCACGCACAGCCACAAGCTCTACCCTAAAATGATATCCACAGATAACACCAGGAAATCAAACATCCAAAAGAACTCTGTAGCTTTTAGATCCAATTCTTTAGCCTTAACTTTTACTGTTGTCAAGTAATATTGAAGTATTAGCAAAAAGTCTGCTGTTCAACAGAAGAACCGCAGAGTACCAAACTTTAATATTGGAAATACAGAATCACACCTTTAAAACTTTCGTGTAACGTTATTTCTGCTAAGAATACAGCATAAAAGTGGCATACGTATTAATATCAAAGTTAAACATACAAACAACACAGTCAAATCATTTGGAAAAACAGTGGAAATAGCATGAAGTGAAATGTAATCTTTATGTACCACATGACAAATAATTAAACGAATATCTTAAATACCCTGTAAATTTTCCTCCATATGGATTTAGATTTACTAAAGTAAGAGTTTGAAAATTCAGCTGACTCAAGCAATCTGGTTGTCCAGAGGGAAGAAAAAAAAAAACAAAAAGGAATACAAAGAATATTGAAAACATGCAGTGACAGTGTAGTACTAAATCCACATAAGTTAGTACAGTTAGCAAGAAAGCCGATTAACTTCTTGTGTGTATGTACTCAACAGATAGGTAAGGTGTGTAAGACATTGTGCTTTTAGGTCTAAAAATCCAAATTCTCAGAACATAAATGAACGCCTGAGGTGAGTTTACTCTAGGATTTTCCTGTGCTCGGGACATCTTTATATGAGACCAAACTTTTGAAAGCCATTCTCAAAAGTATTTAGCCCCCAGACCGTCAGACACAGATGCCTTCAAAAAAAGGGGGGTCTATGCATACGTGCACAATATTCACAAATTGTAAACCTAACAGAAAAGTTTTAAGCGTTGTGTTGCACTCTGAGGGCAGGCTTCCCAAGCTGACATGGGACAGCATAGAGCATCCAGCTCTCATCATTACTCACGTTCTTGAGAACATTTGTATCCCACAGCTGTACTGTTCAGCGTTATCCAAGTCCGCTGCTTAGAGCTCTGTGCAAGTATGTTTGTACACGCTTACAGTCACTGAAAACTCATTTATGTAGGTGGACTTTGTGAGTCTGAAGAAAAAGCCCAACGTTATTTTTCCCATACCTGCAGCTCTTTAACTACTTTTCTATGGTCTCATAGCACAAAAACTGCACAGAGAGTCTCGACAATCAATAATGATTTCTTTGCCTTTGTGAGCTGAAGACAACTATTAGTGCTAGCACAATTACGTTAATTACAGTTTAAGTTACCACTTTCCCTTTTATAATGAAGTAGGAGTGAACAGGAAAGCGGTATAGGAAAAGATGTACTTCAATACGCTCTCTGGGGCGAGATCATTTCTATTAAACGTGTCAGCGATGACAAAAACTTGTTACCCTCGCTCTACACAACATGTAGCGGTATTTTCGTCCCGCTTCGTTAACAAAAACACCCATCCAGTGACCACCACCCTTACGCAGGCTCGAGGCAGTACCATCGGGGACGTGCGATGGAGCTGGGAACGTGCTGGCTGCGTTTGCGCCCACCCTGTTCTGACTGCACCGCACACGGCCGCGCACAAAGACCCCGCCGAGGGCGGCAACCGCAGCTGTCGCCCCGCAGCCCTGCCTTGTATGCCCGTGCCTCCGAAGCTCTGCTTTAACCCACAGCATCCAAACCACCATTAATAATAATAATAATAATAATAAATCAAGCAAGCCGCCCCTTTCACCCCAAAAAGGGACCTCTCCAAGACGGCGGCCCCAGCTAACATGCCACCACACCAGCAAAGCTCGGCAGCGCTCGGTGAGCCCAAAATGGGGCTGCACGGACTGAGCGGACCATGCAGGATGACGAAGAATATATACATATATATATATATATAAATATATATATTTGTTTTGTTTTTCATTTATAAGCACTACAGAGGGTTTTATAAAGTCGTTTTCAGTATTAACAAGCCACACAGCGACCCGACCCGAGGGGGGACACGCGGTGACCAGGGCAGGCGGGCGCGGAGCCTCTCCCGAACCCGACCCCGGACCCGGACCCGGACCCGATCCCGGTGCCCGGTGCCCGGCCCCTTACCTGTCCCCGGGCCCCCTGCCGGGCGCCCTCGGCAAAGTCTCCCGGCCGGTTCGGGACGCTTCGGGACGGGACAGACGGGACGGACACAGGGGGGTCGCTCCCCGCAGCCCCCGGCGGCGGGCGCCGTCCCGGCCGGTCCCGTCCCGTCCCCCGGCCCCGCGGCGGCCCCGTCCCGGCGCTGTGACTAAAATAGGCAGCGGCCGCCGGCGGGCTGCGGGCGGCGCCAGGCGCGGGGCCGGCACCGAGCGGCCGCAGCGCGCAGGCGCCTCCCGGCGGCCCCGGGGGGCTGCGGGGTCCCCCCGCTGAGGGGCTCCCGGCTCCGGACACGGGGTCCCCCCGCGGGGGGCGCTGAGGGACGGGGTGAAGGGAGCGGGCGGCACCGATCGGCGCCCGGCTTCGCCGCCCGCAGTGGCACGGAGGTGCCGCCGCTGGCTGTGGGGCCGACCCGCGGCTCCGGCAGCCCGCCTGGCTGCGGGGCGGTTAAAATTAGCAGCGCCCGGTTCCCCCCGAAACGCGCGGCCGGCGGCGATTCCCCTACATGGCGAGCCCGGGGCGAGCTTGGCACCTGCCGCGGCCGCCTTGTCGCCGGCGGGTGTCCCAGGCACGGAGGCGTGTGGCAGGCACGACATGCTCTGTCGACGGACAGACGGATGGACGGTGTGTCTGTCCCCCCGCACGGCCGCTGTGGCAGGGCAAGGTCTTCGTTTTCAGGGTGCCGGCCATGGGCTTCCCTGCCCGTCCCCATGGGGACCTGACGAGGTGACCAAAATGAGGGTCTTCAGTGCCGTACGATGAGCAAGCGGCACAGTTACTGTCTACACATGCACACACACACCAACACGATTTCTTACAAAGGACTTTCTTTGGGACTGTGCTTCCTTGGGACTGGCCATTCTTAGCGGTGTACTTGCCGTTTCCTGAGATATGCAGAGAAAGTGAGCTGGAGAAAGGACAGGAAGAGCGGCGTGGGACAGTGTGGCCACAGGAGCGGTCACAGAGATAGCATCGAGCGCGTGTTGGAGACCGAAGATACACAGCTACGCTGGCTGGAACAAGGCCGAGCAGCTCCCAAAACAGCCCCGAGCAGCCTGTCAGAGAGCTGCTCTGCAAATCTAGACCGACGTGTAAGCATTGTCTGCCGCGTTACTGGGTGATACACGTTGGAGGAGCACAGCTTGCTGTGCTGGCTGTGCCTTTTATAGATAGCATCTTCAGGGCTCTCTCCCTTCCTGACAGGGTTTGGGGGGGCACCGTGATGAACAGTGTCTGTTCAGGGGTGTCTATATAGTGCATCTCTATATGGGTATCTACATACTTACACACGGATCACTATGTGTTTGTACGGTTATAG
The DNA here is from genome assembly GCF_011077185.1 of Oxyura jamaicensis. Classification (NCBI taxonomy): domain Eukaryota; kingdom Metazoa; phylum Chordata; class Aves; order Anseriformes; family Anatidae; genus Oxyura; species Oxyura jamaicensis. The sequence goes on along the minus strand of NC_048895.1, from coordinate 73,065,454 downwards.
AGATAATGTAGATAACATTCTTTGCGTAGAATGAGTTCTTCCAAGTTTATTCTCAAGCCAAGGTCTCACGTGCCATAGGAGAATGTGGTTTAAATCTCTTCAACGTTCAACTGCTAAACCGCTGTGAAGGCATAAAGACTTGCTTTAACCTCCTGTCTATGTCCATAAAGCACACCTTCGTCAAAGTCTGCAAATATAAATTAACCTGACAGAGGCCAGACATAAAAACTATGTGCACCACATGTATGAGGGGTTGACTTCACACAGCCAGATCGATTTTTAGATGTGTGTTGGACTGATGCATTGTGTTAGTAGAGCCAGGTCTAAGCGTTGGCATTACAGCTGTTCAGCGATGCAGACTTTCCCTCTGTTGTGTTTCTCTCTTTTGCTGTTAAAGTCTTGATAGCTTATGTACTTTCTCCAGTGATTTAGTTATTTTCCACAGTAATGGCCCACAGCAGACAGTGTCACGCAGGGGTTGCAAGTTACCCTATTTTGTGCCTTATCTCCACTGCTCTGCTTTGTGATCTGCAGCTGTAGGTGAACCTTGGGCCTATGCTGTTTCGTATGCATTGTAAGGAGACCAAGATGTGCTTATACACAGGGCAGTGCAGCTCGGCAGAGGTCACGTGTGAGGCCAGAAGCAGAGGTGGGAGCCGAAATTCCCACTTCTGTGCCTCAGCTTGGTGCGAGGGTTTTTACTACGCAGACTGTTGAGTAGCTTCTAAGATCACAAGTGCTCTGCCTCTTCTGAATGAGCGCCTCTGATTCCACGGCCTTTTTTAGGCAAAGTTTTTTCACTAAAGAGAACAAATGCTTTGTATACCTAGCTGCTGTAGCTCTGGATCCCAGATGTGCCAAGCTGACACAGCTATTTTGAGACAATAGCAAGATCTATGAAATGTTTCCATTTATAGTTTCAGGAAGCGTCCCCAGCATCTGCAAACTCAAAGATGTCTGCTCTGAACTAATCTTTTAAATCACAGAGTTGCAGAAGGGTTGAGGTGGGCAGGGACCTCTGGAGGCCATCTGGTCCAGCCCCTGCTCAAGCAGGGACACCCAGAGCTGCTTGCCCAGGGCCATGTGCTGGCTGTTGAGGATCTCCAAGGGGGAAACCCCACAGCCTCTGTGGGCAACCTGTGCCTGTGCTCCATCACCGCAGAGCACAGAAGTGCTGCCTGGTGTTTACATGGAAAAAATTCCCTCTACAGACCATGCAGGGGGGCTCACTCAGGAAATAATTAATCCCGTATGTGGATGTTTGACAACCGTCTGAAGGGGGGTGAAATACACTGGCCGTGTGTGGTGGTTGGAGGAAGCCTAGATGTGTAGTTCGGAACTACCGCATTTCAGTGAGACAAATCCCATTACAGATGCTGAAATTATGTGCCATGTGACTGAAATATTGCACGTATTTTCACAGAAAAAATATTGATTTGGGTTTTCTCTGAAAGCATCCTTGAGAATTACATTTTATTACAGGGAAGTTTATATTGAAGGGGTTTTGAATGATAAATACTCTCTCAACTCCTCAATATTCTGGAGGGCTTCTGATAAAATATATAGGAGAAGCATATGTATTCTGGTGCCTTTTTACCCCAGCCCCTCTGACAGTCATTTTCTGATGCATCACAACATAGTCTGGCAATGTTTCCCATGGCACGTCTGCAGGGAGGGTGTCTCCTCTTTCCACAACAAGGGCTTTCTTTCTGTGAGCCTTGGGCTTTCGAGTGACTGACTGACAGTACAGTAATCGATAGCTGCAAACCTATCAGCCAGGAGCCAAGTGTCTTCTAAAACAATCTGTCAAAGTATCCATGTTTTAGCAGACGCACAGGTTGTCATCAATGTTTATCCAAAGGGTACACGGTCATGAGGTACAAGGGCAGAGTGAAACTGCTTGCACTTGAGGTTATCCAAACTACACGCTGTAAACAATTTATTTAGTCATGTTTAGCAGTTATCCCCGTTCCTCAGTTATGTGTGATGCTGACAATTTGTATTTAAGTTGCTCAGGGAACAATTTCTGTGAATATAGACAAGCCTATGGTCTGCTCAGAAGTGTTTTCTCAGCCTGATGGTTGCAGAGCCTGCTATGCTACGCTTCGGCTGCCTGAATCACACGATGACCAAATAAATAAAAGGAGACCTGCTATAAAAAACTTATGTGTCACGGTGCTCCTGTCACTGCTAAGGGCAGCGGGGAAGGGCAGGGGGTCCATCCCAAAGGGGTCTGCCTGGTTCTGGAAATAGAGGGATACTGGGAATACTGGGAGTACTGGGTCCAAGCAAATCACGTGTCTGGGAGGCAAGTTGCTGCTGCTATTTACCAGGAGGCATCTGTGAAGCAATGCAGCAGTGCCGAGCCGGGCGGCATCCCAGTCCTCATGGACGTGACAATGCAGAGGTGTCTGCGCAAATCCCCAAGTACATCCGTCTTTGCCACAGCTCACAGCAGAGGTGTGTGGGAATGTGTGTTAGCCTGTCTGGCTGCCCGAATAAACCAAAGGAATTGCAAACGTTGGCGGGGCATAACTGTGCACATCCTTTTTGGTGTTGGTGCAATTGCAACTACAATTAATGTTCTGTTGCAACAGTAGTCCTCTTTAGCTGTGCCAGTGGCTGGTTTTGAGAAATGAAGGCTAGGCTTGAATTTCCAGGACTTTGTACCTATGCATCATTAAAAACTAGTTTTCTAGGATCTTTTTAATTATCATTATTGGTAAGTATATACAATTTTATTTCAAGACAAAAAAAAATAGATCAGAAGTGCTTAATATGTCCAGAAGGACAGACAGAACTCAAAAAAGTAAAAAGAAAAAGAGGAATATTAAATAAGTTAACAAGTACTCTAGGAAGAAGGCAAAAGAGGAAGTGAGGGAAGGCAGAAGATGAGTCTACTGCTTTATTTAAAAAAATGACAGAGAAAGCATGTAGGATTTGAGAGTGTAAATACTCCACGCTCTGAGGGGGAAGAAAAAGTAAATAGATTAGCTCAGAAGAACTGAGAATGGGCATGAGACAGCTTTTTTTAGGTTAAATTTATCTTTACAAAACGACATGATGAGATGAGAGCAAGAGTGGGGACAAAATGCATAATCACTGATACTTGGGAAGAAAGTAAGCTAAAATAAATACTGGGAACGAAAGATCAAAAGCACAAAGCAAACCTGGAATGCACAGGTTTGGTCCAACTGCCCAGAAACAGGTTGCCATAGCTCAAATATCAAGCAGGAGCATTTGACACACTTGTTCAGACTATCAGTCCTAAACAGGAGTCTTCGAAATGCATCCTGTTTTGAGCATAAACCTCAAGAAGATAATAAACACCCCATTTCTTGACGGAGTTAGCTGCTTCCTCTGCCATGTCAGTCAGCACTGAGCAGCTGCTGAGGAGGGTCTGGTCTGCATTTACTGAACTCCTTGGCTCTGCTGCTTTGTAGGTGCAGATGCTGGACCTCAGTTCTGCATCCCGTAAATGACTACCAAAAAGCGTGCCATGGTATATCACACCGCAACTGCTTCTTGCTACTGTTTGAATGATCTTCGAGAGTAAAGGCAAACACAGAACTAAAAAAGAAAAGCACTCCAATTTCAATGAATAAATAAGACCAGTCTTCTGCTTAATGTTTATTATTTTTTTTGTTCTGTAAAGAAAAAAAGCAACAAACAGAACCCTATTATATAGGGTTAAAACAGGGATACATACTGCAATAAACAAACAATATATATATATGATTATTGCTTTTGCATGTAATATTAGTTTAATACGCACATCACCATATAAAGCAGTTTCAGAACTAAAATTGCAATGTCTATGGTAAATGTAGTCGTAATTTTTAACAGAAAAAAAAATATAAAAAATGTTTTATATTCCATATTTCTTTAAAATATCCATATATTTTTTTTCTACTAATAATTACTCATTATTTCTTTAACACATGAACATATCTATTTAAAGGACACTGTGTCTTTTGAAAAGCCATAATGAAACAAGAAAATGGAGACCTAGTAAAATTCAGAGCATGGGGCAGTATGACTGGTGTTTAAGAAGTCCCCATTCACTTCACTTGGGAGAGCTGCTTGAAAAGTCATCTGAGAGAGCCCTACCTTTCTACCAAGGAAAACAGGACAGTTTTGCTTCATATTCAAAATAAGTATTCAAAATATTTTTTTTTCTAGGCTATATCTTGTAGTAAAATAGAGCATCTGCTACAACTGGATTCACTAAAAATTGTAGAGATTTTAACATGAAGAAGGTAACGAACCAAGCACGGTGCAGATTTCCAGCACAACAGCTATGTCGCACTAACTGCTGATACCCATACTCATGTACCCTAGCAGACGTGAACTGGACTGCCTCCCTTTTTTTAGGGGATGTTACTTCATGTTTACCACAGTGTACAAGAACACACACGAGAAGATACAGGGATTACCCGATGGGTTTTCATCCCATCTCATAGCGCGCCTGCCAGCACCCCACCACGCAGCCATGTCCTACAGCTGGGCCCAGCCATCCCGAACGCATAGCTGGCTATCCAGATATTCCTGCGTGCATCCTGTGGTTCACTAAAACCCTCAGGTGGGAAATGCTCAGCATGTGTGATGTCCATCTCAGCCCTGAGAGCCCATTTACTGGGCAGGTCTCTGTCTACTTGGGGTCACAAAGCCCGAATCCCTTCCCAAAGGTAGGCGCCCGCACACATCCCTTCACGGAGCGACCTGCTCCAACGCCCCCACATACAACGTGGCTGCTGGAGAACATGGTGGTGCTGCCTGCTCCTCTACGGCCAAGCGCAGCCAGGGCACTGAGCCATGAAACGGGACTTCTGGCCTTCTCAGCCTAAGGGGCCTTCACACCTTACTCCTGGAAAACTACCGCATCCCCCTGGCTTTAGACAAGTTCGAACCCACCTCAAAGGGAGAGTGCGGGGAGAAGGTATGACAGGAAAGAAAAAGGCTCAACAGGAGACATTCAGCCACATCCTGGGAAGCAGGGCCTCAATACACGGAGCAGTTGTCTGGGAGGACAGACAGCTTCATGACGAGAGCCCCAGCCCCCATCCTGCCCCTTTCCCACCTTTTGTTGCTGAGTGTGACACCACATGGCATGGGATATCCCTTTGGTCCCTTTAGGCCAGCTGTCCTGGTGATGTCCCCTCCCCACCTCTTGCCCACCCCCAGCCTGCTGGCTCTGGGGGTCTGGAGGCAGCCCTGGTGCTGTGCCAGCGCTGCTCAGCAATAGACACAACACTGCTGTGGTGTCAGGGCTGGATAAAACACCGGTGTGATACCACTGCTGCTCTAGCTACAAGTGCAGAGCACAGCACTCTATGGGCTGCTGCAGGGAAAGTTGACTCCATCCCAGCCAGACCCAGTACAAATAGTTATTTGCCACCATTATTTTATTGCAGTTGTTTATTCCTTTGACACCAGCGAATTCTTAGCCTTCTTTTCTGCAAAGACCCCGCTGACGTGGGGAAATAGTGCTATCCCCACAATATACCAACAGTGTGGTGGAAGAGACAACTGAATAAAACTGTCTGGGAATACACAGCAGAGAAAAACTGCTGTAAAATCCCGCTCCGACAGGCTTTTGGGAACATCCCACCTTCTCGCCGGTCAATGACAATGTTTAACATTGCCGAACGATGACTTGGGTCAAAACCCTCTGCTGGCAGAACCGCATGCAAAGCTGCTCAGCAGAAGGGCTTTGCCAGCCCTGGCTTTGGAGGTGGCTCCAAATCCTGCAAACCATCCCCATGCCAGCGTTCCCTGCAGTTCCAGCTGCTCGCGGAGCCTCCAGCAGCGGCCGGGTGCCTCACATGATGTGCTCCTGATGCTGCTCCTACACACTGGTGCTTACGGAGCTCCACCTACACGGCTTGATTCACCATGAGGAGGTGGCATTATTTCCAGGCTAAATTCAATTAACTCCCTTGACTCACACAGAGCACGCGATGCAGACTGCAAACGTTAGAACAGTGCAGTGACAGCAAGCAGGCCTTCAGCACATCTATATGTATAAATTTCTGGCATTAATAATCTGGATTATTACAAACTATTTGCTCACTCTACTCTTCACACACAATGTGCTCAAACCTGTAATCCAGATTACTGATACCAGAGCATTCAAGCACTACTCACCCGTCTGTCTCTTTTTTAAGCAATTCTGACAACCTCAACAGAAGGCACGCTGCAGCTCGTACTGCCTCTGCCCTCTTCCCCAGGAGATTAAGAGGAAGCTGCAGAGCCACAAAATTCTTCCAGACAGAAAAGTTAATGTGATTTGGACAAACAGTGAAAAAATGGCCGCTTTCCCTTGGAAAACCTGAACCTATTATATTTTTATGCATATTAATGTAAGCACAATAAGTATTTTCAAGAGAGATTAATAAATCAGCTTTATAAACTATTTACTAAGTTCTATTGAAAAAAAAAAAAATCTGTAATGCCGTAACACTTTGGGGCAGAAGAATATGCACTCAAATATTAGAGGAATAGAGAGGAAGAAAAATATTTAATCTGTTAATGTGAATTCAGCAAATATATATTTATTTCCATTTCTTATGTTTAAATAGCTTTATCTAAATAGTTTATGGATTCATTTAATTTTTAACAGATGGTTTGCAAGACCTGTTTATGTGAGCAGTACAACACTGCATTTTAATTTTTCATGCATATTGAGCCCAAATGTGTATTATATTTATCATTTGCAATATTGAAATACCATATAACACTTTTTTTTTCTTTTTCTTTTTTTTTTTCTGGAAATTATCATCAACATATTACTTAATTACTGCAAGCAAATGCCTTTTTTTGAGGTGTGTTGAAACTATACATCATCCAAGCATGTACCCAGCTTTCCCAGCGTTATCCTAGCAGAGGTCATATGTATGTGTATAGTTTGGCACAATTATTTCTATTCCATTACCGAGTTCCCTTTGATCCCTCTGCCACATTTGCTGCTTTGTTGCGGGGCAATTAATTCTTAACATGTAGGGCTGGGATGGACCTCCTCAGCCACCACGTCCAGCCTCCATTAGAACAGGCAACCACATCAAATAATCTTTTAAATTAAGCACTTATAATTTGCCTTGCATAGCATCATTAGTACGTAAGGATACATCCTCTCTGGTATTCTGTAGTTCTGAGTGGAGTTGCACGCTGGAGTAAAAACATTGCCGAGATGCTGTTACCTGTACTTACACTACTGCTTGTTAAGCAAGTAGTACCTAACAAAAGAACTGCAGGGCCAGTCCTATGCTTATTTAAGACATTTATCAGACGTGCATGCTCTGCCAAAGGACTGCAGGCAACCAGCCACCGGGGCGCCCCCAGACAGGGAGGACTCACTTTGAAGATCTCACAATACATTGCTGCATCCAATAAATTGATTTGCCATGATCCAAACTTTATAAAAGCCTCTCCTGGATAACTTTTTTGGTTCTTTGGACTGTCTCGGGCCGTGTATTTTTTTGGCTTGTGCAGTAATATGAAATTTGAACCTTTCTGCAGGCTGGAAGGGCAATTCAAGCACAACGTTCACAATCCTATAAACTCTGGAGGATGAACTGCTGCAGACAAATGAGTAAACAAACAACTATGTACAGCAGATTCCGACACTCTTACCTACAAAAACATTCAAATCTAGACATAACCCCACAGAAGATTATGGAACTGTTCAAAACATAAAATGTGAGTACTGGGAGATCTGCTGATCAGAAAAGGGTTCACGACAGTGTCCTCAGTTAGCAAGGCCGCACTGATGCAATTATCCTTTAACTTAAACCGATTATTAGGGAGCCTGATCACCTCACTGACAGCTATTCCTGAGTAATAACATGGACGTAACTATGATGATGTTCAAGTCGAAGCTTCATCTTGCTTCAAATGTTTACAAGTGGGTTGGTATGACATCATAAAAGATTGTATTATTTCACAGACATCATTCTGAGTACTTCTTTACTGAGGTAAATTGCACAGATCTCCCAAAATACTGCTTTATGAATCACATAACAGCACGTATTCTCTATTGTACATTTTAGGAGCACTGTCAAAATAATAAAAAAAAACAGGGGTGGAGAGGGCTTGGTGTCTCACTTCCCGTCCTTTGTGTGCACATATTTTATTGTAGATATGTGCCCTGAATTCTACAGCTGAAATGTTCTGCCAGTCGTGACTCAAACAGATGCTGAAAAACTGGAGATGATTTTAAAAAAGTGACTCAAAGCCCAAGAAGCAGAGTATCAAAAGCTAAACAAGATTACTTAAGAGTATGTTCAGATATTGACTCAGTCATGTCCTAGTAGAGATTTCTGACAGTAAGTGATTCAACCAGAGAAAAGCATCACAAAGAGCAAACTGGCTGGACAGAAGGCTGAAACCGAGGCACACACTAGTCATGAGGAAGGAAAAAATTACCTAAGGATGTAATGAAGCACCCATCACTGCAGAACAGGTGTCTCTCTATGCAGTATGCTATAGCTTAAATGGAATACGTACACCTGATACAGAAATTGGGCGCACTCCTTGGTCTTATTTTGAAGGTGATGGTGATCATAGTAGTTTATGAAATACTGGCCCTATTTAAGTCAAGGCAAGTTTTCCAATATACAGGACAAGTCCATATATTCATGAATACCGACAAGAGCATTAGTTAGTGTTTTACACTGTGCCTTAGTCTAGAATACCAGTTTTTATGTTTCTAGACTATAACCTTTTTATGCTTGTATCAGATAACATAAAACGGCAAGTATAAACTTCATCTTGGTCCAACACATTTTATAGCAAAAGAAATTTATAAATCCTTGCCATTTTATCAGAAGGAAAAATTGGGGGGAGGGGGGGTCTACCTTTGAATCACCTGTTTAAAAGGACCGTAAAAGCTCCTCAGAGTGTGGCAGGGTCACCAGCAAGAGCTCAGCTGGGTGAAGCAGAGGTTGGATGTGCAGCGCAGAGCATGGGTGGCCACATCCGTGGGAAGGGATGCGCTCCTCACCCACTGCAGGTGGTGAGCTCCGCCGACAGGCAGGCCACGATACTAATCTCAGTGCTGAAGTGATGTGAGAATACTGCTCCCGAGCCGCACCAAAGGGTCACACAGCCTGCTGTCCTGTCTCTTCTCTGCCACCTAAGGAGAAGTGTCAGACCGGGGCGCACAGCTCTGACCCCTAACACCCTCTCCCAGGCTCTGGCACTTTGTGCCTTAGGTACTTCCTGAGCCAGACTTCAATAACTGTCAGTGGCTTCTCCTTTCACATTTTACCAATTCTCTCTTGACCAAGACAAAGTCAGGGACTTCACACAGTTGGTAACAACCACGGAATACGTAACGTGGAAGGGTTATTAGCAGGATTTAGGGATTACCGCCTTACATGCTACACTAACATCTGGCAGATTACTAATGTCTCTGAGAAAGGGATATAAAGATAAAAGCAAAGCTTAGACAACACTGTTCTGCACTGAAGGCCATTCAAACTGGGCTGTTTCAGATCACTTCTAATAGCGCTGTTAAACGTCCACTGCCTGATTACCTTTCGAGAATGAGGTTTTAGCATTGTTTTAAGCCCTCCAGCACCAGCACTCAAGATCTGAACTCATATATGCACCTGCACATACACAAGCATGCAGCAGTTGTCCTACCAAACAGTCCAGCAATTCTAGATTTTAAATATTAAAAATGTGATCTATCTCAAGATCTATCAAGCAGCAATATGGTCTCATAAAATAGTAATGCTTCTTATTTTCTGATTACTGGCATGCATCTGGAAGGTGAGTTAGAAAAGACATTCAAACACTTCTCCCCAAAGGCACAGTGACCTCAAGGTTCAAAATCAGCTTTCTCCCACTGAAGCTTGAGCTGGTGCTCCCTTACGTTATTAAAACACCACCGATTTTCAAAGAGAACACATTTTAAATCAAGACTTTCATAGGCACAGAGAAGTGACTCTGGAAGCTAAACAAGAATGCTTCAGCTAAAGATGGTATTTGTAGCTGCAGCTGTTTCTTAATTTCTACCTGACAAACCTGGCTAAAAAGGATATTGTAAAACAAACTCCAATGGTTTGGCAGTTGATTGATTAACAGCATTTATTGTACATGTTATGAATGGCACTTACACCTTGGAAGTCCAGGTTCTGTAGCGTTACATTCTATCAGAAACACGGCACAATCATTTCCCTAGCATGTATTTGCAGCAATTATAACTGCGATACTTTTCCAGTGCCAGCAATTACACTGGCGTTTGTTTTCACACAATGTCCTTTTAGGACAGCCTGAGAGAAAGCAATCACTCGTGGGACAGGATTTGTTGTTTTCTTGTTTGCTTTAAGAATCTTGCTGTGCATTTCAAAACCACTTCTTCAAAAAGAAGAACAATACAATTAGTCTTTTCCTGTAATATTCTTCACGTTAACTGAGAGAAGGTTCGCATGGCATAAGTTGAATGTTACAAGCAGGTTGCTGTGTTCTGAAGACAGCCTACTTGTTTGCATTAAGGTAGAACTGTGTATTTCATTAATGGCAAGTAATTCTGAGAAAGTATAAACACAGATACTGTGTTGGATTTTTTGTTTTGCTTTGTTTTTAACATAACACAGAGGCCACCACAATTACAATAAAACTTCAGCCTATCGTGATTTTCCTCCCGAAGGTCAACAGAAGAATCAACAGAAACTAAACATATTGCACAAGTAGTCAGAATGCACAAGCCAACCAGCTGGCTCTACAGGGAGAATTCAAGCTACTTCAGCTAAAGTAAATGGCACTTCTCAGTCAGTTTGGCGTCACTACGTCTCATTCTGCTTCATCCTCCCGCTCCGCCACGTCCCCTCTTTGTGCTCGGGGGGCCTTTGGGAATGATTAGGGGAGCAGGTTCCTCCCCGCTATTGCTTCCTGGAGGAGTCGCAGTTTGGGACCCCTGGCCGCAGCCGCCCGGGGGACCTCCTCTGCAGGCGGCGTGGGGGCGGCACCGGGGGCGTCTCGGGGAGCGAAACGTGGTAGAAGTTTGGCAAGCGAATGTCGTACCTAAACCCCTTCCCCACGTGCACCCTGTCGTTCAGAGCATACAGTTTCTCGGCAATGTCGCTCCCGATTAAAATTGAGAAGAGGCGTGAGATGAAACGGTGCTTAGCAAACAGCAAGTACAGCTTCTTTCTCCTCCAGGCCACATATCGACAATCTGTCTCTGCTGTAAGTGTTACCTATAGAACAGAAAATTAAAATTAGCTAATTCTGATGTTTCATTGCATCTCCTGCATTTAAAGCCGTTTAATCCAGCTAGAGAGCTGTGCGAGGTTGCAAAAGGCAAGCGAAAGGGATGACTGGGAGGGGATGCCCCCAACCAGCCTCGCTGGCTGTGGCGAGGAGGACGATCAGGCCTGCACCATGCGCAGCAGCCAAAGCAGGGAGCGGGATGCCAGTGTGCCCCGCTTTGGCTCCCTGCTCTGCTCTCAGCAGCTGACACTGGCGAGGTCTAAAGAAAGCTCTCTACAAATGCCACTGCCCTTTGTGAGGTGTGACCCAGCACCAGAAGGGGCCAGCTTGTCACCCTGATGCCTGCCAAGGGACGGCAGTGCAGCGGCTCACGGGTTACAGGGTGGCAGCTCGGATGGACGCCGTGCCCCTCGCTGTACTGCGGGCACAAGGCTCCCTGCCGGCATGCTCTGAATTTCTCCTCCTGTGGGTGTGGGTAAAGCATCTCCTGCGGACACGCGTGGTTTCTCAGGTATTTTAGTTATTTTAGCACAGCAAACAAGAGTCTACCTCTTGGATTAGCTTTTAGGAAAAGCTCGTTTGTCATAACAACGAGATGCAAACAGCAAGAGGATACAAACAGCATGACCAGTCCCATGGGCAGAGAACATCCCTCCCCAAAACAGCGGAGTGCCCGATGTTTGCTTTCACAAACAACACCCACAAACAAAGGAAGTTATTGCCAAACCAATTACTACTTGAACATTTTTTTTTTCTAACCCTCCACTTTTACCTGGAAAATTCCCTCTTCTGTGGGCCTCAGTGAATCCCATTCAGGAGAATCCAGAAATTGGAGAGGAAAAATATAATGCAGAAACTCCCCATCAACTGTCACTCTGATCCTACCGAGATAAGACGTGTTAATTTGTTAGTACTACGTGTACAGCAGCAACGACTGCAACAAGAATGTGTTATTTCTACCAGGTGAGGAGTTTAAATGTAGTTTTGATAGCATGAAGAAACAACCACTGGCCAACACTATCCTAATCATATTTTTTGAACCCAGCTGGATCAGACTAGTGGAGTGAGAATACAAGGCAATCGTGCAGCTGAAATTCAAACCTTTTCAGGGCATATTCAAGGCACATTATCGTGTCTGGGCAGGTCTGGGCAGCAACATGCAAGCTTGGTCATAAAAAGGCTAGCGTGCGCTTGCGAGGTGAAAGATCAAGGCGCAGAGCACCGGTTGCCTCCTCCGGTTGCAAGCTACAGGATATACTTCCAGGTAGGGCAAACACGTGTTTTGGAGGGAGCAAAGTGGCAAAGGCAGGGAGTGTGATGCGGTAGTTCCCCATGCCACGTGTTCTGCAGGGCTCTGTGTTGCAGAGGAATTAAATTGCCACATCACAACTGTCTCTGGAGCCAGGAGCCAGGATGGACATATGGCATCTCTGTATGGCCTTCTGCAGATGCCAAAGAAAAAATTTACTTTGAACTTTTTTCTAAAGCCATATTTAAGTTTGAAGGCCACAAGCAGGAAATGTTTGTTTGAACCTCAAAGCAAGCTGTAGGTGTTCCCTTTTTACATCTGCTCTACACCAAGATCAGCATTTCTTGCAAAAGCACAAGCAGCAGCCCTACACTGCATGAAGGAGCCTAACAGGAATTCCCTGCATGGTGACTGAGCAGCTGGGCATGCAGAAGGCTGGACACCTCCCCTTCACTATGACCATGACCAAAAGCCACCTCCACATGGTACCTTCTAGACAGCTCCCAGGAATGCTCTAAACTTGGGTTCCAGCAACGCTAACTACTTACGATCCACATTGTTCACTGCCAGCAGTACTAAATCAGCTGAGTTTCAATCTGCTTACAGGTTCCTTCCATCCATGCAAGCAGGCTGCCAAAACGCACCTACAAAGCGTCCCACCAAACCTAGACCACAGCCATCAGTGCTGGGTATCTCATATAGAGCTGGGTATGTATATAGTGCTGGCTACCCCATCTACCCTCGTGGTGGCCCAGAACCACGCTGCATGCAGTATATCAGCGAGTATTTCCCTTCAGAAAAGCATCAGCAGGGTCACTAGGAGGGTCCCTGGTAAGCAGGGATACAAGCAGTAACTGTAGAGTCAGCTATGCAAGTCTGGATGGGGCCCAACTATGTCCCACTGCCCTGGCAGGGTGCTGTCAGACCTCCTCTCCCTTACTCCCTCCCTTCTCCCAGCCCCCGGAAAGCAGCCATGTACAATCTAATAACAAAGTCAATACACTCTATTAAACTGTGTTTACCTCAGTACATTGAGTTTCATAACTACATTTGAGTCCTGCTTCAGATGACATTAGCCGAGAAAAAAGATAAACAAAGAAAGATGCTTTGTTCATCGGCTAGGTGATAGATGGCGAAACGTAGCCTGAAGACTACGTTTGGTCCCTTTATCTGCCTAACATGTTAAGTGCTATGATACAGTGCTCTGAATAAGGATGACTTAAGATGCTTTTCTTTAAGCTATTACAGATTTTATGCTTAGTGTTTCTATGCTAGCGCTGTCCTAGACAAGTGTATTTAGCCCATTAATATTTATATTACTTGCATTAATTATTTAATCTACTGTACTGGAAAATGAACAAACAATACACAAATGAGGCATTTTTGCTTTCATTTTCAAGAAGGGGTGGGGAAGATATCTGCAGTAAGTCCAAGCAAACTGATACCAACCTGCCTGATACAAGCAAGGACAGTTTATCAATAGGTGTTTTGCCTTGCATAGCGTAACAGTGCTCCTTCTCCAGGGTAACCACTTCTGCATCACAGCACAAGACAATCTTCCTATAAACAGTTAAGGAAATTCCTAGAGGCTGGAAGAGAGCACTGTAGAGTTCCTGGAATTCTTTGTCAAAGGAAACACTCCGAACTTGATAGGTAACATAAATGAACTGTACGAAGCATATAACAAACAGTATAAAATTCCAGGAGAATATATCAGCAGCACAGACATCCAGCCAAGCCCAAACAGAAGAGCAGAGAAAGCCCAATCCAAGCAAACTGAAGACATAGAGAAGCCCAAAGAATCCACTTCCACCCATGAAGCCAACAACAAAGAGAATACTAGCTAGGTGGTAGATAGATCCCTCTGCCTCTTGCTTCCAGGTGGCACACGTAGGATGTGCATATATCAAGCTCTCCCAAAAACTTGCATTTTCTCCCATGGCTGGACTAATTTTTCGATTCAGCTGAATCTCTGAAATTGTTATTTATGTGATACAGCCAGTGGGGTTCTTTGCTTTTCCATTCTTGCCAACTCTGCTCAATGGTCACATAATGTCAGGGTCTCTTTTGGTAGTAAAGTTGCACTTAGGATTTCCAGCAACTAGGAAGCTAACGTTCTCAGAAGGCAATGCTGTTTCTCATCAGTTCATGCGTTGTCTTGACTTTGGCCGTGTCATCTGCAGTTTTATCTGATCTGGACAAGTGAAGAAAAGATGAATTACTTATAAAATGATTTTCATCAATTAAACTTGATCAAAGCTTTTATTGTCTAAAACCGCAGACTGCATTACAATCATTCAATTTCCCTTGTAACCCTGTGATTCCAGGATCAAACCTTAATATTCACTCGATTGAAGATCATGTTTTTGTACACACGAAGCCTGCAGGAGCTGTCAAATTGCCACTGAATCCACGTAAACCTGTACAAAACATCCAGGGCATCCTGTGACATAGTCTGTCTGCAGCCTAACTGCTGAGAAAGTAGTTGCATTTTCTGGTCCTGAACCTGCTGCCTGCGAGCCCGATCTAATGCCCTGCCTCCTTTGGGAAGAAGAGACGAACTTTTGTCCTTAGCTCACTTCCTCCATGTCATTCCGGATTTCTGTCAAACCATTCCCTTCCCCTCTTTGCCCTTCTGTTATCACTCATGAGCTCAGCAAAGCTGTCCCTGGAGATGGCAAGCTACGTCCCCAGACATCCCAATAAGGGAAACCCAAGCATCATGGGGGATGCTCTTTTCTCCTCCAAGGATGGACAGCAAAAAGCTGTCATGTATAAAGACTATGAAATTTAAAGGCAGCTTTACACAGATTGTGCTGTTAGAACATGAAGCAAGTCATCCTGCAAAATACTTCTCAAAAGGCATTTACAGAGCTGTTTTACAACAGTCCAAAGTTCGACTTTATATAATTTCATGCTAAGGGCTACAATTTTATTGTTCAACACCGTAAAATGTTAAAAATGCTACTTTTTACCATATTACAATGTATTCTTAAGAGTTTAATAGAACCTACGATACACAACTGAAAAACATGGAAAAAAAAAAATACAAAAGCAAAACTAAGAAATAAAATCAAGCCCAGCTTCCTTTGTCTCTCTTTTAAAGAAAAAATACATATTTCAACGTGAGTTTAGAAGCAGTAGGAAAGTGCAAAGCCAGAACCTAAACCTTTCAGTAATGTAATCAGAACTGAAACCCACCAAGGTCTTCAGTGTCTGTTTCTTTTCCTGGAAGAACCGCAGGGAAGCTAACATAATCTTGCTATCTAAATTATTGGATTCTCTAGAATATCAAAGGCAGCTATTTTTTTTTTTCAAGAGCCACAGACATCAACAAGTAAAAGAAGTACTACTGCTGCAGTGAAGCATCCCGTATTGTTCAGCAAGGCTTTCAGTGCTTTTCTTTTTTCTTTTACTGTGAACAGATCTAAGAAATTCGTAGAGCAAAGCCGTATCAGGAGTAGGTCTCGATGATCCTCGTGGGTCCCTTCCAACTCAGATATTCTACGATATCACATTTCCTAGCTGCTACAGCTTTACTTCCTTTTGCCAACATTCTCAACTTCTCTATTGCCAACATTTTGCTCCAACCAGTTCCCATCGAGATCCTACTTTCTACACAAAATTCAGTGTTTTGAATGGGATCACAACTGAGATGCTACATGGGAACTGCCTGCATGACACAGAGATAAACACCATGGGTATGTGCTGCAGTCTACCTTCCATTTCCAACATCTTTCTTCGTGAAAAGTTGCATGACATTGCAATACTTTCACAAAATTTATGTTCAATTTCCAATCCGCTACAGCATTGGCGGCCCACCTGCACTACAGCTCAGAGCACTGCTGTGAAACATCTGCTTGTGACAAGATGGGTCAAAAAGAAATCCAAGAGAACAGCGTACCACTGGGACGCAGACAGGGGGTCACCATACACAAAAACAAAGCCCCTGAAAAAACGTGCTCTATTTATAAATGTTTATGCTTGGAACGGGACATATACATCTAAACCAGTGCCTGCAAAATTCCCCTCTATTTCAGAAGTTGTGCCCAATTGGAACATTCATGGCAAAGTACTGGGCTACAGCATCACCCAGGCTGCAGAGGACCTCTCTCCATCCAGACAAGAGGAGGGCAAACGTTAGCACAGAGCACAGCCTCACCAACACGGCACTCTCCCGAGCTACTGGAGTCAGGCAGGCAAAAACAAATCCTCTGGAAACACTGCAGATGACTGCTCGATGCAGCTGCTTGCTCTGGGCTACGGCGAAGAGCAGCCTTGATTAATGCAGGTAAACTACAGGCAGAAAGAGAGGATTCCCTTATCTGAATCAAGAAAGCGCTCTCAGATTTGCAAGCCAAAAATTGTTGACAGTTTTTCTTAGGAAGTATTAACTGAGCAGAGAGAACAGTATGGATGGACCTAAGCAAAGAATTAATTTTAAATTCTGACTGATATTTAATGCTACATAAGGCCTTCACTTTTTTATTTAGAGTTCCTGTAAGTCCAGGATTTACACTCTGCAGGGCTTCAGGCCAGTCACTGTAATTAATCCGTTCACCTACTGCAGGCACGGCAGGGAGAACATGGAGAACTGCATCTTCCCCACATAAATGTCTGCTACTTTTTACTCTTTCCCTTGCAGAGGAAAGTAAACCTGACACACACACGTTCCTGAGCCTTGCTGCTGTCCCAGCTACATGGCTACCATGTTCAGAGTAACACAGACACGGTGGCTGCGGGCTGCTGGAGCCAGAGATGCCTGGACGAGATCTCCCAGCCCAGAAAGAAGCCATACCCTGTGAGCACAGGTGGGATTGCTGAAAGGTTTCTGGATGTTTTACCCCACCACAAGTCTTTCCTTCTCAAACGTGGAGAAAAATCAGCCCTGACTGGAGGTGGGGGCAACATTCAGCAGCAAGGACTCGCAACAACCAACAGCTCTTCTGAAAGGAAGACAGAGATAAAAATTAAGGGGTTTGCTGCAGCTTCAAGGCAGTAAATGGAGCAGCTCAAGTATATTCTCTAAGATAAGTGCTAGCCAGCAACTGAAAACTTTGTATGAACAGAATATTAAAATAGCCAGAGCAGAATGAATTTATGTTGGAATTCGCAGGCACACTGTATGATCTCCTGAAATGGGCATTTCCCCCATTCACTGCAGCATTCCCACAGAGAAATACCGATCATGTAAATTGCAATTTACTTGAGAACCAGGTACTTCACCCCATATTTGCCATCGACGACTCAAAGTCAATTCTGAGAAGCACTGAGGGTTAGTTACTGTGTTGGAGTCAATCGTTTCTGAAACAAATCCCAAGCAGACCCAAACCACCTGAGGCCACAAGCAGTCTTCTCTTTGGTCTTTTTAATTAAGTCGAAAGTGAAGCTATCCAGAGCTGGAACACCCTGCTCCTTAGCTGCCTTACCCTCTGTACTCGGTCGGGAAGCCCTCAGGATGCACACTGTACAAGCCGACCAGAGGTGGAGCCTCACATGCTGACCATGCAACCAGCCTGGCTCATCCTCATGGCTGGCTACAGCCTTGCCACCAAAAGGGAAGATGTTCCAGCATATATGCTTGTATGTTCAAATGGACATTGTGCTGTGTTTAGCAGGCTTTGTCTTGACTTTTTTAGCCATCTACAGCACGGGCTGGCTCTACAGTCACAGCACCTGCCCCAGCCATACAGATGGGAGCTGGGGTTCCCCTGAGCTGGGGCAGGAGCACCCCATGGCCCTGGCTTCCAGAGGGCCGAGCCCTGAGCATCCCACCCTGGCTGTGACATCTCATCCCATCTTTTAGGCGTATGAAGAGAAGCTGCTCTTTAATTTTAGCAAGTACTTCCTCCAATGTAATGCAGTAGCGCTTTGTTCAGCAGGTCTATTAACGCATCGCTTTCTTCCAGTTCCATTAGGTTTCTGGAAACCACTCCCTGCTCCGCTACTGCCACAGATTTCTCTTGGTTGTTGTTTAAGTAGCACGCCTTCCCCCGGCTATTTTCCTTCAGCAGTTGCTCACGTAGGGTTAGATGCCCAAAGGGACTGAGATGACCGAACTCTGGATTGCAATGCAGTGTCTAACTCGTAGCAGTGCGCCGAGGAGCCAGGCACCTACAGACAGGCATGGCTGTGCACCTACAGGCAAGTATGGGCAGACAAACACGCTGCCTTCAGTGACAGACAGCCCCTGAAGCATGCATACAACAATTAGGACAGCAACTAACACCACAAGCTCACATCCCAGCTTACCTTACACTTCATGAGTGTCTCTGTCCTAGAGAAGGCAGTAACTGTGATACTGGAAAACGTTGTTTTCCCAAGAAAATGCAGCCTCCGCAATGCAGAGAAGGCTACAGTAACTTCATCACAGCTGATAACATCTATTTAGGAGGTAGAAAGGGGAGGAAGAAGGATGAGAAGGAAAGGGACTACCTGATCCGAAAGACAAAGCTACCAAGATAACCAGTCACTAGATATATTCAGATCACAAGGATATGCAAGTATAGGTAGCAAGCTTAATCATTGGAATGACTGAAAATTCCCTTTGCTTATGAAAATAATTTATGAAATTAAATAAATCAGGATTCTGACTGACACCTAAAATAAGTCTGGACGTGCTGTTAGTAAAAAATAACTGATTTACTCTAATTCTGTTTTTTATTCTACTGAAAGTCAGACTAGATGATTGCAATGATGTGCAAATGGTGACTGCAAAGCTGTGTAGCTGGTCTTACTGGTGAAACCTAGAAGCCCACCTTAGATACCAACTACATAACTACTTTAGACAACAGAAAGCACTGAACACAGGTAGGTCTCTGTAATTATTCCTCATGTAGACCTTCTAGTAGAAACTTTCATCCATGTGGAGTCAGAACTCCTCCGGGGCAATGTTTCTCCAAGAACGGGCCCTTCTGCCACTAAATGCTTTAACATGATACATGCACCTGGCATCCAGGCCTCCGGATCCTGCTTTCCAGGTGAGCACCCTCATCGCAGCACGAAGAGCGCCTGCAGCACGGTCCTCCCTGTCTGTCCCTTTTCTGCACACCACCACAGCTCCAGCAGGACGGGCAGGGTGCGACCCGCGAGCTGCTCTGCATCACCCAGGGCTCCCCGTGGGAGCAGGGATGATGGCTTTGCACTCCCTTGGGCTGAGGAAGGCATCCTGTGTCTCATCCCTGTCTCGCCTGCCGGACCCAAACAAGCAGCTGGGGCACTTCCAAGCTTTTCAGTGCCTTCTGAAAAGCAAGCACCGGCCACGTGGGGCTTTTCTGGGCCCAAACCCTGCTCCAGCCTGGCAGAATTTAGGCTCCCACCATCACAGCTGTCAACCAAAAGTGACCATCAGTCGGCTGCCGCCTTGCTATGGCACCCAGGGGCCCCCGGCACCTGGGCCTGGCCGCTGTGGGGCTGCGCGGGGCCGCAGGGCTGCCATTGGCAAGGCTCCCTCAGCGGCCCTTCAGTGGGACTCGGGGTTCATTCAGCTGGTTCGGCTGCGGCTGGCAAGGCCTGCTGCTGCTTACAGTTGGCTCCAGTCCTCACTCGTCCTCTTTAGAAGTGGAAAAAAGCTGGGGGAGCGAGGGGGGAGGGCTGCGAGAGAGGGAAAGAAAACCCACAGCAACACAGAGTAGTTTAAGGTTCATTAGGAGCACTGCATACAGCGAAGCCGCTATTATTTAGTCTTTAAATATTTAAAGACCAGCCTACTATACACAGATTACAGTACTTGAACGATCGCTCGTTTATCACTGTAAAATACACAACGCAATCCTCTGCGGCTGCAAAGCCAGTACTGAGGATGCTATCTATTTTTTGCTCCAGACTGTATCTGACGTGGAAGAAATGACCAATTTTCTTCCAATCTGAATCAGAACTGATGAAAAGTAACTACGTGTGGTGTTCATGACAAATAATTTCCCCTACTTTTTTTTTTTTTTTTTTTTTTTTTTTTTTCCTAAGCTCTTCAGCTCCTAGGAAACATGAGTATGGAAGGGCAGTTGGAAAAAAATTACATTTTAACTATAGATTGCTGGCACTTGCATAGGTTTGTGCAAGACTTGTCTGCTGCTGAACAGCACTGGACAAGCAATAATTCAGTGGTTCTGTTTTATTGCGTTTTATAATACACACACCCAAGTGAAGCACAAGTTTAAGATTTTCTACGGTTCAACTTTTAAATTAATAATAGAGGAAACAACCACAACGCGTATTTCACAAGTGCTTTAAAGCTGTGCTAATGAACTGCAGGTGAACCCTGCAGACTTCAGCGTGAGTGAGTTTGTGCGGTGCAGCAGTGCCTTTGGCCGGGAACGCACTCCCCTGTAACCAGCCCCGTGACACGAACCTCGTTTCCCAAAAAAGAAACACAGGGGCTCGCTTCATCACACTCCACCTGGACGTAAAACCGGATTGCGGAGCACTGCCATCAGCCACGCATTCAAACGGATACACGGCACGCTGAGTCATGAAACACTGCAGCTGGAACGGAGTGAAACGGTCCAAGGCGGCAGAGCTGGAGGCCTCAGGGTCACGAGTACTGCTCCAGTTTGTGCTTTACTGGGGCAAGCACCATGTGGCTTTACAGGCAAAACAGTGCCGCAAAACAGCAGCGTGCCCAGAGCACTGCCTCAGCACCACTTTCATCAGTCTTCCACCTAGGCGAGTCCGAATACTCTCAGTCTCACAGAGCAACCTCATCACAAACCCAGGCTGTGCCCGCCGCACAATAGCGGGCTTTGTTCGAGCAGCAGAGGCGTACCCAATTACATGCACTACGTGATCCCCCAGCAGCACCGATCCGACTTCACTTTCGCAAGGCTGTGCAACACGCTCTTGTGGTAAAATAAAACCTCGTCTCTGAAGAGCCTGCCCACTTAATGCAATGGTTAAATGCAGTTTCAGCTAACAAGACTTTTCTTGAATCCTTAATAAACTTTGTTCTCAACTTTAATCACAAAAGGTTTTCCTGCAACAAAATTTGCCTTCAAAATTAACCAGTATCGTACTTCCTTCTGTTTTAACATCTATTCTCCTTACTACAGCGTACTTGCTATTTTGCAAGCTAGACCTTTTCTTAAAAACACCCACTTGCAATATAAGCTTCTTTATTAACTGGCACTGTGCAGAACTTTGTGCAAAGCCCGAACAGCAACAGTTCTGCAGACGTGGAGACCATTTCTTGCTTCGCTGTGGTCAGTGCAGGCATTTTTACTCGTGCATACACAATCATATTGCTATTAATCAACAGAGTGGCACGCAGCCCGATTTCTGGAAGCCAGATTTCATCAATGACATCTTTATAACACTACCAGGTGGTCCGTGATTCAATATTACCAGAGATCAGCTACATCAAATGTTTGCCCATAAAGTGATTGACAGCCTAAATGCACACAAAGCTTTACGGAACAGCTGAAGAAAATGTGGTAAAACATGATGGTTTGGAAAAATATGTTTGGAAAAAAATATTATAGCTTGGGGAAAAAAAAAAAAAAAGTGTTTTGTAGGTTTTGTAGCTGTTTCTTTGCAAAGAAACTACTGCACACACAAAACAGACCTTAATTTAAGGGTTCATCTCTTCGTGCCATTTGGTGATGGGGAGAGAGCAGAATCAAGTAGCTGCAGTCAATGAGGCAAACCGAGAGCAAGCTGAAGAAGTCTCCGGCCCTGAGCTGGTTTAGTGGAAGTCCGGATAGTTCCCGAGGTGGACACTGCCCGGGCAGGCTGCAGCCGCACCCCGAAGAAACCAGAAGCCACGCTTTGCAAGAAATACCCCCCAGCCCGATATGTACATATGATGAGGAGCCTTATTTCGGGCAGACCCCTCGGGAGAGGATAAGCGAGGCAACGTGCCACTGAAGGCAGCATTCTGGAGGCGACGCAAAGCTCTTCAGCTCGTAACCCAGGCCGAACCCCGGCATGTGGGGCCGGCTGCGCTCGCACACCGCCCTCCCGGCGGGAGAGGGCCTTGGGGCGAGCCGCGCTCCTCCGAAACCGGGGACGGGGACAGGGACCGGGGACGCGACCCCCGGCAGCGCCGCGGCTGCCGCCCGCCCCGACGGCTCGCCCGAGGGCAGCGCCCGCTGTGCCCTGTGCCCGGTGCCCGGTGCCCGGTGCCCGGCCCCTTACCTGTCCCCGGGCCCCCTGCCGGGCGCCCTCGGCAAAGTCTTCCGGCCGGTTCGGGACGCTTCGGGACGGGACAGACGGGACGGACACAGGGGGGTCGCTCCCCGCAGCCCCCGGCGGCGGGCGCCGTCCCGGCCGGTCCCGTCCCGTCCCCCGGCCCCGCGGCGGCCCCGTCCCGGCGCTGTGACTAAAATAGGCAGCGGCCGCCGGCGGGCTGCGGGCGGCGCCAGGCGCGGGGCCGGCACCGAGCGGCCGCAGCGCGCAGGCGCCTCCCGGCGGCCCCGGGGGGCTGCGGGGTCCCCCCGCTGAGGGGCTCCCGGCTCCGGACACGGGGTCCCCCCGCGGGGGGCTCCGAGGGCGGGCGGGAGCCGCGGTGGCGGTGTCCCCGCGGGGAGGGCAGAGCCGGCGGCTGGGCGGCATCTCCCCAACTTGTTCTGTAACCGCTGCCTCAGGGTAAAGCGCCTGGAGATACCGGTTTGCAAATAAAATGCGGTTTGCCTCGCTGTCACCTGCTCTTTCTCCGGATCTGTGCCCCCAGGGTGGGCTTCGTTGCCTGACTGGTGCATCTGTTTGTGTACAGTCTGCAGTTATTTCGTTTCAAAACAAGCCTATTCCTCACCGAGCGTATGGTTAAACGTGTTGGTGCGGTGTCAGCACATAACCCCCTCGGTGCACTGGCCATACATTTGTTCTGGCGATCACCTTGTGTCCAGGGGAGAAGGAGCTTATTGACTGAATGATACCCACCTACCAATTATTAACGTACATAACATCACAGCCTGTCTCGCACACCTGCACCCTCTCACGGGGTGCCCACCAGTGGCCAGCTCCCAGGTCCCCGTTAGCTCACCGCGCAGTGCAGCAGGGCGCTGACATGAACCTCCCCAGCACTAAGGGGATGGAGCAACCTGTTGTGCTCCAGACAGAAGGCTTGGGGCCCTCGTTAACGCCTTGGTGAACTTGCTTTCCCAGGAAAGCTGTTTATCTGAGGTTTCTGGATCTGTGTTTTCCGTGGAAGAAGATGCATGAGCTTTGGGGACAATTAATTCTCCTGAAACTTGAGAAAACAAACAGCCAGAACAGTTTAACCCAATGCTATCCTGAGTCACATATATTCAAAACTTCATTATCTGGTTGCACTCCTTACTTTTATATCTGTTACTTGAGAGAGAAAAATCTTTTCATAAATCCGATCAAGTATATATGAAGGTTCTTGTAGTTAATTAAACATGTAAAGGTTTTTGCAGTGACACTCCAAATAATTACCTCTGAGACGTGCTCTGCATATGGTGTTTTACAACTTGTCTAATTTTAGCTCTATCTTTTGAGATATCTTTACTGGAAAAACTAAAGCAATGCCGATTCACATTTTTTTCTCTTTTTGCTCTTTGTACTTAGGTGGAGCTAAAAGTGCCCAACCACTTCTTATTCAGACTCATCCCCGGTTTCCTTAGGCATAAATTTGCCCACTATATTTACGCTGCATTGGGACAGAGAAATATAAATAAAATAAACAAAGAATTGCTGAAGTTTTGTGTTTGATCTATTTATCTGTCAGGATTATGTGATTCTAATAAATCAGTATTAGGTCATTTAAAATAGGTTCCTCCTAATCTTCATCGTAAAAGAAGGAAGAAAGTACATTTTGATGGCATATCTCGGAGATACTTTTTGGGTTGTACTTAGTTACAAGCCACAGTCAAGTCATCGTAATTCTCCACAACATACAGGTCACCAAGGAGCAGTTCTGGTAGCATATTTTTTATTTTAATTCAGTAAACCTTACATCAAACATCCTCTAGTGTTGCAAGACTGAGACTACAAATGACCTTCTAAATCTGCATTATGAATGTATTTAGTACTGCACTTTACAGAATTATATATTTGAAGCACTGCATAAAAAGGCAAAATGGTCAAAACTAAGACCTAGATCTACTGAGAGAAGCAGCCTGCCCTTGAAATCCTTTTTAATAAGCCTTAGAAAAGCCTTAGCGTAGGGGATGACTTAGGTAAAAATTCTTAAGTTGAAGGCAATTTTGTTAGCCTTAATTTTTAGCCTGCCACATGGCGACTACACAGAGCGTAGTCTCATTTCTAAAAATGGTTGGCATTCTTCTTTGAAAATCAGGCCTGGATGAGAGATTGAAGTGAGACAACACTGAAATGTCCTAACCACTGCATATCGAGGGGAGGCAAGTGCTGGCTTGCATGCTTTGAATCAGCCCCTCGAGTGATCAAAAGTATTTAAATAGATCCATGATAGATCCCTTCAACATACTTAAAAAGATCCGTGGTATTTATATAAAACTATTTGTAAAAGGTCAAATGACGTAACAGATGCAAACGCAAATTTTAACCAGCACTATTCTTTGTGTCAGCATGACAAGATACAGTGGCCAGACTTAAAGGTGAGCTCAGAAATCCGGCATCAGACCTGAAGAGCTGCAGGAGGCTTCGTGGCCCTGGGCCTGGGAAGGGGCCAGCGCTCTGCCACGGCGCCTGGCCACACAACCAGCAACGGCCAGCTGAGAGCGAGCAGCACAAGAGCAGGGTTTGCTCCGGCCAAGCAGGGCAGGAAGCTGCATCCACCCCTTGGCCGACATCTCTGGGTTTGACCCAACGCTCAGCCACAAAACCAGGCAGCACGAGCTTCTGGCTGGGTGTAAATAACCCTCTTATGCACACTGCTAGATTTATGGGGGCACCTTAGATGCACCTAGCTTGGGGCACGATCCATCCCACAAGAAGTCTGACAGCTCCATAAAGCCTGCAGATTGCTTTGCTGCCTGCTTCTCGACAGCTCGCTCTCTGAACGCCGCTCGCAGCTACCGCTGCCGTCCAGGCAGGGTGACCCAGGAGTGCCTCAGGACTGCGGGCAGCTGCCCTTGCCTGGGTGTGCAGGTGATTGCCCCCAGGCAGAGGAAGAAGAAAGCTCCTGTACTGTCACATTGCCTAGGAAACAGCCGCTTCTATTTCCTCAGCAGCGGCTTGAGGAGGGACTTGCTTGCAGCGTCAGATGGTTGCCTTCTCCATCATCTCTGAAGTAAAGTGGTGGTGTTTCTTACCATCATGCTGTACTCTAGGAGAAGTTATCAATAACTATGCTTAAAGGGGAGATTTTTAATACTTTCTTAGACTTTTAAAATGCTTAATAAATCTCTACTGCATTTTTTTTTTCTTTCTCTGCATTGTCCTTGGTCAATAAAAATAACTTACGGAGCAGGGGTACTTATGGTAGCAGGTGACTTGATGAATTATCTCTTTAGGAAGTGATGTACTTTTTCTCTATGGATGTGATATTGTACTTTCCAGGTAGTCACAAGAGGGCAATATGTAGGAGCTCTTAGTCATTTTGGAATGAGAATTAAAATCTTTATGTACTTTGAAAAGGTTTTAGCAGACTTTTATATAGCTGAGTTCTTCTACAGACCCCCTGTGCTCCTTTTTTTTTGTGGGTATAGCTGAAGCAAGAAGAAACAGCATTTCATTTGGGTAGCAAACTAGTTTTTATTACCGCCTTTTACAAGCAAGACATCAGCCAAGCCATGTCATAATACAATATAATCCTGTAGTTCGTATCATATGCAGCCTGCAAGAACTGAGCAAAACTCAGATTGGAAACAGTTTTCAAAATGTCATTCAATTAACAGCATTGCCCATCAGGTACAGATAAAATAGTTCTAATTTAAGCAAAGGGCTTTTTCAGCCAAATAACATGCTAAATAGAACATTTAAGTTTTTATCTTTTCTCTTTTAAAGACTTTCAGATAATAGAATTAGAATCGAGTGTCCCCAGCTGCAGTTAAGGTGGTGAGCCTCTTCTAAATCCAGGTTTTCATAAGCAAGAGTGTGAGGAATGTAATTCCCTGACTTATTGACTTCACACCCTTGAGGCGGATGACCATGGAGAAGAAGGGAACTTGTTCTGGAAACTGGTTCTTCCCAACCCGAGCTCTTTTCAAACACCAGCACAAGGAAGAGGTGGAAGAAGTGTCTAACACAGGATTTAGCTGTACTGACATGCAAATCCTGGCTTGTTAGTGTTTAAATTCACTCAGTGAGTTCTTTCTTGGCTTCGGGTTTGTAGGGGGATCCCCTCTATGGACTGGGGCAGAGACAAGGAAAGGGTCAGAGCCTGACTTACGCATCCTCAGAGGTCTGAGCACTGCAAATGTATCAGCTGTTGTAAATGCAGAAACCAGATGTTTCTACAAGAAACAAGATGTCTTTGGACCAAGAAGAGGAGTGCCAAAACCATGCAGGTTGAAAGCACAGCGCTTAGGGCACTCACATGGGAAGAAGAAAGAGCCACATTTTCAATCTTGTTCTCGAGACTGTTTCCACACTGCAGCTAAACACAGTTTAACGCCAAGCACAGAAACGATTCTGGAAGTTAGCACTGAAGCTGGACCATGCACTGTAACCACCCCACCAAGGAGATTCTGCCTTGCTCAGATACACCCTGTGGATGCTGAGCATCTCCAGGTATTCAGAAGCTGGGAAAGACAGCACAGCAAATGCTTGCGTCGCAAAAAGAGATTTTGATTTGAGTTGTTCCTGACCTCCAGGTTCCTGGACGGGTGCTTTCACCACGAGGCTGGTACAAGGGGAGGGCTGTGGCTGACCCAGGGCTCTGTCAGACAGGGTGCCTCGCGGGGCTGGGGGCTGTGGCACTGCAGAGCTGTAGGGTGCTCCGTCCCTGCAGTAAGGCGTCTGCTTAAGTGAGAATATAAAGGTAAGAAGGAGTATAAATCCAAAAGCTCTTCAAAACATTATATAACCATGATAGACATCAACTGTGAAAAATTTAAAGGGTGTATTATAGTTGGGCAAAGAAAGCAGATGCTTTCCATCACAAATGTTTAAGGATTTCAGGCAAGGAGATAGTTTCTGTTATCAGTATCTGATCCTCTCTCTTGCTGAAGTTCTGAGTTGTCATCAGCCTCCTACTAGATGTTGTCAGAAAAAGGAAGGAAACCCATAATTTCCAGCCTAAGTTTTCATGTCAAATATCGCAGTAGTTATATAATGTTTTTAACAGTTCTTAGACTTACACTTCTTACTTTTAACCCTATGTATTCCCACTGTTCATTTTGCTTTTTCACCTTCTTCCAGCTCTTTTAACCTCCTCCCAGAAGCCTGCTCTCTCAGTCTGCACCAATCAAGCTATTTTCACAAGCATTGTTATTAAGAATAGATTAAGATTTTTAAAACTTTTAAAACAGATTATTATCATTGCTCAGGGAGATCCAGATGACCAGTGTACCCACCAGTGCAAGAATTCTGCCCTGCTGGGGAAGTCCATATTGTTGTTACAAAAAGTCTGGACTTACTCCAAGCTACACCAATTCCAGCTGGCACACACTCGCTATCATTTAACTCCTTTCACCTACTGCAGCTCTCATTCTCAGTGTTCAGAAGGTGTATCTACATCTTACTACATTAATTGCAGTTGGAAACTCTGGATAACCTATGTCATCAAGCACTAGCAGTGAACAGAACCAGGGTAAGCCCTAGTGGACAGACTTGCCATAAAGCCTTATGGAGTTTAAAAAATACTGCTCAAGTATTTTATAAAAAAGTCTCTTTTTCAAACGAAACTTCAAAGGGGGAAAAATCACAAAGCATATGAAAATCCTGCAGTATAGTTCTAGCTCCCTGTAGACACGGGAAGGTGGCAGAGAGGTGTGGGAAATACTGCATTGCCATTTCCCACCTCCTGTCCACATTCTGCACACATTAAAGCTTACCTGGACTATGGCAGAATAAATTAATAAGTAAAAATCATTGCAAGTACCTATCCTTGCATGAGGTCGTGTTTTTTTAGTTCTCAACTTCTCTACCAAGATTGTTATCAGCAATATTACGGTGTGGGGCTGAATTTCACCATCCATATCATATTTCTGCTTTGAGTTGGGGTTAGCAATGCAAGCAGGACTTCACTCTTGTAAATGCAGGTTCCCAGCGTTACTGACTATATCCACCACCACCGCTCTTCTTGCGTTTTGCTTCAGGCGCAAAGCTTTGCAAAGAGCTGCAGACAGCAAGGAGGTGGTTATATTTAATTCAAAGGTATAAAAATAGGAAATGGATTCTTTTGAGTGTTCACTTTATTGTGTTGCTAATGAATTATAAAATGTATATCATCAAAATAAATATTCTTGAAATTGCTTGCTAATGAATCACTTAGACAATGTGCCTATTCAGTTGTGTCAATGATTAATTATATTCTTGCCTCCTTCCTGGAATACAAATGCTTTTATTAAAGCAATCCAAAGACAGTAAGACAACAGACTCATTCTTATGGTCATTCATTCATCTGTGGGTTGATGGAGTATTCCTTTCAGCGTTTTCAGAGTGTATCTGAACAGCTGCAAGTGGCGATGACATAAATGAAAGTTCATGTCACCTTAAGCAGAATGAGATAGAAGACGTTCTATTCATCCAGCTTTAGCTTATCAGTGCACAGTCATTAAATACTAATATTATCTGGAGCACTGTGATAAATGCAGAGCGAACCGTGCCAGCTACAGGCGTCATCAGATGGGAGCCTTTTTACAACATTCTGATGCATGGAGGTGAAGTATTCCAGAATATTAAACATTTCATTAGTTTTCAGCTTTGAGATATGGCTTTAACAGTGGCCAGCCTCACAGGAAAAAAAACAAAAACAACAAAATGTAAACGCAATACTTACAAATCGGTATTTATGAAGTTCAGCAACTGTCACTATTAAATAGCCTCAGAAATCTTTGTTTAGGTGTCATCGTTTCTGCAAGTCTGAAAAGCCACTGCTTATTTGCATAATGGCATTCACATCGTTGTTGAAAGCTTAGGATTGATTTAATGAAAGTGGCAATGAGCAGAGAAAAATGTTTTTGCACTGAATTTAAATAGGCAAATCCTGAGTTTAGGTATTCCTTCCTGGTTTCCCAGCACAAGACACACAGAAAATGTTGACTGCCACCTGTCCTTGGCACCAAGGGGCTTCACTTTAGTGAAGACAGTTAATGGTGTTGGCTCTTGTACCCAACTATTCAGGTGTCAGTAAGCAGATTATTTTAATCTGCTAACTCAACGTGCATTTACATGGAAAGAAAGAAGCACTGGAGAGTTAGTTTAGAATGATTTGTCTTGCATAATGGGAAGCAGCCTATTTGCAGTGATGGGAAATGAGGAGGAGTAAAAGTAAGTAGGGAACTACCACACCTGGCTGTCGCATGCAATGCCTTCAGAATGTGTGGTTTAGCTAAAGTCAATGAAAGTTAAAAGAAAGACCAAAAGGTGATTCATCGACTATGAAGATCATCCAGACATAAAGGATCCATCCTTTATATACTTGCTGTATTAAGAATATCTGATTCAAGGGAAAGTTTAGGAAAAAAGAGATACCCAGAGATACCTCACACATAGGCTGTAGAAAAGCATTTGGTAACCTACAGAAGAGGACAGTTAGGGTTTTTAAAATCTGAATATTTTGTAAATGTTCTGGATGACAAAGAAAAGGCAAGGAGTGCCCAAAGCAAAGCTGACTGAGTTTGATAGTGCTCTTTTTCTTCAAAGTGCAACATGATACGTGCAAAAATAAACACCTTAAAAACAAAACAGAACAGCAAAGAGAACACTTTACTGTGAGGCAGGGCAGGGGTGGGCAGCTGCAGGTGATGGTACCAGCTCCCTGCAAGGAGCAGATCTTGTGCGAGCTGCTCACACACCTTCTGCAGAATTCAGTTCTCCCTCTTCTTGCTAAGAAGCCTCTGGCTAGCCAAGCTCGCAAGCCTGAGGTGGTAGCTGTAACCAGCTTACTGAAACATGAATTTGCTTATGCCTGGCTTATTCTTTCAGGTGCAGATGGAAAAAGATCTGAGCGAAGAAGAACAAGTGCACTGGCTGTGTGGTGCGGCAGTGGGACAGCTGTCTTTTCCTCCATAGTTTCTGAGCTGGGCTTTCTGAGCACCAGGGAGCTTCTGGCTTCTGGACCCTCCGCACAGGTCTCTCCCTCCTCCCCCCCTCCAGATGTTTGCCCAGGCTCAGGACCAGACCAGCCGAGTGCAACAGCCAGCAAAGAAGTAATTACTGGGTTAATGAGCTCCGTGGTGACTATGAAACCATATTTCTATGCCATTGAAGTCAGCAGGAGGGTGCAAATGCAACAGAATATGGAAGCCTTGCAAGTATTACTACTTCGGGAGTTGCGGGGCTTTTTTCCCCAAATAGGATATGTGATGCTGTTCTCACTGAGCTGCATGCACGAGGCACCTTTTCTGCATGTTACTGTAAAAATATCTTACCAAACCAGCACTGGGGGAGAGAAAATCAATAAAGTGAGGGTGGCATTCAGAATACATGTACTCTCATAGGACACGCATGTCCAAGACTAGAAAAGTAAACGAGCAACAATCAAAATTCATTTTGGAGACTTCAGAAATGGCTTATTCTGGAAAGTGTCATCCACTATAACATATTCTTTTATCTTGTTGTCCCTTGATGAAGTTATTGTCTTTCAATTGAGTTAACTTTCCTTCTTCCTTAACAACTTTGGAAAGGTATCTCAATTGCTCCTTTCATAACCTGTTTTCAGGCAAATTTGCCCGCACTTATTTATAGCATCTGAAAATATTTTTTTCTTTAGTCTTTTCTGGCACTATCCTTACAATTTGCAGTGTATGTTTTGGCTAAACACATTCAGCCAAAAGAATAACACAGAGAAATCTAATTGCACACAGGCTAAAATCCCACACTAGCTTTACGCTCAGAAATTTAGCTGCCCAGAAGTATTTAAGAAAATGATAATGTGCTTTAGAAGACCAGATGTTTGGGAAGGTCATCCTACTTACTACAGTAAATCAACTGCTGTAACGCCAATAGGCTATTACATATATGTAGCACTGCACATAAATAAAGAATAGATGCAACTAGCAATTTAATGCTTTTGCATGAATTATATACATAAAAAAATACGTCAAGAGTGTCTGAACATGGATAACATACTCAGGTACCACAGTGATGGGTTGCATATAGAAATCAAAGTGGAGTAAATAAATAATATCTTGTGATTTTGTTTGTTTGTTTTTTGTGTAAGAAAGTTACCTTTCTGAAGTAAATATGTGTGGATAGATGTATAACAAGAGTCCACACAGTCACAGAATATTCTAAGCTGGAAGGGACCCACAAAGATCACTGAGCTCAACTCCTGTCTCCACACAGGACCGCCCAAAAATCAGCCCATGTGTCTGACAGCGTTGTCCAAACTGCCCTGGGGAGCCTGTCCCAGTGCCCGACCACCTCTGGGTGCAGAACCTTTCCCTAACCCCCAGCCTGACCCTCGCCTGTCCCAACTCCACGCCGTTCCCTCGGGGACATAGCTCTAGTTAGTGTGAAGCTAACTCAGTACCGTCTGCAGTAGCTCAGTCCTAGAGACATGTGGATGCACTGGAAACCATAACTGGATATTTTAGAGAAGCAAGATGGAAAATATAGGGTTAATATTTTACCTTTTGTTATTATTTTCACTGGATACAAAATGTTACACAGAACAACAACAACAACAAAGTGAAAACATCATTTAACATACTACCTTTTACCACATAGTCTGTGGAGTAAAGGAACCAAAAATAAAATAATAATAATAATAATAATAATAATAAAAAAACAACAGAAAAAAACAGAAGAGTGTTATGTCTGCAGAGCACCAAAATATTTCCCAATCTGCCAATCAGCTTTTATGCTTATCATTAAGAAATGCAGCAGAGAGTCTGCAATATATTAAATATCACAAGATCCAGCTTGAATAGTGTGAGAATCTCATCCTACTGCAAATAGCTGGGAAAAGAAGGGAAGGGAAGGAGAACAAACCAATATGAGAAACATACCAAACATAAACATATAGGGCTTAGAGTGCTACCAGTTTAATGAGGCTTATAAATAGGATATTTGTAATATAAATTAAGATTTTTGAGGTCTCAGTTTATATTATAATCCTCATGTCAGTGTTTAAAATGAAGATCAATAAATTGTTGAAAAGCTTCACTGATAATTTAGTCTTAGTCTTTACTCTCATTTGCAGTCAAAGCAAGTGAAATGCTGATCTTTACAAGTCCGGTTATTTCTCCAGTGCTTTTTATAAAAAAAAAAAATCCATTCTGAGTATTCATCACTTCTATAGCTTGGAAGTGCCCTGTCTGCCACTGGAAGGAAAAAAAATCATAATAATAAAAATAAAAATAAGATGCTGTCAGTTTATTTTCTGGACCAAAGAAAATTAATTGTGTGGGCTTTAGAAAACCAGAAAATGCCGAAGTCTGTCTGTGGTGAGGAAGCTTGGTGGTCAACAGGACGGCAGTCCTTCTGGCCGTCTTGGTAGCCTGCAGCCCTGTGCCTGATGAATGGCTGATTCTCCTCCTAACATACCCTTTAAGTGTTATGCTTCTTTTTGTCAGGTCAGGTTCAAATGAAGGAGTATTCAGAAAAATAAGGGGATCGTCTACTAAGCTTCATCAGTTTTCTTCCTGATCCTTTATACTGAGGCAATCATCTATGTACTGATTTATGAGTTTCAATATCCCTTCCTGTTTCAGTGGAAAACAAGCCAGGAGAGCTCTGGATGTAGTTGCTCAACATTTGTCTGAAAACTGCTGCCTTGTTGGCCTCAGCAGTTTCCTCCAGAAAAGAGCTCTGGTTTATATGTCAAATGAGAAATATTCATTTTGTTGGTGTTGGGTTCCCTGCATTGTCATTTCCCTGAGAAAGTTTTCCTGGCTGGAGTAACGGCAATCCTGTTTGCTAGGGAATAATTGTTATAGCTTTTATAGATGAGTACCACCTTCTCAGTCCTTCAGGCCCTTGAAAATGTCAACAGCAATCGAATAAGATAAAACTCCTCTGCTGCCTACTCCAATTTCCAGAAGGCTTTCAACAAGGTCCCTCACCAAAGCTTTTAAGGAAGCAAAGTGGCCATGTGGCAAGAGGGAAGCTTCTTGCAAGGATAATAATTTATGAAAAGAAAGGAATGAGAGGGCGTGAGCAAATGGTCATTCTTCATGGTGAAGAGAGATTGTAAGAGGAGTTCTGCAAGAAAATCTGTCCTGGGACTTGTGCTATTCAACACAGTCATATATGATGAGAAAGAGGGGTGAGGATTGAGGTTTGCTGATGATATGAAGTTAGTCATTTATTTAGGGTAGTAAAGATAATGGTGCAAAGCTGCAGAACAAGCTTGAGTGGGCAATAAAATGACAGATTAAATTTGATGTAGACAAATATGAAGGTTGGAGAAAAACAATTCTAATCTCATATATAAAAAGATGGGCTGCAGAAAGGCTGAAAAAGCATCAGAAAAGGGCAACAAGGATGATCAAAAGTATGAAACTGCTTCTGCATGAGGAACAAGAGAGGGAACGAAACAGTCTGCAAAAGAGACAGCTGAGCAGAGGGGCTTCTCAGAAGTTTAGGAAATCATGAGAGGCGTATTGGAAGAGTGCAAGACTGCACTCCTTTCACCACTTGACTGTAGTACATTGCAACGTTACTAACAGCATTGGGTTCTTTAATAAACATGGGGCTCCTTTGGCCAAAAAGCCCACACTAAACTTGAGACCGGATAGAGTTAGGGGCTGTGAAAATATCCCAAGGGACTGCCAAAATGTCCCAATCATTTTTCTCCCTCCTACCCAGCTCACCTCATGGCACTGTCTATCCTTTAAAGATGGTCAAGTAGAACACAATTATTCATTAAACAAGCAAATAAACAAACTAACTAAAACTAAAACAAAAACAAACAACAACAACAACAACAACAAAACAACAAAAACAAACAAACAAACAAAAAACACCATTTCAAACTGCATAGGAAAATAGATAACACCATGATTTGGAGTAAAGGTATGTTTTCACTTAGTGCTAAAAGCAACCTAAGGCTAACCAGGAGCTGGTTACACTACGTGCTAGGCTGTGCTTACCGCTGTGCTTTAGCTGATGTGTGTTGGCCCAGTACACTTCCTTTGCGAAGATCGGATCCTGTCTGATCAACCCATGGCTGTTAACGATGGGTGAGGGGTTTTAGAAAGCATCCCCAGGGTACAGGCAGCGCTGCTGATCTGTTTTCCTTCCTCCTTGAGTTTTCTCGTGGAAGGGTACAATATAACTCTTTGTCTTCAGCAGTTCATTTGCATCTGTTGCCATTTCCCGTCAGTTGTTCTTATCCCACATTCCTGAGGATATCATACGCTGTCCTTGGCGTAATGGCTTTCAGTGAGTGTGTCTGATGTCATGAGAAGGATTATTAGCTTCTAAGTTATGACAAGCAAGAGCAGATGAACTCTTCAAGCGAAAGAACTTATTTCCTTGAAACCACAATAAAATGAAATTAAATCAGAGAAGGAATTAAAAATATGGAATATGAGGTACAAACAGAATTGTTTATGATTATCTTGTTGTTGGGTAGCTTTTTGTCAGTATAGGCCAGATGCTCTTTACACTATTTGTTAAATAGACCCACCATTCCTCTGTGAAATAATCTTTTAGAGAATGGACAAAGCCTTCTTGTAGGTCATTTTTGTATGGAGCAGCACCAGAATAACCATTTATATAGGGCAGCAACCGATGAGACCTGTGACTTTTCTGCATCTTCTCAGGCTGGGGTCAACCCTGTGGGTTCATGGAATCACATAATGGTTTGGGTTGGAAGGGGCCTTAAAGACCCAGTCCCAACCACCTCCCACCAGACCAGCTTGCCCAAAGCCCCATCCAGCCTGGCCTTGAACACCTCCAGGGATGGGGCACCCACAACTTCTCTGGACAACCTGAGCCAGGGCCTCACCATCCTCACAGTAAATAATTTCTTCCTAATATCCAATCTAAATCTCCCCTCTTTTAGCTTAAAACCATTCTCCCTTGTCCTATCACTACTCTCCCTGACAGAGTCCCTTCCCAGCCTTCTTGTAGGCCCTTTTAGGTACTATAAGGTCTCCCTGGAGCTGTCTCTTCTCCAGGCTGAACAACTCCAGTTCAGGTTCTCCACACTCCAGGCACCAAAGCTGGCCAGAAACCCACGGGTGGGCAACCACCTGCCCCCTGCAGACACAGCAGCAGCCACCCGCGGGCTTGGCTGACACAGGGCAGTGTGGGAAAGAGCAGGTTACTTTCCTTAAGGTCTTCTAAAAATGTGCCTTTATTTTTTCTGTGTGACATAGAGCTAAAAAATGCACACGTTTCCTAGCTGAATTACATCTGAACATGGTTCCCTGGTAGGCTTCAGGTAGCCTCCATTCTTGTTTGTTTATCCATAACTTTATATATATATTTTTTCTTCTTCATACAATTTATGAAATAAATTGCACTTAAAACACTCTGGAGAAGTGTAAATCATTGTAGCTTGCTTGAATTTCATGAGGTTAGGAGAATTTATATCAGGGCAGGATTTTATCTTTTCATCTTCAGCTGTCATGGATTCATCCAGCTCTCTTTGCTGCAATGCCCCAGGGGTATGAAACTATGTGCTGAAGCAGTATCGTGTAGTTTATTAGACAGCTAAGAATTATCTGTTTATTATAACAGACAAAATTCAGTTCAGAATTTATTAGGTTTAAAGATTTTGATTTAAAAAAAAATGTATTTTCTTACATCGTGGTATTTTGATTGATTGTGATGTGATAGGAAAGTCATTGCGTGTCTTCCACAGAACCCACTCCTGTATGATGTGAATGAAAAACTCGGAGGGAGGTAATGTAAATGTTGTCTGAGAGTAACTGCACTGGTGTGGAAAAAATATTCTTCATGTAATCGGCATTGCAGCCTTTAAGGCATCATTCTGGGGGGATGCAAAATACGAGATCACTCTTCCCTTTCAGTATGATGGATTCCTGTCAGGAATTGTGAAGAACAATTTTTCTTTTTCTATTTTAGGTTTTAGCACACTTCTAAAGAAATGGAATTTTGTGCTTTTGACAGAATGCAATAGCTAATACTTTAGTATTCATGAAAATAACACTAACTAAGTTTGGACAAATCTGCAAAAAACATTATCAACAGAGCTGTTAATGTTAGCATTTTCTCTGCGGCTGGCAATCTACAAGACATTTTCCATTTCCCTCTGTGGATATGTCCATGAGATTCACTGCAACACCATGGTAAGCGAGCAAGAATGTACTAAAAATGGGATGGTGGAGCCTGCCTTGGCCAAAAGGCTTCAAGCAACCCCCCAGTTTCTTATCATTTCTTAAAGACTCCTCCCTGAAGATCAAAGCTTTACCTGCTGTCTGTGTCTGTGAGCACAGGGGAAAGGGAAATCAAAACATGCAGAAGGGAGAGAGGAAGAAAGCCTGTTGCTCTTGTGATACAGACCCATTGCACAAAATAGCTGGAGAGGGGTCAAAGCCAGTTTTCATCCACTGGTCAGAAGCATTTGAAGAGGAGAGTCACAATGGGGCAGAAACCTGCAGATAAATATGAATTTAGAAATTAAACTGCTGTAAATTCAGCAGAGGACACATGGGTAAGTCTCTTGATCCAGCAAAACTGTCACTGCAGCAAAAATAATAAGCAAGAGGTCACTGATTATGAATGGAGGCTAAGAAATATTCCCCCAAGGGCTACTCCGAGATACTGGCAAGAATTTTGTGTGTGACACTGATAAATGATATTGTGCTCTAGCTCCTGTTGAAGGGTTGTGGTGTTTTTTTTTAGCAGCGGTGTTACAGGAAAATTCAGAGGAACAGAAGCAGACCTGCTCTTTGAGGAAGCTTTACAAAAGTGAAGGTGGAAACATACCAAAAACCTCTCACACTCTCACACATGCTTTAGAAAAAGCTTGTAAGTGTTCTGGTAATGTAGGATTGTTCAGTGTGTCAAGGACTGTGGAGGGCAACAATAGGAGCAAATAGGACCACACAGTGATGTGTTCAAGACAAATTCAGTGAACTGTTGGAAAAGAATCTCACTAAATGTTGGCAAAGACGAATCATTTCATTTTTCAAATTGCTTCTCTTTTGGGATAGAAATGATTTATTTATTTATTTTCCCTGGATGAATGAGGCATTTTCTTCAACTCAAAATGAATTTTAGGGCATGTATTTCAGTGAGAGAAAAAAAAAAAAAAGAAGACACTGAACTCATTACTTCTGATTTTTTCCAGAAAAGTTAAAACCACATTTTGCACAAGTCTAGCAGGGATGGAAAATGGAAGTTAAAAGGCACAGGCCAATACTGCACTGGCATCAGTGTTCGTATATGTAGTGCAGTCAGTTAAGTTAGAAGAGGGAAGAAAATCAAAGGAAGGAAATCACGTTAGTTAGATGTCAACTGTCAAATAAGCTTACAATTAAGTGCAAGTAGAGCACAAGATGTGTAGGTGTTTAAAGGTATTTCTAGTAACAAGAGCTGGCATCAGAAGCTTAGCTCTGTCTTGTTCAGAAAACAAAGAGCTCAGGAAACTTCTTGACAGACCCTGCATAAATGCGAGTGGTAAGATAAGAGTGATGTGCAGGGATTTACATAGCCCTGTGCATGAAAGCATCTCTGAGCATTTCACCGGTTCCTGCCTTTCACAACACTGATTTTCCTACTCTTCCCAAGTGCCTGCAAAGCTACTCAGGCCACCACAGGTGATGAAGGAACACAGGACTGAGCATAGAAGTGCAGGTCCTTTGGCTGAAAAGTCTGATTAGTGACCATTTGATG
The DNA here is from genome assembly GCF_011077185.1 of Oxyura jamaicensis. Lineage (NCBI taxonomy): Eukaryota > Metazoa > Chordata > Aves > Anseriformes > Anatidae > Oxyura > Oxyura jamaicensis. The sequence continues at coordinate 73,027,188 of NC_048895.1, read as the reverse complement.
CAAAACTGGGGCTTACTCCTTATTATCTTAAATGTTAAGGGGCTTCAGCTGTTGTCTGCTATGGCCCTTTTACCCAGAAGAGATTACAAGGGCTTAAAAAGGGTTTTCAAAATGAAGTAAAACATTTATCTTTTTTATGACCTCCTCCTCACTTTTCTCACACCATCTCTCCAACCTCACAATGCCTTGTGGAGACTTGAGAAAGCTCCTGTGTTTTTTTTTTTTATTATTATTTTTCAACACTAAATTGAAATAATCGAACTGCTCAGGGAATTCCCTGTGGTAGGGGTTACTTCCATGGATCCATGCAAAGTGCCCTGCCTCCTGGGCTTTTCCTATGAAATCTGCAGATTTTTCCCCTAAATTTCAGCTGTCACAAATAATTGTATATTTTTATTAGCATGTAATATGTCTATTTCTTTCTTTCTTTCTTTCTTTCTTTCTTTCTTTCTTTCTTTCTTT